>NC_053026.1:169493582-169847437 GCF_003073215.2 Triticum urartu | reverse complement strand
GGCGGCGGCGGCGGTGACGCAGGGCGCGGTGTGATGCGGCGCGGCGGCGGTGCAAGGCGCGGTGTGGAGGAGAGCTTTGATTTGATGTGTTTAGAGGGGGGGTGCTTGGGTATTTATATTGGGGAGGGGAGGGGTTTACTTGGGGTAGAGGACAAGGAATTAGAATAGGAGTAGGAAAGATCTAGAAAATAAACGGAGTAGGACTAAAGAAAACGAAATAAGGAAAAGGGGACAAGGGGGCGCCCTAGAATCCTAAAAGGATTTGGTCCTAGCAAGAGGCGGCGGCGGCCGACCGGCTCCTGGCTTGGCGCCTGGCGCCTGGGAGCGCGGCGGTAGGTGGCTTGGCTTGGGCCTTTGGCCCAAGGCGCTGCTCAATTTTTTTTTAAATAGTTTCCTCGCGCAGAAAAAAAACAAAAAGGGATCTAAACGAACTCCGAAAAATCTAAAGTAAATTTTCCCCGACTCCTAAAAATGAGCCGAACAAAATGAACTTTTCTCCGGACCTAAAATGCAATTTTCGAAAACGCGCATTTTTCCCTATCCAAATAAAATGCAAAAAAAACACCGGAAAGCAAAATTGATCTATTTATTATATCTTCATTTTTCCTAAATTTGGGAAAGTCATATTGTTCCCTCTCTCATATATTTTGACACCGGAAAATTTATTGAAGATAAAATAAATAAATCAAATGATCCTATTTTTTTTCAAAATTCGAGAAAACTCTCAAATATGAAAATAACGAAATCTCCAACTCTCTCCGAGGGTCCTTGAGTTGCGTGAAATTTCTAGGATCAACCAAAATGCAAGAAAATATGATATGCATATGATCTAGTGTATAACATTCCAAATTGAAAATTTGGGATGTTACAAACCTACCCCCCTTAAGATGAATCTCGCCCTCGAGATTCGGATTGGCTAGAAAATAGGTGAGGGTGGTCTTTGAGCAAATCTTCTTCTCTCTCCTAGGTGGCTTCATCCTCTGAATGGTGGCTCCACTGAACTTTGCAAAACTTGATAACCTTGCTGCGAGTAACTCTGCTGGCATAATCGAGAATCTTGACTGGCTTCTCCTCATATGTTAGGTCATCGTTTAACTGAATCACTTCTAATGGCATTGTATCTCTTAGCGGTACCTCCGCCATCTCGGCGTGACATCTCTTCAGTTGAGAAACATGGAATACATCATGAACTCCTGACAGTCCTTCTGGTAGTTCCAACTTATAAGCGACTTCTCCCATACGTTTCACGATCTTAAACGGTCCAACGAAACGCGGTGCTAACTTTCCCTTAACTCCAAAGCGCTTAACTCCTCGAAGTGGGGATACTCGAAGGTAAACTCTGTCTCTGGTTTCGTAAACTATCTCCTTGCGTTTAGAATCTGCATAGCTCTTCTGCCTGGACTGGGCTACCTTGAGCCTATCGCGAATCAACTTAACCTTCCGTTCTGACTCCTTAATAAAATCTGGTCCAAAGAATTGACGGTCTCCAACTTCGTTCCAGGACAACGGTGTCCTGCACCTCCTTCCATATAAAGCTTCGAAAGGGGCCATCTTCAAACTGGTTTGGTAACTGTTGTTATAAGAAAACTCCGCATACGTCAAGTTTTCGTCCCAACTTGATCCATAATCTAGTGCACAAGCTCTCAGCATATCTTCCAAAATCTGATTGACTCTCTCGGTCTGTCCATCTGTCTGCGGATGAAAAGCTGTGCTGAACTCTAGTCTGGTTCCTAAAGTTTCATGCAACTGATTCCAAAACTTTGAGGTAAATTGGGTTCCTCTATCTGATACGATACTCCTCGGAACTCCATGCAAACAAACGATTCTAGTCATGTATATCTTTGCCAACTTAGCACTGGTGTAAGTGGTCTTAACTGGAATGAAATGTGCTACCTTCGTCAAACGATCAACTACTACCCATATCGAGTCATATCCGGCTTTTGTCCTGGGTAGCCCTGTGATAAAATCCATGCCTATCTTATCCCACTTCCATTCGGGTATCGGCAGTGGTTGTAACAATCCTGCTGGCTTTTGATGTTCTGCTTTTACTCTCTGACATACGTCACAAACTGCTACATACGCTGCAATATCCTTCTTCATTCCGGTCCACCAGAATGTTTCCTTTAAATCCAAATACATCTTGGTATTCCCTGGGTGAATCGAATATGGTGAATTATGTGCCTCCTGCAAAATCAACTTCCTGATCTCCGGGTCATTGGGCACATAAACACGGTCCTCAAACCATAGGGTATCGTGCTCATCCTCACGACATCCCTTTGCTTTTCCTTTGCTAAGTTTCTCCTTTATAGCAGCAATCTCTTTGTCAGATTTCTGAGCTTCTCTGATCTTATCCATCAATGTTGATTGAATCTCCAATGCTGCTACATAGCCTCTCGGAACTATTTCCAAACATAGCTCACGAAGGTTTTCTGCTAATTCCTTTGGTATTTTCCCCGTCACTAGGGTATTGACATGGCTCTTACGGCTCAATGCGTCAGCTACTACATTAGCCTTTCCGGGATGGTAATGCAATCTCATGTCATAATCCTTGATGAGCTCCAACCATCTCCTTTGTCGGAGCTTCAACTCCTTCTGCGTGGAAATGTACTTCAAACTCTTGTGATCCGTGTACACCTCACAATGCTGATGGACTTCTGGAATCACTTGATTATGAATCACTTGGTACTTGCAAACCATGCCTCATGGGCAAGATGACTAAAACTCCATTCTCCGAAACAATGGAGCGAGCAATAGAGTTATTGGAAATTCTGCATACTGATGTATGTGGTCCAATGAACATTGAGGCTCGCGGAGGATATTGTTATTTTCTCACCTTCAGAGATGATTTGAGCAGATATGGGTATATCTACTTAATGAAACATAAGTCTGAAACATTTGAAAAGTTCAAAGAATTTTGGAGTGAAGTGGAAAATCATCGTAACAAGAAAATAAAGTTTCTACAATCTGATCGTGGAGGAGAATATTTGAGTTACGAGTTTGGTCTTCATTTGAAACAATGCGGAATAGTTTCGCTACTCACGCCACCTGGAACACCACAGCGTAGTGGTGTGTCCGAACGTCGTAATCGTACTTTACTAGGTATGGTGTGAACTATGATGTCTCTTACTGATTTACCGCTATCGTTTTGTCGTTATGCTTGAGAGACAGTTGCATTCACGTTAAATAGGGCACCATCTAAATCCATTGAGACGACACCTTATGAACTGTGGTTTGGCAAGAAACTCAAGTTGTCGTTTCTTAAAGTTTGGGGCTGCAATGCTTATGTGAAAAAGCTTCAACCTGATAAGCTCGAACCCAAATCGGAGAAATGTATCTTCATAGGATACCCAAAGGAGACTATTGGGTACACCTTCTATCACAAATCCGAAGGCAAAATATTCGTTGCTAAGAATGGATCCTTCCTAAAGAAGGAGTTTCTCTCGAAAGAAGTGAGTGGGAGGAAAGTAGAACTTGATAAGGTATTTGTACCTGCTCCCTTATTGGAGAGTAGTTCATCACTGAGATCAGCTACAGTGATTCCTACACCAGTAAGTGAGGAAGCTAATGATGATGATCATGAAACTTCTGATCAAGTTACTACCGAACCTTGTAGGTCAACCAGAGTAAGATCCGCACCAGAGTGGTACGGTAATCCTGTTTTGTAGGTCATGTTACTTGACCATGACGAACCTACGAACTATGAGGAAGCGATGATGAGCCCAGATTCCGCAAAATGGCTTGAGGCCATGAAATCTGAGATGGGATCCATGTATGAGAACAAAGTGTGGACTTTGGTTTACTTGCCCGATGATCGGCAGGCCATAGAGAATAAATGGATCTTCAAGAAGAAGACCGACACTGACGGTAACATTACTGTCTACAAAGCTCGACTTGTTGCAAAAGGTTTTGGACAAGTTCAAGGAGTTGACTATGATGAGACCTTCTCACCCATAGCGATGCTTAAGTCCGTCTGAATCACGTTAGCAATTGCCGCATTTTATGATTATGAAATTTGGTAAATGGATGTAAAAACTGCATTCCTTAACGGATATCTTAAAGAAGAGTTGTATATGATGCAACCAGAAGGTTTTTTCGATCCAAAAGGTGCTAACAAAGTGTGCAAGCTCCAGCGATCCATTTATGGACTAGTGCAAGCCTCTCAAAGTTGGAATATACGCTTTGATAGTGTGATAAAAGCATATGATTATATACAGACTTTTGGAGAAGCCTGTATTTACAAGAAAGTGAGTGGGAGCTCTGTAGCATTTCTGATATTATATGTGGATGACATATTGGTGATCGGAAATGATACTGAATTTCTGAATAGCATAAAAGGATACTTGAATAAGAATTTTTCAATGAAAGACCTCGGTGAAGCTGCTTATATATTGGGCATCAAAATCTATAGAGATAGATCAAAACGCTTAATTGGACTTTCACAAAGCACATACCTTGATAAAGTTTTGGAGAAGTTCAAAATGGATCAAGCAATGAAAGTGTTCTTGCCTGTGTTACAAGGTGTGAAGTTGAGTCAGACTCAATGCCCGACCACTTCAGAAGGTAGAGAGAAAATGAAAGTCATTCCCTATGCTACAGCCATAAGTTCTATTGTGTATGCAATGTTGTGTACCAGACCTGATGTGTGCCTTGCTATTAGTTTAGCAGGGAGGTACCAAAGTAATCTAGGAGTGGATCACTGGACAGCGGTGAAGATCATCCTGAAATACTTGAAAAGGACTAAGGATATGTTTCTCGTATATGGAGGTGACAAAGAGCTCGTTGTAAATGGTTACGTCGATGCAAGCTTTTGACACTGATCCAGATGACTCTAAGTCTCAATCTGGATACATATTGAAAGTGGGAGCAATTAGCTAGAGTAGCTCCATGCAGAGCATTGTTGACATAGAAATTTGCAAAATACATGCGGATCTGAATGTGGCAGACCCGTTTGACTAAACTTCTCTCACAAGCAAAACATGATCACTTTTTTGGGTCTTAATCACATAGCGATGTGAACTAGATTATTGAATCTAGTAAACCCTTTGGGTGTTAGTCACATGGAGATGTGAACCAATCACATAAAGATGTGAACTATTGATGTTAAATCACATGGCGATGTGATCTAGATTATTGACTCTAGTGCAAGTGGGAGACTGAAGGAAATATGCCCTAGAGGCAATAATAAAGTTATTATTTATTTCCTTATATCATGATAAATGTTTATTATTCATGCTAGAATTGTATTAACCGGAAACATAATACATGTGTGAATACATAGACAAACAGATGTCACTAGTATGCCTCTACTTGACTAGCTCGTTAATCAAAGATGGTTATGTTTCCTAACCATGACAAAGAGTTGTTATTTGATTAACGGGATCACATCATTGTTGAATGATCTGATTGACATGACCCATTCCATTAGCTTAGCACCCGATCGTTTAGTATGTTGCTATTGCTTTCTTCATGACTTATACATGTTCCTATGACTATGAGATTATGCAACTCCCGTTTGCCGGAGGAACACTTTGTGTGCTACCAAACGTCACAATGTAACTGGGTGATTATAAAGGAGCTCTACAGGTGTCTCCAAAGGTACATGTTGGGTTGGCATATTTCGAGATTAGGATTTGTCACTCCGATTGTCGGAGAGGTATCTCTGGGCCCTCTCGGTAATGCACATCACTTAAGCCTTGCAAGCATTGCAACTAATGAGTTAGTTGCGGGATGATGTATTACAGAACGAGTAAAGAGACTTCCCAGTAACGAGATTGAACTAGGTATTGGATACCGACGATCGAATCTCGGGCAAGTAACATACCGATGACAAAGGGAACAACGTATGTTGTTATGCGGTCTGACCGATAAAGATCTTCGTAGAATATGTAGGAGCCAATATGGGCATCCAGGTCCCGCTATTGGTTATTGACCGGAGACGTGTCTCGGTCATGTCTACATTGTTCTCGAACCGTACGGTCCGCACGCTTAACGTTACGATGACAGTTATTATGAGTTTATGCATTTTGATGTACCGAAGGTTGTTCGGAGTCCCGGATGTGATCACGGACATGACGAGGAGTCTCGAAATGGTCGAGACATAAAGATTGATATATTGGAAGCCTATGTTTGGATATCGGAAGTGTTCCGGGTGAAATCGGGATTTTACCGGAGTACCGGGAGGTTATCGGAACCCCCCGGAGCTATATGGGCCTTAATGGGCCTTAGTGGAAGAAGAGGAGAGGCAGCCAGGGCTGGGCCGCGCGCCCCTCCCCCCTAGTCCGAATAGGACAAGGAGAGAGGGGGCCGCGCCCCCCTCCTCTCTCTCTCTCTTTTCCCACCTCGCGAATCCTATTCCAACTAGGATTGGGGGAGAAGTCCTACTCCCAGAGGGAGTAGGACTCCTCCTGGCGCGCCCTATGATGGCCGGCCGGCCTCCCCCTCTTGAGCCTTTATATACGGAGGCAGGGGCACCCCAGAGAACACAAGTTGATCCACGTGATCATATTCTTAGCCGTGTGCGGTGCCCCCTTCCACCATAGTCCTCGATAATATTGTAGCGGTGCTTAGGCGAAGCCCTGCTGCAGTAGTACATCAAGATCGTCACCACGCCGTCGTGCTGACGGAACTCTTCCCCGACACTTTGCTGGATCGGAGTCCGGGGATCGTCATCGAGCTGAACGTGTGCTAGAACTCGGAGGTGCCGTAGTTTCGGTGCTTGATCGGTCGGGCCGTGGAGACTGTACGACTACATCAACCAAACGCTTCCGTTGTCGATCTACAAGGGTACGTAGATCATACTCTCCCCTCTCGTTGCTATGCATCACCATGATCTTGCGTGAGCGTAGGAATTTTTGAAATTACTACGAAACCCATCAGGAGATATGCGTAGTGCGGCACTGCATTGAACTTTGCGAATGCGGTTCGTCCGAGCAGGGCGTGATAGCCAGTGCGAAACGGGACTATATCGAAGATTAACTCTTCGCTTTGGAAATTGTCCGGGGATCCGAAGACCACGTCAAGTGTTACTGAGCCTGTACAGTTGGCTTCTACATCTGGTATAACGCCTTTAAAGGTCGTTCTTGTGGGTTTAATCCTTGAGGGATCTATGCCCATTTTCCGCACTGTATCCTGATAAAGCAGGTTCAAGCTACTGCCGCCGTCCATGAGGACTCTTGTGAGATGAAATCCGTCGATGATTGGGTCGAGAACCAATGCGGCGAAGCCGCCATGACGGATGCTAGTGGGATGGTCCCTTCGATCAAAAGTGATCGGGCAGGAGGACCATGGGTTGAACTTTGGGGCGACTGGCTCCATCGCGTATACGTCCCGTAGCGCACGCTTCCGCTCCCGCTTGGGAATGTGGGTTGCGTATATCATGTTCACTGTCCGCACTTGTGGGGGAAAGCCCTTCTGTCCATTTTTGTTCGGCGGCTTGGGCTCCTCGTCATCGCTGTGCAGCCCCTTGTCTCTGTTTTCGGCCCTTAACTTGCCTGCCTGCTTGAACACCCAACAATCCCTGTTAGTGTGATTGGCTGGCCTTTCGGGGGTGCCATGTATCTGGCACAAGCGATCGAGTATTCGGTCCAAACTGGACGGGCCCTGAGTATTCTTTTTGAATGGATTTTTTCGCTGACCGGATTTATAGCCTTTGAATCCGCCATTGACTGCCGTGTCTTCATTGGTGTCACTGTTGACGCGGCGTTTTTGCTTATTCCGACGTGTCCTGCCACTTTTGTCCTTGGTGTCCGAATTACCAGGGTTCTTTGATAAGTTGTTACTGCAAGCTAGCCAGCTATCTTCTCTCGCGCAAAAGCAAGTCATGAGTGTCATGAGGGCTGCCATGGATTTCGGCTTTTCCTGTCCCAGGTGCCGGGCAAGCCACTCGTCGCGGATGTTATGCTTGAAGGCTGCTAGGGCCTCTGCGTCCGGACAGTCGACTATCTGGTTTTTCTTTGTTAGGAATCGTGTCCAGAATTGTCTGGCCGATTCCTCTGGCTGCTGAATTATGTGGCTTAAGTCGTCGGCATCCGGCGGTCGCACATAAGTGCCCTGGAAGTTGTCGAGGAATGCGGCTTCCAGGTCCTCCCAAGAACTGATTGAGTCTGCTGGCAAGCTGTTAAGCCAATGCCGGGCCGGTCCTTTAAGTTTGAGCGGGAGGTATTTGATGGCGTGTAGATCATCGCCGCGTGCCATGTGGATGTGAAGGAGGTAATCCTCAATCCATACCGCCGGATCTGTTGTGCCTTCGTATGATTCGATGTTTACGGGTTTGAAACCCTCTGGGATTTTATGATCCATTACTTCATTCGTGAAGCATAGTGGGTGTGCGGCGCCTCTGTACTGGGCTATATCACGACGCAGCTCGGAAGAGCTATGTCTGTTGTGTTCGGTCCGGCCGGATTTGTTGGGAGTGAAGATCATTGTCACATGCCGTAGGGCGCCTGCGCGATCCGTAGATCGATCTTGTTTGTCTTGCCTTATCCTCCAGTATGTCCCGCAGGTCGGGCGCATTTTCCCATGCCTTATTTGAGCGGCGTCGGGGCATGGCTTGGGTGGAGGGCCGACAGGCCTCTCTGTCGCGACCGCGAGGTGGCCGGTCTGCCATGTCATGCACTGGTGATGTAGGTGCTTCCTCCTCTGATCGGGGTAGCGGCCTGTGCTTCGGGTAACTCTTGGAGGGGCGTTCGAGTTCATACTCTTCGGCCGCAAGGTCTTCAGTCCATCTGTCAGCTAGCAATTCTTGGGCAGCTCTAAGCTGTTGCTGCTTTTTCTTGAGGCTGCTTGCCGTAGCTAAAAGCCTGCATTTAAAACGCTCTTGTTCGGCGGGGTCTGATGGTATGACGAATTCGTCGTCATCGAGGCTAGCCTCGTCTTCGGAGGGAGGCGTATAGTTATCATCCTCGACCTCTCGGTCTGCCACTCTTTCATGAGGGCTTGTTTCTCCATCTTCCTGTGCCAAATTTTGCTAAGGTGGGTGTTCTTCGGTGCTATCCGGGGTAGTATTATCTCCCGTGCCGGAATCACCGTTTTTGCTTTGGCGGGATTTAGAGCGGCGCCGCTGACGCCGGCGCTTTTGCTATTTCTTGGGGGCATCATCCCCCACTGTTCCATCGCCATCTCCATCTTTTGGAGTATCCACCATATATATGTCATATGACGAGGTGGCCTTCCAGCGCCCTACAGGTGCTGGTTCTTGTTCGTCTCCTGCATCGTCGTCCATGCCGTCGATGTCTTCGGAATCGAAGTCAAGCGTGTCGGTTAAGTCGTCGACAGTGGCTACGAAGTGGGTGGTGGGTGGGCTTTGAATTTTTTCGTCGTCCGTATCCCAACCTTGCTGACCATAGTCCGGCCAGGGCTCTCCTGATAAAGAGAGAGACTTTAGAGAATTCAGGATGTCGCCGAAGGGCGAGTGCTGAAAGATGTCCGCGGCGGTGAACTCCATGATCGGCGCCCAATCAGATTCGATCAGCAGGGGCGCGGGGGGCTCGGAGCTCGGAGAGGAATCCGGATCCTCGGAGTCACGGGCCATGCGGAGTGCGGGGCTGGAGTTCAGCTCAATCGCCTCTGAGATCGCAGCCCCCGAGGCAGCGTCTAACCGCCGATCCTCGATCGGTGCAGTAGGCTCCGAATCAATGGTCAGAACTGATGCGTGTGCGGTCTCCAAGGCGTTGTTCGGTGGCAGAGCTATATCATGCCCATCGAGACAGTGCGGCGCGCTTGGCTGTGGCTCGAATCCGTCGAAGATCAAGTCCCCGCGGATGTCAGCCGTGTAGTTTAGGCTTCCAGACCTGACCTGATGGCCAGGGGCGTAGCTTTTGATCTGCTCAAGGTGGCCAAGCGAATTGGCCTGCAGTGCGAAGCCACCGAAGACGAAGATCTGTCCGGGGAGAAAAGTCTCACCCTGGACTGCATCGTTGTTGATGATTGAAGGAGCCATCGGGCCTAAAAGCGACGACACAGAGGAAATCTCAATGAAAGCACCAATGTCAGTGTCAAAACCGGCGGATCTCGGGTAGGGGGTCCCGAACTGTGCGTCTAGGCCGGATGGTAACAGGAGACAGGGGACACTTTGTTTTACCCAGGTTCGGGCCCTCTCGATGGAGGTAATACCCTACTCCTGCTTGATTAATATTGATGATATGGGTAGTACAAGAGTAGATCTACCACGAGATCAAGGAGGCTAAACCCTAGAAGCTAGCCTATGGTATGATTGTTGTGTATGGAGTTGATTGCCTACGGACTACAACCCTCCGGTTTATATAGACACTGGATAGGGTTAGGGTTACACAGAGTCGGTTACAATGGTAGGAGATCTTGAATATCCGCATTGCCAAGCTTGCCTTCCACGCCAAGGAAAGTCCCATCCGGACACGGGACGAAGTCTTCAATCTTGTATCTTCATAGTCCAGCAGTCCGGCTGAAGGTATAGTCCGGCTACCCGAACACCCCCTAATCCAGGACTCCCTCAGTGTCAAAACCGGCGGATCTCGGGTAGGGGGTCCCGAACTGTGCGTCTAGGCCGGATGGTAACAGGAGGCAGGGAACACTTTGTTTTACCCAGGTTCGGGCCCCCTCGATGGAAGTAATACCCTACTCCTGCTTGATTAATATTGATGATATGGGTAGTACAAGAGTAGATCTACCATGAGATCAAGGAGGCTAAACCCTAGAAGCTAGCCTATGGTATGATTGTTGTGTATGGAGTTGATTGCCTACGGACTACAACCCTCCGGTTTATATAGACACCGGATAGGGTTAGGGTTACACAGAGTCGGTTACAATGGTAGGAGATCTTGAATATCCGTATCGCCAAGCTTGCCTTCCACGCCAAGGAAAGTCCCATCCGGACACGGGACGAAGTCTTCAATCTTGTATCTTCATAGTCCAGGAGTCCGGCTGAAGGTATAGTCCGGCTACCCGAACACCCCCTAATCCAGGACTCCCTCAGCAGGCTATACTAATGGCGCACTACGTGGTGCGCCATTAGAACACCACATACTAATGGCGCACCGGTGGTGCGCCATTAGAATTTAATTCTAATGGCGTGATGCCAGTGGCGCACCGGTAGTGCGCCATTAGAAGGCAAACTCGGTGTGCCACTAGCATGCTTTTCCTAGTAGTGTTTTACCCATGCAGGCGGAAGTTATGTGCACAAAAGAGGAGAATGATTCGATGTGGCGTTAGTATTGAGGGTAATTAACTATGTATGGAGACATAGAGACCTTGAACGTGCATGTGTGAGAGGTATACATGTATACGTGGGATGTGTGTGTGTGTGCGCGCGCGTGCATGATCGAGATAAAATAAAGAAGACATAAGTCATAAGATCGACGACATGGGAGAGACGGATCGGTATGACAATATGCATGCATGTGAGAATGCATGGAAGAAGTCCCTACAATTGAGCATGTGTTTTTGTCTTTAAGAGATAGTGGCGTGGGCTGGAGCATGCATCTATGGCGAGTAGAGGGAGTGAGGCGCAACGATTGTGCAAAAGAGACCAACCTATAAATGCATATGTATGGAGAGACTTATATAGTGCGGGTGATAGGAAGCAAGACTCCGTGCGAGAAAGAAATGTTGATGGAGAAACTACAAATAGATACAGAGATGGAGATGCTAGCTAGAGGGGCATCCGCTAGTTTGGGTGTTGGAGATGACTGTCGGGTGGTTCAAAGGGTGAAGTTATATATGTGTGTGAGAGGGCACTTGGCTGCATGTAGAGAGAAACATATGTAGTGTGCGTGATAGGAATCAAGAGTGAGGGAGAGAAAGAAGGTTGATGGAGAAACAGATAAATAGAAAGATAAAGATGCTATCTAGTGTGCGTTAGAGATAGGAGTCGAGTGGATCAGAAGGCTGGGTTATGTGTGTGGGTGTGAGAGAGATAGAGAGTGGGTGCGTGTGAGTCACATACAAACAGATATCAGAGAGAAATGAGATCCAGAGAGACGGAGTTTTGTGTCTGCGAGAGAGAAAGATTTTTCACAACGAGAGTGATAGCTAGAGAGACATACGAGGGAACGCAAGATATCTCTAGGGAGAGAGGGTGTGTGTGAGCGACATACAAGAGAACAATGGAGAAATATGAGACCCTGGGAGACAGAGTCTGTGTTTGTGTGTGAGAAAGAGATATTGAAGAGGAAGAGTCATAGGTTCTCATATCTAAGGAGAGAAAGACATCTCTGTATGAGGGGTGTGCGATTGGCACACATGGGAATAGTAGAGAGAAATGAGACCCCGGGAGACAAAGTTTTGTGTTTGTGTGAGAGAAAGGTATTCCACATGGAGAATCATAGTTAGAGACACATAGCAGGGAGCGAGATATACTTAGAGAGAGATAGAGTGATGAAGGTCGAGGGAGAGAGTACCGTCAGTGTGTTACGAAGATAAAAGATCATTGTCGACATATAGGTAGCATGAGAGATACCTGAGAGACGATGAACGCGTATAGGTCCAGAGACATAGTCCTATATAAGCATGAGTGATAGCTATATGAGACGAATATCTGGATTAAAGGGGATTCAAATATTTAAACTGGAGATCACGACATCGATAATATCATAACGCAAATTGGTGTATCAAACATGCATATTCATTTGAATTTGGGCACACGTGTAATGTTATATAGTTTATCAATATTGGTGATCCATAGATTCTTCAATTACAAACAATGCATGGTTTATATGCAATTAATGTCTAAACGGGATTACACTATATGTTGCGTGTGTGAAACACATTATACATGTTTGAGAAGTAAAAAAAACTGCATGAAACACACATTAATTGGAGACAGTTAGCGAGGAATGCATACATTGGATTCCAACATAAAGAGGTTTCAAATATTTGAAAATCCAAATTGATGGATACAACCATATGAATCTGAGATCATGCCATTTGTAAACCATATTTATGTATAAATGGTGTTGTGCTTTTGAAAGTATATATAAAATAAATGATGTATATAGAATGTAATTCCAATTGAAAATGGATCCCGCCCGAAAAAAATAGAATACAAACGGGATTCCAATTGAGTTGGCACGGTAAACGTGCACTCTGCAAAATTTGAACGAAGTGAGGAAAGTCGCAGTAACCGCCCGAAACCAAAATCTGCGAGATGGAAATCACTACTGCCTATCCCTGCCACGCAAAGCCTATATGCTGGATTTCTATAGGTTTCGATAGGGGTAGGTTTGTAATTTCACCCAAACGTGACGTAACCGCCTCTCACCCGGATTCTTACACGGTGGGCGCCAAAACACAGTGTGTCCTCGGCCGAAATTGACTCCCTCCCCGATTCATATTCATACACGGTGGGCACCAAAAACAAACTCTCGTCGGCAAATATTCGGTGTATGCGAGATTACCGTCCTATCCCCGACCGACTAGTGTTGCGGTGATGTAGTAGAAATTTGAAATGGGGGCTAAGTTTGTAAATTTCCTCGCATTTGAGACAAGCGCGCCTTGAATACATGGTTCCCCCTTCCTCTCTACCTCCCTTTTCCCCATTCGTACTCCGTGGGTGCCAAAACACCCTCTCCACCCCACCCTCCTCCGTCCGCCGCCGTCCGCCACCCCATCCACCGCCGTCCTCCTCCACCATGCCGGAGCTGATACCCCGACGCCGCCGTCAATTACAAGAGATCGACCTCTCTCATTCACGGCTTCGGACCGGGATCCTTGCATCCCATCCTCTTGCTTCATCCCCGTCGTCGTCCACCTTGCCGGCGCCGCTCCTACGACCGTCTCGTCCACCGCGCCCCGCCGCCACCGTCTACCCTCCTAGATCTGCTTCCATGCCGCTGACAGCCATCGCTACCACAGCACCGCCAAATTCTCAGCAGATGCGTACACGGCGTCGCACCAGAGGTGGTACTCTTTCGTATCTGCTCAACTTATTTATCGCAGCAAGAAAATAGATCGCCACTGCTTTACTCTGATTTCTTGTCTTGGTTGCGAAGTTGCCTTTGTCCGGTATGCACCTTCAGATCCGTCATGGCACACTCAACACCATGCTCGCAATGCTTATGGTTTTCCCCTTTTATATTCCACACTAGTTAAATCAAAGTAGACTAAATTTCAAAATTGGGTCAGTCGATTTTTCAGAGCTCGCCGGAGTTCGCCGGTGCGATCGAAGGGGCTCGGGTGGTTGTGGGGCCTCGCCGAACGAAGAAAACTCGATGCAGGTGGGGGTTGTGGTGGGGGTGGCGGAGGAACACATGCGGTGGGGGCCGGTGGTCCGGCCGGCGGCCCGTGCGGTGTTCTGTATGGGAAGAATCAGAGAGGAGGAAGAAGAAGGGTTAAGAGACGTAGGATCTTCATCCAACCACCTAAAATGGTTGAGAGACATGTAGGAGTTGCATTCTTAATGCGCTCTGGTTCATCATGTGTGGGCACTACGCAACCAACATTTTATTATGCAAAATCTGCTTGCTCTGCTTTACCATGTTCCTTTTCCGTTCTTCTTTAATATGTACTCTCTCCGTTCCTAAATAGAAGTCTTTGTATAGATTCCACCATGGACTACATATGGAGCAAAATGAGTGAATCTACACTCTAAAATGTACCTGGATACATCTATATGTGATCCATAGTGGAAATCTCTACCAAGACTTATATTTTGGAACGGAGGGAGTATGATAGTAGTACAGTATGTTCCTTGTACTGAAGATGAGCAGGGACATTTGCAGTGTAGAGGTCTATACGGTCGGTTGTGATGGACACTTTGAGCCTCTATGATTTGTAGTGGCCTGCCCACTTGAATCCTATAAGAATAGCAAGGAAATGCGGGGAGCTGTGTCGCCTTTCAGAGTTACATTGATATTAACAGTACCGCACCTTCACTTGAAGAGAGATGGTATCCGAAGCCTTTCTAGCCGTATCGGCAATACTAGCACATATATTCCAGCAAGTTCCACTTTGCTGATTTTACTCTGATGCTTAAGGTTTTCCCGTTATATCTACACTATGATCTGTGTAGCTGCTTTGTGTCGCACTAGCAGCAGTCCACTCTTGAAGCTAAACACTTCAATGACTTACAAAATTGCCACCAAGGCATTGAGTGCCATTCTGGATACAATGAAACTCATACGCTCCCCACCTGTTGATTCTTGTTCAGAATATGATCCTAATGACTATTCTAACCTCGAGGAGTCAAAGGCAGATGGCCTGTCCTGTTCACCCATCAAGGTGCCTGTTCTAATTTGGCAATGTTTTATTGATTGCGGGTATCTTGCATATGATGTCTTGCATTTCTTCTACTTTGTTGCACCGCCATCTGCTTAGTTTACTCATCATATATGTCAAGATGCCAATGCCCATCCATTATCAATACATATTCTATCTGTCATCATACCATGTTTTTCCACTCAAATGCTATTCTTGTGCATCAGACATCAAAAAGGAAGAGGGTGATTGCCGAACCTGAAGGGGCACCAGCAAAGTCCTTGAAAAACGTGGTGGTGCCGGAGAAATCAGACAACACCACACTTATGTTGGCTGTACAACCAGTGACACAAAACATAGGACCGACTCCAGCAGACTGTACCCATACTTCACTGGCCACACCACTAGCCCCACCACACAGGACCTGCACTCTAGCAAAAGGTATACCGATTTCATTTGCCATAGCACTAGCTGTACCATAGAAAAATCCCACTCCAGCAACAAGTACAGCAAGTCCACTGGCCGAAGACCTATCCCAACTGCAGAGACGGCCAATTCCTGCAGATTGGAACCCCATTCCATTGATTCCCAGTTTAAAAGACAATGCTTTCAATGTTGTTAGGGACTACGTGCATATATTCCCATCATGGGAAGATTATTGTGAAGACAAACACCATTTTCACATCTTCCTGTCCAACTTACGTGTAAGTGCTATTATTCATGGTTATTTTTTTCCTGTTTTCTGCCGATTGAACACATGAATGATTTACATTACATTGTTGTAACTAGGAGAGGGTCAATCTGGATAGCCATGATGAGCAAAGCTTGCTTGTGCTTTTCAAGGAAGCATTGCAGCAGTATCGGTGTTACCTGAGGAAATCACACTTTGATGGCAAGTCTATAAACGAATTTCCGCTGAAGTCTCCTGTGCTAAATTTAGAAGACATTGAATGGAAAAACCTTTTCATGCACTGGTCTCGTTCCTAGGATGAGGTACTGTCTACAAAATCACATGACAGTTTGAACTTCTACTTTTCCGCATGTGCCTTACGGATCTTTTTTGCAGGAAATCTGCTCGAAGAAGAATTCCGGTTTGACAAGAACGACAGGATATCACAAATATGCTGCCCGCTGCTTTGCTCTTGTTAGTACTTGTTGTCCTGTATCACTGTACTTGCATACATACCTGGTTCATTATGTGACAGCAATATGCATGATAGCTTGCTTATCAATTGTTCTCTCCAAATTATCTGATCTGTATGAATGGTTACATTAGTGTAGAATATATCCAATGCCAATATTTTTTTAGCTCTGCATTGTTACTGTAAGTACATGTTGTCCTTTATCAGTGTACTTATAATGACAGGTAGTTGTTCATGTACCATCACTCTGCAGCTTATTTTCCTTTGCCCTTCATTTTCTACACATCAGATCTATATTTACTCTTACCATAAGGTTGGTACTGAAGAAGTTTAGATGTGCATTGCTCTTGGCTGTACCTTTTGCCTGTATCGCTGCACTTACATTTATAGCTACTTGTTTATGTAGCATCCACTTCATCTTATCTTAAATATTCTCCATTTTTTCGTATATTATCACATCTATATTTACTCTTAACAAAATGTAGAATAAAGACAATGCTTTTGAAGAAGATTCTGTGGTAAACTTCTTGAATTGCCCCCCATCAGCATGGACAAGGCCTTTATAGAGCCTGTCTTCACCAATAATGTAAGTTTGTCCATCTCAAGCCTTCAAACTTTGTTGTATATATTTGGTTAGGCATGACTGCAACAGTTGTTTATTTTTGGTGTTTGCATCAAATTGCTTGTTTAAAGTTTATTATGTAGTTCATAAACAAAAGTTTGTCCTTTCTCAATTTAAGTTTTCAGTTGTACAACCAACTTCCTTCTTCATACCATGTAACCTAAACTATACAGAGCAAGTGATATTCTTTTGCAATGCATGTATGCTTCTGTTCTTCATACGTAATCCAGTGGTGTGGTGAACCTACCCACTACAGCACAATGTCTTATTCTGCAATGTCTTAACTATGAACAATGTCATATCATTCTACTATTATTTAAACCGTCTCTTTATTTGCCAATCTGAAATGGTATAAATTGACACCACACTAACCATTGATACTTATGAGTTCTTGATCTGTAATCCAGTGGTGTCATGAAGCTGCCAACTCCTTCACAATGTCATTTCCTGCCATGTCTTGACCTGAACAATACCATATTGTGTTAATGCAAACTTAAACTGTGTCACTTTATTCATCAGTAAGAAATGTGATGAATTCTCAGCACTGATACTTTTATGTGTAAAACCTGTCATCTGTCTGCTTGTTTATCTTTCAGAGTGAGGAATATATAAGTGTTGAACAAGCGCAGTCTCATCATCTTGCTCAGCTGCTTGCGCTGCAGCTCCCCAGCAGGGCTAACCTTTCTTAAACTCTATTGAAGTGCTGTTGGTTTTGTATATTATTTTGTTGGCGTGTTTATTTGCACTGGTGGCGATCTTTGATGCCTAGTGTATGTAATCTGCTGTCTGCTTGTGCTTTATTATCATAGTGGCGAACTTTGATGCCCAGTGGATGTAATATGCCATAATTTCTTTATTGTATAGTATAGGTTTTTTCTTATTCACGATGCTGCAGTTATTTTAATGTATATATATCCTGTCTTCGCAGTAAACCGGCCAAACCGTAAAATTACGGTACATAATCAGGCCATCATGCAATCACGATGTAGGTTGGCCCTGAAACGTGCCGATTAGCTCACGGGCCGGCAGCAGCCCGAAATGAACCTCGGCCCATGATTGTGCGAATCAAATCACATGCTTTTAACAGACCGAAAAATTGTCTCGGTCTTTGTTTGGCCCAATCAGATATCGGCTGCGAGCAGGCCAGATGCAAACCGGGCCGTAGTTAGGCCCAACTTTATGATGGGCTTTTAATAGGCTAAAATTAATATAGGGCCAAAATGTTAAACGGGCCCTTAACAGGACAAAACTAATATCAGGCCGAATTACTAAGTGGGCCTTTAGCAAGTGGGCCCAAAAGCATAGTGTCCAGTTGACGGGCCGAATCTGATATGGGCCGTAATTAGGCCCAAAACCTCTTAAAGGGCCGGACCTGATCTGGGCCATAATTTGGCACAGAACATGGTAGGCATTTAACGGGCCGGATCTCATATGGGCCACTATTAGGCCCGGAGCGTGGCAGGCCATTAATATACCAGATCAAATATGGGCCGCCATTTGGGCCAAAACATGGCAGCCAGTTAACGGGCTGGCCTACTAGTGTCCTCAAAATCATGTGGGCCTACAGCTGGGCCGACCCATTAATGTCGGCGAAATCTCGTGGGCCTTTAGCTGGGCCGGCCCATTATGATCTGCAAGAATTTTGTGGGCCTTTACCTGGGCCGGCCTATTATGGCACACGAAAATCTTGTGGGCCTTTACCTGGGCCGACCCATTATGGCCCGCGAAATCTTGTGGGCGTTTAGCTGGGCCAGCCCATTATGGTCCGCAAAATCTCACGGGCCTTTAGCTGTCCGGCCCATTATGGTCCGCAAAATCTTGTGGGCCTTTAGTTGGGCCGGCCCATTTAAACTTGTTGGCTCGTGCCACGTGTCGATGTATCATAGGCGCCTTCTGTCCAGTGAGTGGATGACATCTGTCCCGACGATGAGCCGACACGTGTTTCCTCTAGCCAATGATGATTTTACACGTGGAAAATCCCCATTGTTCGGGGCTGTTATCGGGTTATGGGATCCAAAACCCGACCCGATAGCTTAACGGTGTTCCGTTACGGTGGATGCCACGTGTCGGTCACCCTTGACGAAAGCACTTCTGTGACGTGCGATTTATCGTCATGGAAGTGGACACTTCCGTGATGATAATTTTGGTAATGTCATGGAACACTTCTACGACATCACAGGTATGACTATCTTGATTCTGTCATAAATTTGTCATGGATGTACATGCATGACAAAAAAAGCGACCTACTGTGACAAACACGTATCATCACGGAAGTGTATTTTTTTGTAGTGTTGCATCACCTGCACTGGTATCATCGGCACCTGCAACTATTTTGGAAGTATCTGTGAGTCACGGGGACTCAGCAATCTCACACCCGCGAGATCAAGACTATTTAAGCTTATGGGTAGGAGAGGGGTAATGAGGTGGAGCTGCAGCAAGCACTAGCATATATGGTGGCTAACATACGCAAATGAGAGCGAGAAGAGAAGCAAAGCAACGGTCGTGAAACTAGAAGTGATCAAGAAGTGATCCTGAAACTACTTACGTCCAAGCATAACATCAAAGCCGTGTTCACTTTCTGGACTCCGCCGGAAAGAGACCATCACGGCTACACACGCGGTTGATGCATTTTAATTAAGTTAAGTGTCAAGTTCTCTATAGTCGGACATTAACAAATTCCCATCTGCCCATAACCGCGGGCACGGCTTTCGGAAGTTCAAACCCTGCAGGGGTGTCCCAACTTAGCCCATCACAAGCTGTCACGGTCAACGAAGGATATTCCTTCTCCCAGGAAGACCCAATCAGACTCGGAATCCTGGTTACAAGACATTTTCGACAATGGTAAAACAAGACCAGCAAGACCGCCCGATGCGCCGACATCCCGATAGGAGCAGCACATATCTCGTTCTCAGGGCAACACCAGATGAGCGCTCCGTACAACTAAAACCAACCCTCAAGTATTCCGAGGTGGCGCTGCAAAGGACTCTAGTTCGGACCAACACTTAGACAAGCACTGGCCTGGGGGGGGCTTAAAATAAAGATGACCCTCGGGAGCGCGACTCCCAAGGAAAAGTAGGTGGTGGTGAGGTAAATGGTAAAACCAAGGTTGGGCCTTGCGTTAGGAACGCAAAATCAAGGAACATAACACCGGTATGACGGAAACTAGGGCGGCAAGAGTGGAACAAAACACCAGGCATAAGGCTGAGCCTTCCACCCTTTACCAAGAATATAGATTCATTAATTAAATAAGAGATATCGTGATATCCCAACATATCCATGTTCCAACATGGAACAAAATTCATCTTCACCTGCAACTAGCAACGCTATAAGAGGGGGTTGAGCAAAGCGGTAACATAGCCAAACAACGGTTTGCTAGGAAAGGTGGGTTAGAGGCTTGACATGGCAATAAGGGAGGCATGATAAAGCAAGTGGTAGGTATCGCGGCATAGCAGAAAGAGCGAGCAACTAGCAAGCAAAGATAGAAGTTATTTCGAGGGTATGGTCATCTTGCGTGAGATCCCGCAAGGAAGAAGAACGAGTCCATGAAGAAGATAAACAAACGTAGATGAATGGATCCTCACAACTCCGGAACGAAACCGAAGCTAACGCGAGAAGTAACCCGAAAAGAAGCAAACAACATAGTAAACAACCATCACATAAACATGGCATGATGCACAACCAAGTATGATGCATGTCCGGTTTAATGAAACATGGCATGGCAAAAAGCACAAAACAGTCCTACAAATTAAGTGGAGCTCAATATGCAACGAGTTGCATATAGACAGAACACCACATTCAAGTTATTTTGTTCGATCTCGTTTATGTACCCAACAATATCAAATGTTGTTTAAATGGTGAGGGTGAAACATATGAACACTACCTATCTAGGCAAGTTTAAATGAGGCCGGAACAACAAACAACAAGTCCGGAAACTCCTCATGAGCATATATTAGATTTGGTACTGTTCTGCCCTAAACCATATTTTAGAGTTGCTAAACATGCAAAGTAATGCCACCATGTTAGACTAGGCATTTTTCTACCCCATTTACATATAAAGTTTGTTAGGTTTGGAGCTATGGTTATTAAGTTATGAATTAAAGCAGTTTAACATGGCATAAGAGTAAATCTACACAAACAGCAATTCAAACATTTTAAACATGAGTGAAAGTGACATATTATGAAACTAGACACAATTTTAAGCATTTTTCATATATAGTTTTTACATGTGATCCTTAGTTTGTGAATTAAGATATGCATGAAGTTCAAGGTTTTTTTTTGTAAAACTGACAAACTCTGGAAAAAGTTGAAACGCAGATCTGAAAAAAAACAAGACACGGGCCGAAACTGCTGGGCGCTGGGGCGCTCACCATGGGCCTGGCCCAATCAATGCAGCAGGCCGGTTTGGGCTGGCGGATATGGCGCGGTTGGGCCTGCAGCGGTGTGGCCCACCCGGTGGATCTGGAGGTTGACGGGCGCGGCGCTGGACCAACTCCAGATCAAGGCGAGGCGCAGCAGGGCGTGGTCAACGCACGCGGTTGCGCAAGCGGGGGAAGCGAGGGGCGATGCAGACGATGCCCGCAGAGGGAAAACTCGAGCGCGAGCTCGCGGTCGACAGGAAGATGGCGCGAAGCTGGGCTACGACGGCGCGGGGACTCGGTGCATGGTTCTCGAGCGGCAGTAGTGGTGGCTTGAAGTTTGCATCCACGGCGGGGTTCCTGTGAGAGAGGCCCAAAGAGAGCTTGAGAAACCAGAGAGGGGTGGAGGGAGGAAGGAGAAGGAGGGGCATGGTAGAGGGACCTGCTGACGGTGGTCTCCGACGATGCAGCTGGTCGCGAGGACAGGCGCGGGGATCGGGCGCGGGGGGCTGTGGTCGAGGAGCTCGGGAGGCTTGGCGGCTTGGCGTCCATGGAGGTTCCGGCGAGGGGTGCCGGGTGACCAGCGGGCAAAACCGCGGGGCAGTAGCTGTAGACGACTGTGATGATGGGATCTCGAGGTCGAGCCCAGGCCATGGCGGCTTCCTTCTCCTCCCTGGCGAAAATGAGACCGAGAGATGTGAGAGAGAGAAGCACGGGGAGGAAAAGGAGACAGGGCGCGGGCGCTTAACTCGTGGTCACCGGCGACGGTGCCGGTCGTCAGCTGACGAGGTGGGATGGAGGAGCACGGGGCTCGGGCGACCGATTGGTCAAGCACGCAAAACGAGGGAGAGGGTTGGGGAGGATTTGGATCGAGGGGAGGCCTCGAGTGCTGGTTGGGTTGCTGCCGAAAACGAGGAGAAGGTAGGAGCAGGCGTTGGATCCGAGAAGGAGACTGTGGGATCGAGGGAAGGGATCCCGAGGTGGGTGGCGGCGGCTAGGAGGATCCCTAGAAATTAGGGATTCGGTCTAGGGATAGGCATATATATATATAGCTAGTGAGTTAGATTAAGGACGATCTAGTCCCTTCAATCATAATCGGACGGTCCAGAAACAAATAGGTAGGGAGTCCAAAAAGAAAAACGGAGATGTTTTGTAGATGTTAGGGGATGATCCGGACCCAACGGTGATGACTGCCCAGGTCGGGTTCGGGACAACTTTCGGACATGCGTGAGGAGGGCCGCGGGCTGACGAAAGAGGTTACGTTGGGCTTGGCGGTGAGTGGTAGTTGGCTGTGCAGAAAGCCTTAGGCTGAGAGAAGAGAAGGGAGAGACCCGGCGACTGTTTCCGAAGACCGAAAACGTCCGATGTTTGACCGACTATATTGTCGCTATAGTTATCCGTTGGGCTATCAAACGAACTCCGAATGCGATGAAGCTTGGCAGACGACCTACTAACAACAAAACAACACCACACGCCAACTTTCAACCCATTCCGAGAACATTTTCCGGCCACTTATAAAATAAGATTTCGGACGTGCCGCAGGCGCGTGCAAGTGTGTCTGGGCTCATAACGGACAACTGACGGAACTGGGGAACCCAGACGGTTGCATGTTTTGAAAACAAGATGATGCAATGCACATGATGACATGATGAAATGCAACACGCAGGCAAATGACATGGCAACGACGGCGAATAACTGGGAGACACCTGGCGCAATGGTCTGGGGCATCACAGTTGTTGAGCAAGGCCCACATCGGTCGAGAGTGGCGCTGAAGCAGAGCGATTCGGCACCGGACGAACTCCTTCACCACCATAGGCGCAGTCACATCAAGGTCCTTCAGCCACTTCATCCTGAGCCATACAGGGGCAAGGCATGAATCGGTGAGCCTTTGGTGGCACCAACCGGAGTTGGGAATAGCGGGCGCTGACGGAGAAGAGAGCAGGGGGATGAGCACTCCGACATCAACAAATACCCACCATGCCCGAAACCCGCTGGTGGATGGTGGGAGCTCGAAGTCAACCCCCGTGTCGGCCATTGCCACCACGGCCTGAAAGCTCAGGCATCCTGAGCTCTGTCGGGGATCAATCAGGTGCGGTGAGAAGAAGCAGTGGAGAAGGGCCACTGAAGGGGCCATGCAAACAAAGGAGAAGACGGCAAGAAGGGTCACGGATTGGGGATCAAGGTGCAGCATGTGGATCTGATAATGTGCAAGCACAGCGTTGAAGAAGCCGGAGAAAGGAGGAACCAAGCCAGCCCAAAGGGCATCGATGAAGAATGGGACCTTGGTGGCTGTCCGGTCAACGCGAGCATGAGATGCAGGCCAGTCCACCGTCCTTCCCCACTCATTTAAGCTTGAGGCGAGCAAGCGACACACCTTGTCCATGGCTTCCTGGTTGAGCACCAGCGACCTGCCAACGGCAGGCACAGCAACCGGGCGCAGCTCGGCGGAGGATAGGGGACTCTTCCCTTTCTCTGACTGGTCCGGTACCATGGCGATGGGAGGAATGAGCTCAGTTCGGATCGGGGGGAGAGGCCGAGCTACAAGGAAGCGGAAGAATTGGAGAGTGCGCGGCAACAACGGGAGAGAAACCATGTAGACCATGGTGGCCGCCTAGCCAGGTGGGTATCAAGGCAGTGTGGGGAAGCGGAGATGCCCACGTCCAATCAACCACCACATGTCGACCAAGGCCGCAGGCTATAGGGGCCCGCGGCGCTCCGCACTTGATATTTGGCTTCGCCTCGAAGCCAATCGCGAGCGCGCCTTGTGCCCAGGGTCTACCGTCGGTGTTATGAGAATGGGGGTCCCCAGACTTGCCTGCCTGCGGCCCACGGTGTGGCTCTGCGAGCAGGCCCGTACGGCTCATCTTCACCAACAAGCACTCAAGACCCTCGCGAGGGGCCAAGCCTTGCGAGGCGGACGACACAAGACCTCCTCAGGAGCGGCCTCACCAGGCTGGCTCCCAAGGGGTGGAGAGACCATGGCAAGACAAACCTCGCGAGGTTCCAGTGACGTGAGCCATGACAACCAAGGCCTGGCGGGTGCCAGGCGGGCGCCAGCACGCACAATGTCCTTGTTTCCTCTTTGGTGCTAGGGAAGCAAGCGCAGTCGTGGAGTACCAAGACGTCAAGCAAAGGTTTCCATATCTGTGCAACTAGACATAGACCAGTAGGAAGGCAATACAGAGGTCACCATGGAGCCCAAGGTGGTGTCACCACCAGAGCCTTTTGCAGGCGAAGACTGCTTTTGTCAGGATAAGCTATACTAGCTTCCCCTTTCAAATTGGCCGTTGTTATCTCCCTTCCCGCACAATATTTGGGGAGAGGACCAGGGCCTCTATAAATAGGATTAGCCACCACAGTAGGAGGCAACTAGTCTGGAACTCATTCAGCTCATCCTCACACCCACCAAGCACGAGAACACCTAGCCTCAGGAGGCTGTTCTTCCCCTTGTACTGTTCATCCTCAGCCCAAGAGGCAACCCACTACACCAAATTGGAGTAGGGTATTACACCACAACTGTGGCCCGAACCAGTATAAATCTTGTGTCCTTTGTGTTGCGAGTTCCTCGAGTTAGCCCGTGAGAACTTAGCAAAGCTAGGATGTGGATCGGTAGGGGGAGATCTTCGCGCGCACCCAGTGTTTGAACCTTGAGGGTTTTGTCGGAACCCGAGATCCGACAGGCACTGCCAATCTTTTCGACAACGGCGACAATAAACGGTGGCGGCATGGCGTGCACTGATAGACCCATGCGGCGATACCACCATCCAGTCGACGACGGCTGCGATGTGGCATGTGCGCACTGCTTTACCCTTTATATCAAGAACAGTAGTACATACCGACTCAAGAAGAGTAGTATATATCGACTAAAAGATCACGTATATACTGATTAAAAGTAGACACTTGTTCACAAAAAGGTACTATATATTGCCTTACAAAAAATGTTGTATATACTTCATCGCAAAAAGAGTATATACTTACTTCATTAAAAAGTTATACCCTTTTGATTTAATTTTGCATGCTACATACTGTGCACAAAGAGAAGTGTATATACTGCTCGGTTGTAGATGCATATAGACAAAATATAGTACAGTAAATATATGCTTGAAATTAGTACCTTACATACTCATTTTGATGGTAGCATATAGCACAACCAAGATAAAAAATGGTGTCAGCTATTCTAACCAATTCAAAAATGTGGTATAGAGTCCATGGCAAAAATGTGGTATATACTCCATTGTCAAAAAGTTAGTTTATACAATATCACAAAAATATTGTTCTGGTATATGCTGATTATTGACACCATACTTCCTCCCAAGCTCCCAAGGTTCATAGCAAAAAAAAGTAAAACGACTGTATATCTTCAAGATTTTGCAATATAAGCCAACATTTTAGGCACCTTTCTATATACTACATATTAGATATATTCTCTTGAAACATGCATGCATACCTGAAAAGGCATAGATGTCATGTTTGGTTTAGCACACATAGTTTGGTAGTACAACATATAGAAAATCACAAATGTATTAGAACTGAAAGTAAATATAAAAAGCATGACCATATTGTTGGAGATTATTAATCCCAGTCCTATAGAAAAAAATTATCCATGAAGTAGTGCGGTGGCCTTAGTTGTAGTTGAAGGAATAAAGTCGTTCGAGCAAACTCTCATATACACACACATCCATATGGTTGATGCCATGAGTGTCATAGGAGCCTGAACCCTTAACTGGCATTGCTGATGAACATCCAACACAGATTCTGCATCTACATTTAAAATCATCAGCCTGATTGGTAAGAAGAAGAAATTATTCAAACAACGCTAATCCTATGACACACACATCCGATTGTGGAATTTCCTTATTAAGAATTCCATGAAGTCTACTTAACATTGCTTAGGCTCGGCTTTCAGATTAGTAAAAATCAAATGTTATGCCATGTCAAGCAGCATTGAAGCCACACTAATGATCACATCCTAAAGTGGTCCTCAAAAATCAGGATTGGATTACACTCATAGTCATAGGAGCAGTAGTATTTATTCAGTTAATTAACATGCTTTTGCCAAAAGATGCTAATCATTCATGTGACCATGTATGTGCAGCATAAACAGATGAAGCATCAATGATCAACAATAAATACTTGGATGTGGAATGAATTACTCCTTGTGGGAATTACATAGACATTTTCTCGACAAAAAAGCTCAACTTCTCCATAATAAACTGTAGTACAG
This sequence comes from Triticum urartu, assembly GCF_003073215.2. Taxonomy (NCBI): domain Eukaryota; kingdom Viridiplantae; phylum Streptophyta; class Magnoliopsida; order Poales; family Poaceae; genus Triticum; species Triticum urartu. The sequence continues at coordinate 169,820,929 of NC_053026.1, read as the reverse complement.
TGGGCACCAGAAAGCAATGCATTGGGTATTCATCGTCAACAATCGACATACTATACTGTAGTAAGCTAAATAGTAGTTGAGCCCACGAACCATAAAAAACTAACTAAACCACCAATTATAACAAAATTGTATTGTACTCTGCCAAATTCAATCTTGTTGACCACTCTCGGCTATTAGTCCTAACTGAAGCACCTGTTAACAAACTAACTAAATCAACATGATTCTAAAAGTACCATTGCGAAGCCAAAGGATGGAAGTATTAACCCAGTTCCTTGGTAAACCCAAGTTCATGTGTGCAGGAGAGGGGATTCTGCCACTAACATGGCAATCCAGTGGCACTCCACCTAGCACACCTGTGAATCCATTCCACCCAAGTTCCGGGCAGCCACTCAGAACATGTGCGAATTTGCTACATGGAGCGCGATCTTCTCCGGGTACTTCTGCGCCTCGGCGGTCCGAAGAGTGGAGGGGCACAACAGAACACCATTGTTGTCACCTATAGACCACACTACAGCAGGAGATGAGAGCACTTATCGCATTAACTACCGACGTGGAATTCGATGGGAGAGGAAGAACAAGAGGTGGGGAAGATGAATGAATGGACACAGTTTACCTCACCCTCGTTCCCCAACAAGCCACGTCGCCACCACGTGATCGGAAGCACCCACCGCCACATGCTGACCCAAGAGAGATTACCAAGGAGAGAGATGATTCACTATGGCTAAGGAGGAAGTGGGATGCGATGGAGGGTGGATGCGGTGGGGAGCGGCCGCGAATGGAACAGGGAGCGATGACAACGATCGGAGATCAGGACGGCGGCGGATCCATGGCAGGGGGTGTCTGGGATGGTGAGCGTGAGGTTAGGGATACGGGAGTACACCTTCTATTCATACAACTGTTGTGATAGATTGTGGGCCTTCAGACTTTTCTTTTTGGGCTGAATTAAGCACATAACAAATCGAGGATTACCTTGGTTAATCTCCACCGTAATAGTTTGGTCCCATTCAGATGAACGGCTCGTAAATTCTAATTAACGTGGTAATTTTTAGGGAGTCTGTAATTAGTATAGGTATAGATAGATAGATTGCTTGCAAGGATTTATCGTGATGTGCATTACAGAGTGGGCCCAGAGATACCTCTCCGATACTCGGAGTGACAAATCTTAATCTCGATCTATGCCAACCCAACAAACACCTTCAGAGACACCTATAGAGCATATTTATAATCACCCAATTACATTGTGATGTTTGATAACACAGAAGGTCTTCCTCCGGTATTTGGGAGTTGCATAATCTCATAGTCAAAGGAATATGTATAAGTCATGAAGAAAGCAATAGCAATAAAACTTATCGATCATTATGCTAAGCTAACGGATGGGTCTTGTCCATCACATCATTCTCCTAATGATGTGATCTTGTTCATCAAATGACAACACATGTCTATGGTCAGGAAGCTTAACCATCTTTGATTAACGAGCTAGTCAAGTAGAGGCATACTATGGACACTCTGTTTTGTCTATGTATTCACACATGCATGTATCAAGTTTCTAGTTAATACAATTCTAGCATGAATAATAAACATTTATCATGATATAAGGAAATATAAATAGCAACTTTATTATTGCCTCTAGGGCATATTTCCTTCAGTCTCCCACTTGCACTAGAGTCAATAATCTAGATTACATTGTAATGATTCTAACACCCATGGAGTCTTGGTGCTGATCAGGTTTTTCTCATGGAAGAGGCTTAGTCAACGGGTCTGCAACATTTAGATCTGTATGTATTTTGCAAATCTCTATGTCTCCCTCCTTGACTTGATTGCGGATGGAGTTTAAGCGTCTCTTGATGTGTTTGTTTCCCTTGTGAAATCTGGATTCCTTTGCTAAGGCAATTGCTCCAGTATTGTCACAAAAAAATTTCATTGGACCCGATGCACTAGGTATTACACCTAGAACGGATATGAACTCCTTCATTTGCTGCTTCTGAAGTAGCTATGTACTCTGCTTCACACGTAGATCCCGCCACGACGCTCTGCTTGGAACTGCAGCAACTGACAGCTCCACCATTCAATAGATATACGTATCTGGTTTGCGGCATAGAGTCCTCTGGGTTAGTGTCAAAGCTAGCATCTACGTAACCATTTACAACAAGCTCTTTGTCACCCCCATAAACGAGAAACATATCCTTAATTAGTCCTTTTCAAGTATTTCAGGATGTTCTTGATCGTTGTCCAGTGATCCACTCCTGGATTACTTTGGTACCTCCCTGCTAAACTTACACTACCGCAGGATGCTGCAACGCAACACTACGATCAGAGAACCTTCGATGAAACTGTGTGCGATGCCATAATCGCAAACGGTGGTGTAAAGAAACCGTCACAAAAGGTGCAAAACATTTGCAATGGAGGATGCATCAAACACGGTTCAAATTTAAGTTGCACGTGCGATGAAGGGCATACGGTTCAGCTCAATTAACTCTTTGTGAAGAGGAGGAACAAAAGAAACGGTTAGACAAATGAAGGTGTGTGCGATATACATCATACGGTCACTCAGATGAACTGTTTGTGATTAGGCAATACAAAAGAAACGGGCAGCCAGATGAAGGTGTGTGCGATATACGGCATGCGGTTCACTTGGATGAACTGTTTGCGTTGAGGAAAGAGAACAGAAACGGTTCAATATAACAAGATGTTTGTGATACGCCGCAAACAGATCTTTAATCAGAAATGCGTGTGAATACCGATAATAACAGAAACGGTTCCCTACTGTGGTCCGTGTTCATCTGATCATCATCTCCTTCTTGTGCTAGCTCGATGTTCCTTCTATGCTAAGTTTCCCTTAATTGATGGCGTTTTATGAACACGCCAATATTTCCCGCCATTTCCTCACCTGTGTCCCGCCACCCAGCGATATTGCGCATAGGCGGCGTGTGACGCACGGAGGCGACAAAGCGTAGCCTGTAGCACATCCACCTTTTCCAAGCATGCAAACCCACCAAAGCGCAACCTCTGCCATCAACCTTGTCGACGAGGAAAATGAGCAGGCACCACGGCCCGTCGAGACCGAGGCGCTCCCCGGCAATGTGATAGATGACGCCGTGATGCATGTCATCGCCAGGCTTGAGCAGACCTTTGGTGCATGGTGCTTGAGCGCCGCGGATCAAGATAGGCATGTCAGCTCTGACAGGCTGTAGCTCGCCGCACAACATGATCGATGGCGTGCCGCAGAGCAAGCTAGGCGCATCCGCGGTGATAGGCTGCGGCTCGCCGCACGGCGAGACCGTTGGAGCGCCGCAGAGCGAGAGGCGCACCGCGCCGCACAACAAGAGCGGATCCATCGACGCTTGCCTGCTGTCGATAGGGCATCGCAGCTGGGTACACGTCCGGTCAGTATTCCCATTCCTCGCCAGGAGTGAGAAGAGGCCCTCAGCACCGTACTTGCACCAAAAGCCGGCCGCGATGTACTTGCACCGCGCGCCGTTCATATGGGTGCCGCCGTTCGCCTTGTCTGCGGCCCGCTGGATGCCAATGCGCTGGTCCGTAGGCTCGACCGCCTCCTTGGCCCAGGTGTCCATCTGGGCGCAGTAGAGGAACATGGCCGTCGCATCCTCGAGCTGATGATCTCCGATGAAATAGCCAACTTGGAGCTCGAGATCGCGCTCCAGATGTACCGCGAGCATGTCGACCGCTTGGATGAACGCCTGCACGAGTTCAGGCACAGCCAAGAGCTACCGTAGGCAAGGGCTGCTGGTCAAGGTCTGTTGGACGCGTTTTATTTTGGAAAGTCATTTCGACATGGATAGCTATGTATTCACAGCAATCATAGTATTGCTCTTTTTATTGCTCTGTTTCAATGTGTGTACTCCGTTTTCCATTATGTATATGAGGATGATAGCAGCTAGATTCAAATTAGTATACACAAACAGATAGAAAATGGAATTCATAATATATATATATATATATATATATATATATATATAGTGTTACTATTCATCACCCAGGGTGCAGAATAAGTTATTCTTCACCCGAGGTAATTTTACGATCATTTCATAATTAAATTACGTTTGAAATTCAAATAGTTACATTCCTATTGATTCACTACGTAAAATTTGACATAAGAAAATAAAAATATAGGTCATAAGACTATGCGTATTTTAGACTATATTTTTACGTTTGTAATTTTACATAACATAAAATATTTTTTACGACGATTATATACTTTCTTACGGTCTCTTTTTGCGTCGGAAATAAGACAAAACTTACGAAACGTAAAATTACGGAGTATTGATGGTAAAATAAAAGGGGGGTGAAGAATAACTATTCCTCACCTAGGGTGACGAATAGCGCGACCCTAAGACTCCTCTTTTATACTCCCGGGAGTATGTACTCCTATCCTTAGTGGATAAGGTAGTACAGTTTTTTTTGGATTGGCCGTGCAGATTAGCAAGAAAAGTGCTAAATTACGTTGCATGCACGAAACCTAACACCTAGAATTTAGGAACGCTCGTACGTACCTATCTAACTTTTGAACTAGTTGGTTGAAGTACCAACGTATTTTCTGTTTCATTTTTCTTTCATGCAACACATGCTACCACCGAAAGTAGTATATATGATACTGATAGGAAGTATGTATGCCACGAAATTTTTAAAGGATATACCACCTTTTATCTAGAGTACGAAATTTAAAGGATATACCACCTTTTATCTAGAGTGACTATTGTATTTGGTGAGGGATCGCATATACGTTACAAAGAGGTACTTTTTTGTGAGGAAATATATGTTTTATTTTGCTGAGAGGGGTATATACTACTACTACTTTTTGAGCATGGTATATACTACTTTATTGGTACAGAGTATATAACTTTTTTTTAAACACAGAGTACATACCCTTACAGAGAGGTGCTTGTTCTACCTCACAAAAAAAACTCTTTTCTTGCCCAGAAAGTAGTATATATATACTTTTTTGAGGTGGTATATACCATATTTCTTGCCATGAAGGTATGTATACTATTTTTTGAGTGGTCGGATAAATACTTTAGTTTGCATAGAGGGTATATACAACATTGTCGTGAATGAGTTTATAATATATTTTTGTGACTCATATATACCATATATTGTGCCGATAAGGTTTACATATTTTTCCTGTTAGTCATATACTTCTTTTATCTGTGAGTGAGTGTGTACTTTATTTTGCTTATATACGACAAACTTTTTAATCATGTACATACTATATTGCGTTTTGCTGACTAAATTTTTTTGTGAGCGTATACGCACACATTTTTTTTCATTCTTTTGGAAAATAAATTGTATTTAATATATGGACGCATTACATTCCAGTTTTTAGTATATACAATATTAAGAGTAGTATAACGACCAACTACACTAACTTTAAAACAACATTACCCTGCATAATGGAGTATATCCAGAAAGTAGACATCCATAAGAATAGAGTATGTATCCATCAAATATTCTTGTAAGTAAAAAAGCGTGCCACCAGTGCATATACTTTCCTATACGAGTATAATGATTTGACGAAGTATATATCGGAATACATCTTCACCATGAGACCACCATCGGCCATGCATCACACGTCGATGAGAGGTCCTAGTTCCGTGTTGTTGTTGATAACCGGCTTGGAGGCGATAATTGGTTGACCATTTAACTCGATCCATCCATCAAACTGGAATATAAGGAAAAGTGAGAAATATAAAGATCTGAAATGAAGTATGCATAGATCTCTACTTGAGGTGCATGAGGAAGTGGATGCCTACGCCACCGATGGGAGGTCTTCTGGGGTGCTGGAGTGCTGTCGCGCAAATCACATGAAAAGATCTGTTATTGTGCAGAAAATAACGAATCATAAAAATACAAGAGAATTAACATAAAATTAATGCCGTCCATATGTGGTATATAGTGCTCCAGGAACATCAGTCGCACATACACAAGAATGGATCTATCTCAACTGAAAAAATAGATCTAGCTCTGTATACTCTAGCCAATGGATTCTTACTGATTAAGTTGGGGCGGCAGTGGGTGACCCATATTCACCTCGCTGACAGGGATTGATGTATGTTGCCAGTGGCCTACAACACAGAGAAACATGGAGGCCGTCGTCTCGTTGCCCAGTCTGATGGAGACGGTGTGCACCTGCTCGGTTGACATGCACACACTAGTCGCCGACGATCGCTACAAGACTGAGGAGCATAGATGGTGTGCACCTGCTTGGTTGATACGCACATGCTAGTCGCCGACGGCCGCTATAAGACTGAGCAGCAGAAATACATGCGTCGTTGTCGCCGACGGCGGCGGCGCAGAACGACGGAGTATTCTAAAGAAAATGGAGAGTTCTTTTGGTAGTATCTGGACGATATGGTCTGCATGCTATCTACAAACACGAGATCCATTCAACTGACTTTGGGATCTCGCGTGATTATCCAACGCAATTAACTAGATTAATTATTAAATGCTAAACGGGTTTGTTGCCTAACAGCGGCCGTTTAGAGAACCATGCACGGCTTGCACAGAGCAGGAGTATGTACTCCTAGGAGTATGGACCCATTTTCCTATATATATTAAAAGTTCATTAGTTCATCACAGAATATATATATATATATATATATATATATATATAATATCATCACATATACGTGATGATACTTGACTACTAGGTACAATGCATAAAATTGAAAACGAACAATACTAAAACTAGTAATCCCTCCTGGGGCCAGTATTCCAGCAGCCCCTCGCCAGCAGCTCTCGGTGCGCGGCGTCTTCCCAGTGCGGAGGCATTACTCCGCCTCCTCCGCCTCGCAGTGCTTGACGTATCGATCTACCTCTTGCTGGCGGACGCGCGTGGCCGATCTTGCCATTTCGTTGGGCACCCACCAGAGCTCCTCGTCGGCGGCACGCTGGAGTTTATCGGCCCACCTCCACGCAGTGATGAGGCGCCCAGCGCCTATGACCTTCCTTGCCTTGCATGTAGATGTTGTTCAAATTTGAATTACGATCATTAAATGGTTAGAAAATCACTTAAATGTCTTGAAAAGGTCAAATGACCCCTGAAATTTTCCAAATTTTCACAAGACATTTGTATTAGTGCACGTTAAATATAGAAAAAAATTGAAGGCCGTAAGAGCAAGCTATCTCCCGTTTGTCATCAAACATGCGTTGTTCCCTCTCGAAACCACGAACCTTCTAGTAAGTTGCTCCGGTTTGTGAGGGGTGTGTGTCCAAACTTTCGTCAAACAAGCCAATTTTTTTACCAAATCATCCTGGTGGCATGACATTAAATCAAGCAAGGTTTCATGTTTTTTTGAACATTTTTTTATTTTTTGGAATTAAAATGCCATGCTACTCCGTGCATGTGTGCCCATGCCTTGACACCAATATGTTTGAAAACTCCTTCTAATATACTGCACATGTAATTAACTCGCACATAAGTATACAAAAATATGATTTTTCAAACTGTTATGGTTAGGCGTTGCATGTAGATGTAGTTCAAATTTGAATTACGGTCATTAAATGGTTAGAAAATCACTTAAATGTCTTTAAAAGGTCAAATAACCCCTGAAATTTTTAAAAATTCACATGACAGTTGTATTAGTGAAAGTTAGATGTGGAAAAAAAATTGAAAGACGTAAGAGGAAGCTATCTCCCGTTCGTCATCAAACATGCATTGTTCCCTCTCGAAACCGCGAACCTTCTAGTGAGTTGCTCCGATTTGTGAGGGGTGTGTGTCCAAACTTACGTCAAATAGGCCAATTTTTTTTACCACATTATCTTGGTGGCATGACATTAAATCAACCAAGGTTTCATGTTTTTCTCATCATTTTTTTAATATTTTGGAATTAAAATGACATGTCACTCCATCCATACGTATGCATGTGTCCATGTCGTGAGACCAATATGTTTGAAAATTCCTTCTAATATACTGCACATGGAATTAACTTGCACACAAGTACACAGATATGATTTTTCAAACCATTTTGGCTAGGCGTTGCATGTAGATGTAGTTCAAATTTGAATTACGGTCATTAAATGGTTAGAAAATCACTTAAATTTTTTAAAAGGTCAAATGACCCCTAGAATTTTGAAATTTTTTACATTACAGTTGTAGTAGTGCATGTTAGACATAGAAAAAAATTGAAGGCCGTAAGAGGAAAATATCTCCTGTTCGTCATCAAACATGCAATGTTCCCTCTCAGAACCACGAGCCTTCTAGTGAGTTGCTCCGGTTTGTGAGGGGTGTGTGTCCAAACTTTCGTCAAACATGCCAATTTTTTTATCACATCATCTTGGTAGCATGACATTACATCAATCAAGGTTTCATGTGTTTTTGATATTTTTTTAATTTTTTGGAATTAAAATTCCATGTCACTCCATGCATACATATGCATGCGTCCATGTCGTGAGACAAATATGTTTGAAAATTCCTTCTAATTTACTGCACATGGAATTAACTCGCACACAAGTACACAAATATGATTTGTCAAACCGTTGAGGTTAGGCGTTGCATGTAGATGTAGTTCAAATTTGAATTAAATGGCTAGAAAATCACTTAAATGTCTTTGAAATGTCAAATGACCCCTATAATTTTCCAAACTTTCACATTACAGTTGTAGTGGTGCACGTTAAATATAGGAAAAAAATTGAAGGCAGTAAGAGGAAGCTATCTCCCATTCGTCATCAAACATGCATTGTTCCCTCTAGGAACCATGAGCCTTATAGTGAGTTGCTCCGGTTTGTGAGGGGTGTGTATTCAAAATTTCATCAAACAGGCCAATGGCTTTTTACCAGATTATCTTGGTGGTATGACATTAAATCAAGCAAGGTTTCATGTTTTCTGATCATTTTCTAATTTTTTGGAATTAAAATGCCATGCTACTCCATGCATGTGTGCCCATGCCTTGAGACCAATATGTTTGAAAATTCCTTCTAATTTACTACAGATGGAATTAACTTGCACATAAGTACACAAAATATGATTTCTCATACCATTATGGTTAGGCGTTGCATGTAGATGTAGTTCAAATTTGAATTACGGTCATTAAATGGTTAGAAAATCACTTAAATGTCTTTAAAAGGTCAAGTGACCCCTGAAATTTTCAAAAATTTCACATGACAGTTGTATTAGTGCACGTTAGACGTAGAAAACAATTGAAGGCCATAAGAGGAAGCTATCTCCCGTTCGTCATCAAACATGCATTGTTCCCTCTCGGAACCACGAACCTTCTCATGAGTTGCTCCGGTTTGTGAGGGGTATGTGTCCAAACTTTCGTCAAACAGGCCAATTTTTTTACCACATCATCTTGGTGGCATGACATTAAATCAACCAAGCTTTCATGTTTTTCTTATCATTTTTTTTATTTTTTGGAATTAAAATGCCATGTCACTCCATGCATACGTATGCATGTGTCCATGTCGTGAGACCAGTATGCTTGAAAATTCCATCTAATTTACTGCACATGGAATTAACTTGCACACAAGTGCACAGATATGATTTTTCAAACCGTTTTGATTAGGCGTTGCATGTAGATGTAGTTCAAATTTGAATTACGGTCATTAAATGGCTAGAAAATCACTTAAATTTTTGAGTTGCTCTGATTTGTGAGGGGGGTGTGTCCAAACTTTCGTGTGAGTTGCTCTGTTCCCTCTCAGAACCACGAGCCTTCTAGTGAGTTGCTCTGATTTGTGAGGGGGGTGTGTCCAAAATTTCGTCAAACATGCCAATTTTTTACCACATCATCATGGTGGCATGACATTACATCAACCAAGGTTTCATGTGTTTCTGATTTTTTTAATTTTTTGGAATTAAAATGCCATGTCACTCCATGCATACATATGCATGTGTCCATGTCGTAAGACAAATATGTTTGAAAATTCCTTCTTATTTACTGCACGTGGAATTAACTCACACACAAGTACACAAATATGATTTGTCAAACTGTTATGGTTAGGTGCTGCATGTAGATGTAGTTCAAATTTGAATTAAATGGCTAGAAAATCACTTAAATGTATTTAAAATGTCAAATGACCCCTACAATTTTCCAAAATTTCACATTACAGTTGTAGTAGTGCATGTTAAACATAGAAAAAATTTAAGGCCGTAAGAGGAAGCTATCTCCCGTTCGTCATCAAACATGCATTGTTCTCTCTTGGAACCACGAGCCTTCTAGTGAGTTGCTCTGGTTTGTGAAGGGTGTGTGTCCAAACTTTCGTCAAAATCCCAATTTTTTTGCACATCATCTTGGTGGCATGAAATTACATCAACCAAGGTATCATGTGTTTCTCATTTTTTTAATTTTTTGGAATTAAAATGCCATGTGACTCCATGCTTAATTATGTCATAGCCTTGTGACCAATATGTTTGAAAATTCCTTCCAATTTCCTGCACATGGAATTAAATCGCACACAAGTACTCAAAATATGAGTTTTCAAACTATTATGGTCAGCTATTGCATGTACATGTAGCTCAAATTTCAATTATGATCATTAAATGGCTAGAAAATCATTTAAATATCTTAAAAGGTCAAATGACCCATGAAATTTTCCGAAATTCAACATGACAGTTGTATTAGTACTACAAAATTTCGTGTACATTTAAAACACCATCCATTGCCACCGTACTCCAAATTCGTCTTTAATAGATAATAAAAAATATTTACAACATCACACACAGTTGTTTTCGAGGAACCGTTTGCGAAGAAAATATCTGGGTCTATTTAAGTCTCCCTCCTTAAGCTTTGTCGGCTCATCTGCTCCAGTGCCGGCAACCCCCGAATCCCCGAATCCCGACCCGCATTCACGCACCCCCTTCTTACAAAGATGACGCCGTGGAAACGCTTCATGAAGGCCCGTTTGGTGGCCGCGGCCCCCCCCCCCCCCCCCCGAGCGCCATCGCCTGCGCCGAGAGCGCGGCTGCCTACGCCGAGAGTGCCGCCGCATCCGCATTGAGCACAACCGCTTCCACCGAGAGGGCAGCTGCAGTAGCCGAGATGGCTGCAGCAGCTGCTGCGACGACGGCTGCAAATTTCGAGAGCGCTCGAGCTACCGTCTGTGCCGCTGATGTCGCCCTGGCCCGGGTCGAGGCCATCCACGCCAAGATCGAGGATGCACACGCCAAGATATTCCAGGCCACATCGGACTCCAGCATGCAACCCATGTCTGAAAAGCGGCGGTGGCCATGGAGCACCTGCTTCCTCGTGAGGTCGCCGAGCGGGAGCTGGAGATGCAGGAGGTGGCGGAGATCGAGGAGCGCCAGGAGGAGGAGTTGCGCGTAGCCAAGGTCGAGGTAGAGAAGAGTCTGTCCGTCAAGGAATCGGCCACTACTACGAGTACTACAACCTTGAGGGAGGCACCAAGGACGAGGACGCGGTTGACTTCAGCAGGGGGACGCGGAGTCCACCAATGGCGGCATGTCGCCAAGACAAGTCATCAACGTCTCATCTCACACCAGCGATGCATAGGCCGGCGCGACGGCAGATTTGTTAAAATTATGCGTACTTAGGCTTTGTTTTTAATGCTGGTCTTTTGTTAGAGCAATGTTTAGGTCAACTGGCTCTGTTTAATTACTAAAATTGCTCAATTTAGTAAGTGTGGTATGTCTGCTGTACGCTCTTTTGTGTGCCCAAATTAGCAAGCGATGTTAAATTATGCAATGACGTACCCGGGAAAATTTCCACCAAAATTTGAATTATCAAACTCATCGCATGCGTGTAAAGCAGAATAATCGTTTGCAATGCACACAGTCGTTCAAAGTGAATGGTCTGGCGGCACTGCGCGCAAAGTTTCCCTCCATATTTCCAAAATTTTGGCCTACCGCCAAAATATCTACCCCCGCCCCCCTTCCTCCCTGCTCCACCCCCTTTTCTCCCCAACCACAAGTCACATTTCCCCTGTTTCTTCCTTCCTTCCTTCCTTGCTAAGCTATAGCCGCTTCCTTGCTCTCGCCGTCTCGCATCGTAGTGCCAGGGTCGCCATGGTCTTCTTCAAAGACCTCTCCAGCAGTTCCTCCTCCGGTGACTACTCCTTCACCACCCAGGTATGCCTCTCTTCTCTCTCTCGGGCTATGACTTGGAATGAAGGATTTTTACCCGGCGGTCGATTTGAGTCATTTCTTCCTCTTGTAGCTCCCTAAGACCATTAGTGGCAACGAATGGAGCGGGGTGGCTGAAGATCTATCTCCTCATTGTCACCATCAATCTCCATGCGTGAAGCTAGTTACGTTTGATTTTGTGGACAGTGGGAGGAAGGTTCTGGCATGTGCAGAGAAGGTTAGACCCTCTTTCGTTGTTACAAATCATTTGTTAGACGTGGTTCAGACACTTTCATGGTCCCAACCCATTCATACCACACCTTCAACCAAACGCATCCTAAGACAGTGTGACAGTTTGTACCTAGTATCCTAAGTTGTTGCCATGTCATTAGCGTTGCCATTAGAAAATTATTTGGCACCGCTTCAGCAGTTTGTGCAGCCAACTCTGGTCCACACATCCAAGAAGCCAAGCAGTAAAATACAAATCTTTATGGCATGAAGGAACTAGGCATCGGAGTAGGTACGTGCTCCGGAGTATAGTTCCCTGATTTTATTTTTGCTGCATCAGCTCGCCAATGCAGGGCACCAGTGCGAGATGTAGCAACAGTTGTCTTTACCCCAGTTTTGGCATACATAGTGGACGGCCTTAGTGCTATTAGTTCTATGTTACTAAATTTGTGCATGTACACACCAGTTGGTATAAATTTGCTGTCATCCAAACACTGTCGCTATACTGTTGCAGTTATATTTACCTTCCTCATAAAATGTTCAATTTGTTATTTATTGTACATGTGTAAGAACTTGTAGCGTCGTTGTAGTTAATTATAGCTTCTGATGTTCTAGAATTTGGTTGTTGTCTCAGTACCAATTATTTCATTTGCACATTGATCTTTTTGAGAAGATATGTCGTAATTAACATGTTTCTTCAGTTTTTCAATATAAGGATTGGTGATTTTCTATGTTGCTATAAACCCATTCCCCCTACAATTGTTACTGATCTAGTTTTAAATATTATAGGATGAACGGAAGTGTTCTTACTTGGAATGGGTTGATCAAGAGTGGACATAGTCTTTGAAGATGTGCCTAGCGAAGCTCTGGAGCATGTATGAGGAAGAGAACACACGTAGGCTTAGAGAAAGTGTTGTCAATGCTGGAGCATATTTCAAGATGTGGGATAAAAAGTTGAAGGTGGAGAATGAGCTTAGATTTTTTTAATCAGACTTTGCTAAGTTGGTGTTGGTGAAGGAGGAGGCACTTTCCCAGTTGGCCCATGCAAAATAGGTTCATACTGAACTGAAAGCAGAGGTGGATAAGACGAGCCTGGATGATCTCGATTAGGGAAATGAATATATTGTTCTTATGAAGTTGAACTAGCTATATGTTGTATTGTGTTGTTTTCATGTAGCTACCGTACTGTGATGTTCTAATATATTTATGTGTCTGATATGAAATTGGCGAACAGCTGTTCGATATGAACTGTGAATTTGTGTAATACTGGAATTATTAATTGTGAACTAATAAACCTACTAAATGTGTCATGGACCTTTGTAAACGGTTCTAGCAGAAAAAACGCTTGTGATGGATAGCCCAATGCCACACAGTTTTCTTCATCAAATCGTGTGTGATACAGTTGATAAAAGCAAACGGTTAACCATGGCAAACCGTGTGTGATAGTTACACCTTTCACACACGAGCCTACACATAAAACTGTGTGGGATGTATGTCCGAACAGAAATGTGTTCCCTGGATTGACTGTGTGGGTGTACGTAAGAACGGAAACATATTCATTGGATTGACTGTGTGTGATATACATATGAATGGAATTGTTTTTCTGGGATTCACCATGTGGGATGTACATACCTACGAAAATGATTTTCTCAGATTATCGTGTGGGATGTACATACCTACGGAAATGCTTAGCTTTCGATGCCTCGCACGATCGCACACGGCCCCAGCCTAGGTCCTAGGAGGGCCTATCCCCGACGATTTCTGGTTTGTGTGCGAAGGACACCCTATCGCACACACTCACTTGGTGACGGTTCCAAATGCCGTCGCGGAAAGGGGTTAAAAACCGTTTGTTTAGGACTGACGGACACCCGTGTTATAGTAAGGCACACATCAGGTCTGGTACACAACATTGCATACATGATAGAACCTATGGCTGAGGCATAGGGAATGACTTTCATTTTCTCTCTATATTCTGTAGTGGTCGGGCATTGAGTCTGACTCAACTTCACACCTTGTAACACAGGCAAGAACCCTTTCTTTGACTGATCCATTTTGAAATTCTTCAAAACTTTACCAAGGTATGTGCTTTGCGAAAGTCCAATTAAGCGTCTTGATCTATTTCTATAGATCTTGATGCCCAATATATAAGCAGCTTCACCGACGTCTTTCATTGAAAAATTCTTATTCAAATATCCTTTTATGCTATCCAGAAATTCTGTATTATTTCCAATAAACAGTATGTCATCCACATATAATATTAGAAATGCTACTAAGCTCCCACTCACTTTCTTCTAAATACAGGCTTCTCCAATAGTCTATATAGAACCATATGCTTTGATCACACTATCAATGCGTATATACCGACTTCGAGAGGCTTGCACCAGTCCATAAATGGATCGTTGTAGCTTGCACACTTTGTTAGCACCTTTAGGATCGACAAAACCTTCTGGTTGCATCATATACAACTCCTTAAGAAATCCATTAAGGGATGCCGTTTTGACGTCCATTTTCCAAATTTCATAATCATAAAATGCGGGAATTGCTCACATGATTCGGACAGACTTAAGCATCGCTACGGGTGAGAAGGTCTCATCGTAGTCAACTCCTTGAACTTGTCGAAAACCTTTCGCAACAAGTCGAGATTTGTAGATAGTAACATTACCATCAGCATCAGTCCTCTTCTTGAAGATCCACTTATTCTCTATGGCTTGCCGATCATCGAGCAAGTCAACCAAAGTCCATACTTTGTTCTCATACATGGATCCCATCTCAGATTTCATGGCCTCAAGCCATTTCGCGGAATCTGGGCTCATCATCACTTCCTCATAGTTCGTAGGTTCGTCATGGTCTAGTAACATGACTTCCAGAACAGGATTATCATACCACTCTGGTGCGGAACGTACTCTGGTTGACCTACGAGGTTTGGTAGTAACTTGATCTGAATTTCATGATCATCATCATTAGCTTCCTTACTAATTGGTGTAGGCATCACTGGAACTCATTTTTGTGATGAACTACTTTCCAATTCTAGAGAAGGTACAACTACCTCATCAAGTTCCACTTTCCTCCCACTCACTTCTTTTGAGAGAAACTCATTCTCTAGAAACGATCCATTCTTAGCAACAAATATCTTGCCTTCGGATCTGTGATAGAAGGTGTGCCCAACAGTTTCTTTTGGGTATCCTATGACGAAGCACTTTACCGATTTGGGTTTGAGCTTATCAGGCTGAAGCTTTTTCACATAAGCATCGCAACCCCAAACTTTAAGAAATGACAGCTTAGGTTTCTTGCCAAACCACAGTTCATATGGTGTCGTCTCATTGGATTTAGATGGTGCCCTATTTAACATGAATACAGCTGTGTGTAATGCATAACCCCAAAACAGTAGTGGTAAATCGGTAAGAGACATCGTAGATCGCACCATATCTAATAAAGTACGGTTACAACATTTAGACACACCATTACGCTGTGGTGTTCTAGGTGGCGTGAGTTGCAAAACTATTCCATGTTGTTTTAAATGAAGACCAAACTCGTAACTCAAATATTCACCTCCGCGATCAGATCGTAGAAACTTTATTTTCTTGTTACGATGATTTTCCACCTCACTCTAAAATTCTTTGAACTTTTTAAATGTTTCAGATTTGTGTTTCATTAACTAGATATACCCATATCTTCACAAATCATCTGTGAAGGTCAGAAAATAACGATACTGAAAGTGTAACTAATCCCTGGGTGGTTTTGGTAATTCTTAACACATATAGCTCATTGAACTAATACTCTTTCAAGATGATCATTTCAGAAAGTTCAATGATAGGCATGGTATCGACTAGAGATGTGGACCCTGCAAAATGCGAAGGACACATATTGGCTCACGCTCAAGACTCTACATTTTCATTTTAGTGATCCAAGATCACATTGAGTCCATAGGAAAAGCCAATACTATTAAAAGGGGATAAGGTGTTGCTTAATGGCTTGCTTGCTCAAAATGCTTAATGATATGCTCCAAAAGCCCTCAACCACTTTCTCATGTCCTCATATGTCCCAAACCAAAAGTCAAACTCGGCCCCACCGATTTGATCTATCTCGCGCCACCGAGTTAATTTGACATAGCCATAGCCAGAAACCCTAATCAGTTCGATCTCACCGGTAGGGATCTCGGTCTCACCCAGATGGGATTGCAAACTCTCTGTTTCCAATCATAGTGTTTCAGTCTAACCGATATGAGCGATCGGTCCCACAGAGTTCGCAATGCAAACTCTCTGTTTCCTTTTCATAACGTTTCGGTCCCACCGAAATGACCAATCGGTCCCACCGAGTTTGCATGACCAACTCTCTGTTTGCCTATTACAGAAATCAGTCTCACCGAGTTCATGTGATCGGTATCACCGAGATTACGTTATGCCCTAACTCCAATGAAATTAGTCCCACCGAGTTGACATGTCGGTCCCACCGAAAATCCTAACGTTCACATTTTTTAACTAAATCGGTCAGACCGAGTTTGAGTATTTGGTCCCACTGAGTTAGGTAAATTGTGTGTATTAGTTACATTTTGTGTGGAGGCTATATATACCCCTCCACCCTTCCTCCATTTGCGCAGAGAGCCATCAGAACATGCCCACACTTCCAACATTCATTTTCTGAGAGAGAACCACCTACTCATGTGTTGAGACCAAGATATTCCAATCCAACCACAAGAATCTTGATCTCTAGCCTTCCCCAAGTTGCTTTCCACTCAAATCATCTTTCCACCATACCCTAATCTGTGAGTGAGACTTGAGTGTTGAGGAGACTATCTTTTGAAGCACAAGAGCAAGGAGTTCGTCATCAACACACCATCTATTACCTTTTGGAGAGTGGTGTCTCCTAGAATGGTTAGGTGTCACTTGGGAGCCTCTGTCAAGATTTTGGAGTTGAACCAAGAAGTTTGTAAGGGCAAGGAGATCGCCTACTTTATGAAGATCTACCCAAGTGAGGCAAGTCCTTCGTGGTCGATGGCCATGGTGGGATAGACAAGGTTGCTTCTTCGTGGACCCTTCGTGGGTGGAGCCCTCCATGGACTCTCGCAACCGTTACCCATCGTGGGTTGAAGTCTCCATCAACATGGATGTACGATAGCACCACCTATCGGAACCACGCCAAAAACCTCCGTGTCTACATTGCATTTGCACCCTCCAAACTCCTCCCCTTTACCTTCATATGCAATGATTTACATTTCGCTGCTATACTCTTAGATTTGCTTTTGTAGGTTGATTGCTTGACTTGTGATAAGTTGCTAAAATCTACCAAGACTTAAAATTGGGAGAAGGCTAGATTTTTATTTGGTCAAGTAGTCTAATCACCCCCCCTCTAGACATACTTTCGATCCTACAAGTGGTATCAGAGCTTTGGTCTCCATTTGCCTTGATTTCCATAGCTTTGGTGATCATAGACTTGGTTTCACAACCTAGGAGAGTATGGCATCTAGCGTGGGAAATTACCACCGTAGAGGTCCTTACTTTGATGGTACTAATTTTGCTAGTTGGAAGCAGAAGATGAAAATGCATATTCTTGGACATAACCCCGCCATTTGGGCTATTATGTGTATTGGATTGCAAGGTGAATTCTTTGATGGGAAAGAACTGAATCGTGAAGCTACCGCGGAAGAATTGAATATGCTACAATACAATGCTAAAGCTTGCAATATCCTCTTCAACGGATTGTGCCCCAAAGAATTCAATAAAATCAGCCGTCTTGAGAATGCAAACGATATTTGGGATACTTTGATTGATATGCATGAAGGTACCAACTCCGTCAAGGAATCCAAACTGGATGTGCTTCAAAGTTAGCTTGACAAGTTCAAAATGAAGGATGGCGAAGGTGTCGCTGTAATGTACTATAGGCTTGCTCTCACCACAAATGAGATTGCCCGCTTAGGAAGTGAAGAGATGACCAACATATTCATCATCAAGAAGATCCTAAGAGCCTTGGATGGAAAATATGATACCGTGTGCACTTTGATCCAAATGATGCCCAATTATAAATATCTCAAGCCAACAAAAGTCATTGGTAGAATTGTTGCTCATGAGATGTCACTCAAGGATAAAGAAGAGCTTCACAACAAGTCAAGTGGTGCTTACAAAGCCTCATGTGATGCTCCTACATCATCAAGTGAGAAACAAGTCTTCATGAGGAATTGAGCCTAATGGTGAAGAACTTCAACCAGTTCTACAAGATTAGAAGCAAAGAAAGAAGTCACAAGTCAAGGTCCTACAATGATAAAAGATCTTCTAGTTGTGAGCGTAATTGCTATAATTATGGAAGACCCGGACACTACTCCAATGAGTGTATGGCTACCTGCAAAAGAAGAGAAGACTCAACTAAAAGGAAAAGTAGGAGTGAAGAATCACCTCCAAGAGAGAGAAGGAGTAGAGATGATCGTTATAAATGAAGAACCTCCCGCAGAAGCAAGGATTCGGAGAGGATGGACAAGGCATCAAGGAGCTACACAAACGAAGACATCAAGATCATGTTGGTGAATGGGTATCCGGCTCCGACTCCGACCACCACTCCGAGAGAAGTTATCACTCCGACTCTGAATATACTCAAGATGAAGGTATTGCCGGTCTAGCACTTGTGTCAACCAACTCCTATGACATATTTGACTCACCAAATGAAGGAAGTGGAAGATGCTTCAGGGCTAAAGGCCCAAAGGTATCACCCCCCAAGTATGTTGATTTCAATAGTGATGAAGATGATTTGCTAGGTGATGATGATTTACTTGTTGACAACTCTAGTGATGAAAACTATGATGAACTTGCTATTAATCATGCTAATCAAGTAAAACGAATGATGATGATAAGAAGGTGATCGCGTGTCTAACTAAAGAACTAAACACTCTTAAGTTAGCTCATGAAACTACCTTAGAAGATCATCGAGAGCTTTTAAAGACTCATGAGAAGCTATGCTTTGAAAAGCTCAACCTAGAGCAAGAGCATGGGTTCTTAAAAGCAATCAATGATGATCTTCGTAAGAAATGTTCTTCTTACATTGACAAGCATTTACTCTTGTCTACTCAAATGCCACAAGTAAAATCTAGCAACATGAGTAAGAAAGATTCTTCTTCTAGTAGTAACAATAATCATGCTAAATCCAATATTGTTGCTTCTAGTAGTTCTCTTGATTCCACTAATGATTCTCTTAGCCAAGTTACACTTGAGCAAGAAAATAGCTTATTGAAGGGAATTATAGAGAAAGGTTTTTACAAGATCCTTGCCGGAAGTAAGCAATTTTTGGAAATTGTACACAGGCAAGGAAGGCACCGGAAGAATCAAGGTGTTGGTTTTGAACAAAAGTTCAATGCCAATGGAGTTGAGTGGGAAAAAGATAAATACCCCAAGACGAAGTTTGTTCCTCAACAAGAGGAGTATGATCCTACTTCCTTCAAAGGAACACAAGCTCAGGATGATCTTCCACCACAAGACCACAAGCAAAAAGGCAATGACAAGCTGCAAGAGGAGATTGATGCATTTGAAGAAGCTACCAAGGCCTTGGTCAAGTGCGTTCCCAAGACTAAATCTAGTTCTACTTCATCAAGTACGACTACAACTCCAAGGATTCCCATCAAGTTGATGTGGATCCCGAAGCGGAAGAACTAGAGAATTCTTGAGGGTGACTCCACCAACATACTTCACTCATATCATTTTGGCAAGAACGAGTGCAAACGACTTCCACATCTTGCACTAGTTCAAGGAGTCACAAACCCTCTTGTTGGTAAGACGTGGGACAAGGTAACCTAATGCTTTCATGGACATCATCTTGTGTGTACTTCACTCTATGTCTATGGATATCCTTGTTTGTTCCTTGTGGGACTAACCCATGTAGGTATTGAAAGTGCAACTCACTCCAATGGATTGCTCCAAATTATTTACATCAACATTAAGAATCCACATCTTCAACATCTACATGAAGTCATCATCGACAAAACCCAAGGTTAGTTCATCCCTCTTAGGGGGGGATATCACATCTAGGGGGAGCTTTACTCTAAAAATTGAGCTAAAGCAACTCTAATGTGTGAACACAACAATGCTTTATGTAAAAGTGGTAACCCCACTTGCACTTAAAAGATGAGTGTGACCTACGATGAAATGTTCTCATTTGACCCCTAAGTCAATATACTCATATATACATGACCTAGTCATGGCCAATTTCTTGATAGATGCTAGAGTGTTTGTGCATGCTTTGCCACATATTTCATTTGCCATTTCATTGTGTGAGCATGTCGATTGCATATTTTTCCCATTCGAGGACATCCATTTGTTGCTTTGATTGTTTGGCTCTTCTTCTTTTGCCAAATGGATGGACAAGAATGACTAAGAACTTCCTCTAGCTATCTATGCTTTTCTAATCTCAAACTCTATTCATGCTACATCACAAAGCTTGATCAAGTCAGAGTCAAACCCTCTGGGTGAGGAGCACTCGGAGTCACTGATGCGTCATAGACTTAAACTTGCAAAACCTCTGTGTGAATTTCGGTCCGACCGATTCATCCTTTTAGGTCATACTGAGTTCACTAAGTTGATCGAGGTTTTCAATCTCGATGCAACCGATTAGAACCATTCAGTCACACCGAGTTACAGTAACCGCCTGCGATTCTGCATCTCGGTGCCACCGAGTTGTTCCACTCGGTCACACCGACAGGGTCAGGATATATATACCGACGGGTCAAAAATTGTAAATTTCTCCAAAACCTTTTCGCTGCACATGTCCTGCTCTTCCGACTCGGGTCTCCGAACCGTCCTCTCCTCGCCAGCGGCCTCCCGCCGTTGGTCTTCGTCGCCGTCAATGGAAATCTTCACCGTCGTTGTCGCCGTAGCGAGCTCATCGCCAAGTTAGGGTATGAGTTTGATCCTTTGTGCAATCCTTACCTCCGATTCTTAGCATAGAGTCAATGCCATGTTTCTTACCACGTATGAGATCATCCTATCTAGCAAAAACTTCCTTTAGATTAGTTTTGATTCAAAAATTTAGGGTTAGGTTTCCGCCGAACTCATCTCGGACTGACCGAGTTGTGGAAATTGGTCTCACCGATTTGGCTTAGGCCATTGCACTTGTAACTTTCGGTCTGACCGAAACTTGCAAATCTGTGTGACCAAGTTCAACTCTCAGTGAAACCCTAGCAATCTCGGAGTCATGGAACTGTGTCTCTGTCTGACTGATTCCACTAGTTTAGACTCCAAAGTTGCTTCGGTGTCACCGAGTTTAACAAATCGGTAGCTCCAAAATGCTTTCTATGGAAAACTAAAACTAAGTTTTTGACTCATTTGTTTTGCAAAATCTCTGCTATTTGTGATTCTTGTCCACTCTATCTCATCTATATCTATTCACAGGGTCAGCTCTCAGTTTGTAGTGTTAGAAATGTCTGATCAGAGTGACAGCCAGAACAAGTCTGAGGAGCAAGTTAACCCGAGTGAGGGCACTAGTCCCTCTGATAGCTATGATGAGGGTAGCAGAAGCATCCCAAGCAACTTGCCTAAGGCAGCAACAAAGCAGAGGAAGAAGAGAAACTCATACTTAGAGGATGAGGACTATGTTTCTCCTGAGGAAGAAGTTAGCTTAAAGAATAAGGTTGTCAAGAAGGAATTTGGCACACCTGCTTCAACAAGGCCTGGTTTGAACAAGAAGGCTCCTGCCAAGAGAGTGCCTACTTCAAAAGCCAGAGCCTCAACTCTTGAAGCCTCCAAATGAACTAAGGAAGAGGCTGCTGGTGAAGGCAAGAAGAGGAAGGAAAGGGCCAAGAAAACTATGGCCAGAGTTATAGGCAAACCCTCAATGATGATTCAATCTGATGAGGAAGAGGAAGAAGAGGATGCTGCACTAGCACCTAAAGCACAAAAGCTGATGGGGGATGCCATCAAGTCTGGGGCTGCTCCTTTAAAGCGCAAGAGTGCCCTCAAATCTACCGCTCAAGCCACCATGACTGCACCAAAGAGGAGCACAAGAAACATACTAGCTGCTGAGAAGAACAAGCCCCAATGCCTGAAGTTGAAGAAGAAGATGATGAAGCCCAAGTGCTCAGGAAGCTAAAACCAAAGATTCCTGACCATGATGACAACCATCCAGTGGCAGAAAACATGAAAGTCAGAAAGGATGCAGGTCTCAAATTGTGGAGACAATCAGATCCATATGCTGTGAGGAGAAGGACTGTTGTGGACTATAGATTTCACACCAAGGAGCAGCAGGACTTCTATGAGACAGTTCTATTAGATAAGAAGGCCATAGTGTGTGACATGAAGTGGGTAGACTGGAAATACATCGACAACAATGAAGACCACTTCCCAGGAGTGCATGAAAGTTTCAGACTCAATGAAGTAGACACTTTTGTGGGTCAGAAACTGACCAAGTGGAATGATGAGCTCATTATGCAATTCTATTCTACATATCATTTCTATCATGATGGAAGAACTGTATGGATGTCTGAAGGTACAAGGTACCAATCAAAAGTTGCTGAATGGGCCAAGCTGATCAATGCCCCTGCAGAGCTTGAGGATGACATAGATGTCTATGCCAAGAGAAAGAAAGATCACAACTCCATGGCCAACATGTTCAAGGAAATACCTAACAAGGCCTTGGAGACTCACAAGCTAGGCTATGTATATTATCTGTTGTCTGGACTGGCCACTATTAATACCATCTTGAGGCAGACCTTGTTGCCCAAATTAGGAGATCACAGGATGATCAGAGGCCACTCCATCAATTTGCTTCAGTTGTTTGATGTGCCCCAGAAGTTTAAGGTGATGAGTTTGATTGTTGAAACAATCAACAGGACAATGCAGACCGGAAGAGATCATGTGGGTATGCTCCACACATCCAGATGCTCATCAACTCCAAGATGGGCACACACACATACTTGTTGGATAAATAACACATTCCCTTGAGGGATTACTTTGAGGACAACACAGTTGTCATGAATGTTGAAGATCCCACATCAGTAGAGGCTCAAGAGAAGAGGGAGAAAGCAAAAGCTGAGAAGGCAGCATAGATGCCAAGTGCTAAAAAGGCTTCACAAGTTTTCCTCAAGTCAAAGCAAGATCAACTTGGATATCTTATTCAAGCCACTCTGAGGATTGAGAAAGGATTGGCCACCTTGACTCAGAATCAAGAGAGCCTTGAGAGGATCATTGAGACAAAGTTCTATGATCTTGACTTGAAGGTGACAGAAATGGAAACAGCTATTGAGCATCTCCAGGAAGAAGCTGAAGAACGAAAAGGGAAAGCTACCACTGACGCTTTTCAGATAGTGCCTAGGGCACAAAGATCTATAGCAGTGCCTGTGACAAAATAAGAGCTACTACCTCAGCACCTGCAGCCACAGCTTGAGTTGCCCCTCCAATTGCAACTCCACCAGCTCCAACAACCTCAAGAGATGCATTCGTCCTAGGAGCTCTCTCCACGCCACCTCCCAAAGATCAAGCCTAGAGAGCCGCATAGCACTATGCATTTTCGAGCTTTTTGGTAACTTGTTGCCAAAGGGGGAGAAAGTGTATAGATCATAGGCTGAGAGAGAGAGTTGCTTCTTTTTTTCTCATTTTCTACTTGTTTGATAACTATTTGTTTGCTTTCCTGGATGATACTTTATGTGTGTGTGAGATACTTGTATGGTCATGTGTTTGATCATATCATACTTCAATGCTTGTGCTTGGATGATGATATTATTTATCTCTCATGTATGATCATTCACTTTGCCTTGGTGATGAGTGCATATTTCATTTACTATCATTTTGAGTGCTCCACCAAGATGTATGTGACATGCAAGAGTGACCCATGATCCTAATCGATTGTGCGTTTGCATTCAAAAGCAAATTTTAAATAATGCACAAATGTCATTCTTATTACAAACTTCTCAAAGAGACGATATATTTCATTCTTATTATCATTTGTCGAAACTTTGATCTATATGTTGTCATCAATTACCAAAAGGGGGAGATTGAAAGTGCAACTAATCCCTGGGTGGTTTTGGTAATTCTTAACAACATATAACTCATTGAACTAATACTCTTTCAAGATGATCATTTCAGAAAGTTCAATGATAGGCATGGAATGGACTAGAGATGTGGACCCCTCAAAATGCTAAGAACACATATTGGCTCAAGCTCAAGACTCTACATTTTCATTTTAGTGATCCAAGATCACATTGAGTCCATAGGAAAAACCAATACTATTAAAAGGGGATGAGGTGTTGCTTAATGCCTTGCTTGCTCAAAATGCTTAATGATATGCTCCAAAAGCCCTCAAAAACTTTCTCATATCCACATATGTCCCAAACCAAAATTCAAATTCAGCCCCACCGATTTGATCTATCCGGCGCCACCGAGTTCATTTGATATAGCCATAGCGAGAAACCTTAATTAGTTCGGTCTCACCGATAGGGATCTCGGTCTCACCGAGATGGGATTCCAAACTCTCTATTTCCCTTCATAATGTTGTATTTTAACCGAGATGAGTGGTCGGTCCCACCGAGTTTGCAATGCAAACTCTCTGTTTCCTTTTCATAACGTTTTGGTCAAACCGAAATGAGCGATCGGTCGCATCGAGTTTGCCTAACCAACTCTCTCTCTTTGCCTATTACAGAAATCGGTGTCACCAAGTTCATGTGATTGGTCTCACCGAGATTACGCTATGCCCTAACCTTAATGAAATCGGTCCCACCGAGTTGACCTGTCGGTGCCACTGAAAATCCTAATGTTCACATTTTTGAACTAAATCGGTCTAACTGAGTTTGGGTATTCGGTCCCATCGAGTTTGGTAAATTGTGTGTAACAGTTAGATTTTGTGTGGAGGCTATATATACCCCTCCACCCTTCCTCCATTCGTGGAGAGAGCCATCAGAACGTTCCTACACTTCCAGCATTCATTTTCTGGGAGAGAACCACCTACTCATGGGTTGAGACCAGGATATTTCAGTCCAACCACACGAATCTTGACCTCTAGCCTTCCCCAAGTTGGTTTCCACTCAAATCATCTTTCCACCATAGCCTAATCTATGAGAGAGAGTTGAGTGTTGGGGAGACTATCATTTGAAGCACAAGAGCAAGGAGTTCATCATCAACACACCATCGATTACCTTTTGGAGAGTGGTGTCTCCTAGATTGGTTAGGTCTCACTTGGGAGCCTCCATCAAGATTGTGGAGTTGAACCAAGGAGTTTGTAAGGGCAAGGAGATCGCCTACTTCGTGAAGATATATCCAAGGGAGGCAATTCCTTTGTGGTCGATGGTCATGGTGGGATAGACAAGGTTGCTTATTCGTGGACCCTTCGTGGGTGGAGCCCTCCGTGGACTCGCGCAACCATTACCCATCGTGGTTGAAGTCTCCATCAACGTGGATGTACGATACTACCACCTATCGGAACCACGCCAAATATCTTCGTATCTACATTGCGTTTTCTCCCTCCAAACTCATCCCCTTTACCTTCATATGCAATGATTTACATTCCACTTCTATACTCTTAGATTTGCATGTGTAGGTTGATTGCTTGACTTGTGATAAGTTGCTAAAATCTGCCAAGACTTAAAATTGGGAAAAGGCTAGATCTTTATTTGGTCAAGTTGTCTAATCACCCCCCTCTAGACATACTTTTGATCCTACAGATACCCGCGGCGAGCCTCAACACTCATCGGATCACATACATCAGTATGTATTATTTCCAATAAGTCAGTGGCTCGCTCCATTGTTTGGGAGAACAGAGTATTAGTCATCTTGCCCATGAGGTATGGTTCGCAAGCATCAAGTGATTCATAATCAAGTAATTCCAAAAGTCCATCAGCATGGAGTTTCTTCATGCGCTTTACACCAATATGACCTAAACGCCAATGCTACAAATAAGTTGCACTATCATTATTAACTTTGCATCTTTTGGCATCAATATTATGAATATTTGTATCACCACGACCGAGAGTCAACAAATAGACCACTCATCAAGGGTGCATGACCATAAAAGATATTACTCATATAAATAGAACAACCATTATTCTCTGATTTAAATGAATAACCGTCTCGCATCAATCAAGATCCAGATATGATATTCATGCTCAATGCTAGCACCAAATAACAATTATTCAGGTCTAAAACTAATCCCGAACGTAGCTGTGGAGGTAGCGTGCCGGCGGCGATCACATCGACCTCGGAACCATTTCTGACGCGCATCATCACTTCGTCCTTAGCCAATCTTCATTTAATCTGTAGCCCCTGTTTTGAGTTGCAAATATGAGCAACAGAACCAGTATCAAATACCCAGGCGCCACGACGAGCATTAGTAATGTACATATCAATAACATGCATATCAAATATACCTTTCACTTTGCCATCCTTCTTATCCGCCAAATACTTGGGGCATTTCCACTTCCAGTGACCAGTCCCTTTGCAGTAGAAGCACTCTGTTTCAGGCTTAGGTCCATACTTGGGTTTCTTTCTAGGAGCAACAACTTGCTTGCTATTCTTTTTGAAGTTCCCCTTCTTTGCTTTTCCCTTTTTCTAGAAACTAGTGGTCTTGTTAACCATCAAGACTTGATGCACCTTCTTGATTTCTACCTCCGCAACTTTGAGCATTGTGAAGAGCTCGGGAATAGTCTTTTCCATCCCTTGCATATTATAGTTCATCATGAAGTGTTTGTAGCTTGGTGGCCATGATTGAAGAACTCTGTCAATAACACTATCATCCGGAAGATTAACTCCCAGCTGAGTCAAGTGGTTATCGTACCTAGACATTCTGAGTATGTGTTCACTGACAAAACTGTTCTCCTCCATCTTGCAGCTATAGAACTTGTTGGAGAATTCATATCTCTCAACTTGGGCATTTTCTTGAAATGTTAACTTCAACTCCTGGAACATCTCATATGGTCCATGACGTTCAAAATGTCTTTGAAGTCCCGATTCTAAGCCGTAAAGCATGGCACACTGAACTATCGAGTAGTCATCAGATTTACCTTGCTAGATGTTCATATAGTCCGGAGTTGCTCCTGGAGCAGGCCTTGCACGTAGAGGTGCATCAAGGACGTAATTCTTCTGTGCAGCAATGAGGATAATCCTCAAGTTATGGACCCAGTCCATGTAGTTGCTACCATCATCTTTCAACTTAGCTTTCTCTAGGAACACATTAAAATTCAAGGGAACGGTAGCACGGGCCATTGATCTACATCATAGATATGCAAAAACTATCAGGACTAAGTTCATAATAAATTTTAAGTTAAATTAATCATATTACTTAAGAACTCCCACTTAGATAGACATCCCTCGAGTCATCTAAATGATCATGTGATCCATATCAACTAAACCATGTTCGATCACCAGATGAAATGGAGTAGTTTTCGGTGGTGAACATTTCTATGTTCATCATATCTAGTATATGATTCACGTTCGACCTTTCGGTCTCAGTGTTCCGAGGCCATGTCTGTACATGCTAGGATCGTCAAGTTTAACCCAAGTATTCTGCACATGCAAAACTGTCTTGTACCCGTTGTATGTGAACGTAGAGCTTATCACACCCGATCATCACATGGTGTCTCGGCACTACGAACTGTCTCAATGGTGCATACTCAGGGAGAACACTTATAGCTTGAAATTTAGTGAGGGGTCATCTTATAATACTACCGCCGTACTAAGCAAAATAAGATGCATAAAAGATAAACATCACATGCAATCAAAAATATTTGACATGATATGGCCATCATCATCTTGTGCCTTTGATCTCCATCTCGAAAGCACCATCATGATCTCCATCGTCCCCGGCTTGACACCTTGACCTCCATCGTAGCGTCGTTGTCGTCTCGCCAACTATTGCTTCTACAACTATTGCTAACACATAGTGATAAAGTAAATCAATTACATGTCGATTTCATTTCATACAATAAAGCGACAACCATAAGGCTCCTGCCAGTTGCCGATAAGTTTTACAAAACATGATCATCTCATACAATAACGTATATCACAACATGTCTTGACCATATCACATCACAACATGCCATGAAAAAACAAGTTAGACATCCTCTACTTTGTTGTTGCAAGTTTTACGTGGCTGCTATGGGCTTCTAGTAAGAACCGTTCTTACCTACGCATCAAAACCACAATGATTTTTCATCAAGTGTGTTGTTTTAACCTTCAAACAAGGACTGGCCATGGTCAAATTCGATTCAACTAAAGTTGGAGAAACAGACCCAAGCCAACCACCTTTATGCAAAACAAGTCGCATGTTTGTCGGTGGAACCGGTCTCATGAACGCGGTCATGTATGGTTGGTCTGGGCCGCTTCATCCAACAATACCGCCGAATCAAAATAATACGTTGGTGGTAAGCAGTATGACTATGATCACCCACAACTCTTTGTGTTCTACTCATGCATATCATCTACGCACAGACCTGGCTCGGATTCCATTGTTGGGGAACGTAGCATGCAATTCAAAAAAATTCCTACCATCACGCAAGATCTATCTAGGAGATGCATAGCAACGAGAGGGGGAGAGTGTGTCCACATACCCTCATAAACCGAAAGCAGAAGCGTTAGGTTAATGCGGTTGATGTAATCCAACGTCTTCGCAATCCAACAGATCAAGTACCGAACGTACGACACCTCCAAGTTCAGCACACGTTCAGCTCGATGACATCCCTCGAACTCTTGATCCAGCAAAGTGGCGAGGGAGAGTTTCGTCAGCACGACGGCATGGTGATGGTGATGTGATCTGCGCAGGGCTTCGCCTAAGCACTACGACAATATGACTGGAGGAGTAAACTATGGAGGGGGGCACGGCACACGGCTAAGAAACCACTACAAAAAAAGACACATCCATGACATTTTGGGTTGAACGAATTTTTTTTCTGTCATACATATGACACTTCTATGACGATAATTGTGACATAACCCGGTATCATCATAGATGTGGTGATCTCCTACTTCTATGACAAAAAATCATGACAAATAATGGCTTTTCATCCTGGGCGGGCCGGAGACGCAGCTGCATGACAATCTTTGGGCCGTCCATGACGGAAAAAACCGTGGTAGAAGCGAGGGGGGGGGGGGAATTTCGGGGTGTTCCCGGTTACGGTGGGAGGTCGGGGCCGAGCGATGCGCGTTTCTCTCGTACACGTACGCGTGTGTGTGCGAGGCGTTGGGCTCTAACTGAACCCGAGCGATTGCACTGCAGGCTACGCGTTACTGAACCCGAGCAATCGATCGATGGCTGTTAATTAACCCGATCGAGCGATTCCTTTGCTACTGCTGCTAACTAAAGCCGATCAATGCTGCCTCTGGATGAACAGTGAGCGTTGCGGGGGGGGGGGGGGGGTGGGGGGGGGGGGGGGTTGGATGAACAGTGAGCGGTGGCGTTGTCTCTGGATGAATAGGACCACGTGGTGTGGTGGAGGGCTGGATGAATAGTAGACGGTGGAGGGGTGCCCGTGGAGGGGTGGATGAATAGGACCCCGTGGTGTGGAGGGCTGGATGAATAGTAGATGGTGGAGGGGTGGTTGAACAGGACCCCGTGGTGTGGAGGGCTGGATGAACAGTAGACGGTGGAGGGGTGCCCGTGGAGGGGTGGTTGAATAGGACCCCGTGGTATGGAGGGCAGGATGAACAGTAGACGGTGGAGGGGTGGTTGAACAGTAGCTGGTGGAGTAGCGCGCGGTGGAGGCTGGATGAACAGGAGCCCGTGGAGGCTGGAGGAGGTCGACGGTGGAGATGAACAGTATCCCATGGAGTCCCGTTTTACGGTACGCCACACCCCTCGCGATGAACAGGACCCCCGTTTCGATCGTAGCGCTCCAACACAAGTCCGTTTCCTCCGTTTTGCGGTACGCCACACCCCTCCTGATCAACAGGACCCCCGTTTCGACCGTAGGAGGTCCGTTTCCTCCGTTTTGCGGTACGCCAGACCCCTCCCGATGAACAGGATCCCGTTTCGAACGTGGCCGGTCGAACACAAGGCCGTTTCCTCCGTTCTGCGGTACGCCAGGCCTCGTTTCCATCGCCTGTTCCGTCCAAGCCCTCCCGATGAACACGACGCATTCCGTTGCCTCCCCATGAACACGACGCATTCCGTTGCCTCCCCATGAACTCGACGCATTCCGTTGCCTCCCCATGAACACGAGACGACGTTGTTTCTCCGTTCCGACCCAGCCATGTACACGAGCCCTGGCCGTATGTATGCGCGAGTAGGTGTTCGAGACCCCACCCGTATGTACACATACGTGGCCGTATTTTCTTTCTTGCACCCTGGCCGCTGTACGTACATGTAAATGCTACGTGCGCGCCTCTACTACGACACGTGCGCGCCTCTACTACGACACGTGCGCGCCTCTACATCGACCAGTATGTACGTACACGTTCGCGACAAGAATGACAACACTATGTACGCTTCGACTAGGTGGGTCCCGACTATCAGGCACTTCCTTGCATGCGAAGATGTAGCTGGTGGGTCCCAACAGTCAGGGGGCGAATCGTTTTTTTTGCCCAGACGCACTTCCTTGCGTGCGAAGATGTAGCTGGTGGGTCCCAGCTGTCAGGGGGAAACGTTTTTTTCGTGAAATACGGTGGCCCATCCGGTGGGTCCCGCTGTCAGGTGGAGGAATAATTATTTTGCACGTAATAAGGAGGCACTTCCTTGCTGCGACCGTGGACCCAGCTGTCAACCTCTCCACGTACAGTCCACGTCTGATGGAAGCCGTTCCTCGACCACGTTGACCATGCCGTGCCGAGAGCACCAGGGCGGTGGACGACGGTGAGGACTAGGAAGGGGACGACGCAGAGCCGGGGAAGACGCGGCAGTGGATGCCCACGCGTAGAGGAGTACAAGGGTTCACTGGTTTGCTGCGGTGTGAGGCTGTCGTCGCCGCAGAATAACAGGGGGTGTGGGTGAGTAGAGGGATGGCCTGGCCAGCGGTGGGAGTAGTAGAGGACGGTGAAGCCTCCGCCGCAACGCAGCCGGCCATGGGAGGCAGGAGCACGAGGCACGACCGGCGCTGGTTTGGGCGGCTGGAGCAAGAAGACCAGAGGTTGAAGAAGCACCACGGCCGTTGGATGGACATCGTACGGTCACTGGAACTATAATCGTGCATATTGACTAAGTTGACAAAGCCCTCCGTCCCCGTCAACTTAGTAGGCCCACAAGTCAGCCTGCCACTGTACTGGGTCCCAGCTAACAGGGGGAGTATTCATTTTTTTGTGCATAATAAGGAGGCACTTCCTTGCGTGCGAAGATATAGCTGGTGGTCCGAGCTGTCAGCGGCGGTAACGTTTTTTTCGCGAAATACAGAGGCCCTTTCGGTGGGTCCTTGATGTCAAGTGGAGGAATCATTATTTTGCGCGTTATAAGGAGGCATTTCCTTGCGTGCGGCCATGGACCTAGCTGTCGGCCTCTCCACGTAAAGTCCACTTCAGATGCATGTTGGTTGTTGACCACGTTGACCAGGCCGCGCCGAGAGCACTAGGCTGGTGGACGATGGCGAGGCCTAGGAAGGGAACGACACGGAGGCAAGGAAGACTCGGTAGTTGTTTCCCACGCGGAGGGGAGTACGACTGTACGAGGGTTTACTGGTTCGTCTGCCGTCGCCGGAGAATAACAGCAGGTGTGGGTGAGTAGAGGGATGGCTAGGCCAGCGATGGGAGTATGGTGGGGCGGTGAGGCCTGCGCGGCAGCAGAGTCGGCCGCGGGGAGGAGGGAGCAGGCAGTCCCGCCGGTGCCTGTTTGAGCGGCTGGAGCAGGAAGGGTAGAGATTGAAGAAGCACGACGCCGTTGAATGGCCATCCAACAGTCACTGCTTGTGCGTCAACCTTTTTTTTAGGAAAGCCTCAAATCTATGGAAAACAACATACAACCCATTTGCTAATTCTTAAGGTTTTTTTGGAGCCCATATTCTTTTTGTTAGCATTACAGCCCATATTGTGGCCACGATTAAAAAATTATACGAAATTTTGCATATTTCGGTGCGGTCCGAACTGTTTTTAATCCCAAAATTTCGAATCACATTCAAACTGATTTTAAAAATAAATGTATATCAATATAAAATCCAACAAATTCTCCACGCATAAAAATTAATGTAATTTAAAATCTTGAAATAAAAAAAAAGATATTTGAAACTAATTGCTGGTTTGATGTGTTTTAAAAATGTACAACCCATTTCTCCTTACTGATGGGCCATTTTCTCGGCCAGCCAAATGGAAGCTCTCCTCGTCTTGAAAGATTTGCAGCCCAACAGGCCTGACAAAGCGACTTACTTGGCAAATCACAAAAAAACTGGGCTGTGGCCATGGACCCAGCTGTCAGTCCATTTGTTTTTTTAGTCCATTTGGTGGGCTGGGTGAAACAATGATGTAGCATCTATGCAGCCCATTTAAATCCCATTTGAATTTTTCTCGAAAGCCGCGGACTTGCTGGGCTGGGTGAAAATATCATGTTGGGCTAAACGGAGAAATGTTATAAAAATATAAACACATGATAGCACGTCAGTAAAATCTTTGCAAGCTTATGTACGCAATCACTAGGAATTAACTTGCCAAGTTATATATAAACAATTATTATTATTATTTTGTAAGAACTTTCAAATTACGAAATAAAATATCATTTTAATTTGATGAGTTAATAGTACATGGGGTATTATTATTTTTTAGGCTAGACGTGGGACAGTTGAGTTGGTTCTAGGGGAAAGTACTTGGAGAAAACTCAGTTTACATTGAAAAAGAAAGTGGGAGAAAATTCAGAGACCTGCTGGGTCCACCTGAGGAGGGGAATATGTTGGGAGGAAGGATATTCAAAGCACGACAGCCGAGTGAACTAGTTTTTTTATGGACAAGTGAACTAGTTTACATACATAAGCAAATTGCCACTAAAAAAGCAATCAGGTTAATGGGTTCTTAAAAGAAATATTTCAGACAAAACAGATAATTACGACACATAGGCTAATGCATGAAACACTCACATGATAAAGGTGCTTATAAACAGATAAAGTACAACATCTAGACTTTCCTGGCACGCTTGATCATGACGCTGCGGCTGTCCGTGTACTCGTCGGTTACGGGAAGCAGACACGCCATCATGTCCAAGACCTGCATGTACATGTCGTAGCATGCGTATGCGCCCTTGGCCGCGTAGGTTATGTAGGCTAGATTCAGAGGTACCTCCCACATGTTCAGGTCGTCTTCTTTCATGTTGGCGTATCAGGGGTCGATGATGGTCTCAGCGAGGTCAACCACGGAGTCCTTCTCCTGCCCGTTGTTGATGATCTTGTATTGCTTCTGGATATTGACAAGATTGTTGCACCAGATGGCCGAATCGTCGCGTTCTTCCTTCTCTCCATCGTAGCGAAGGTGCAGTCATAGGACTGAGGCAAGGCATAGCTTCACCGAATCCGTATCGTTGGTGTACATCACATTAAACTTGGTGCAGCCATAGGACTGAACGGCAAACTCAAAGGGGAACTCCTTGCTGAAGTCCATATCCAGCAGGCTCACCCCTCGGATCGTCATTGGAGTCTCTTCGAGTGAACGAGTGTGTTGGCGGCGGCAGCAGTTCATTTTTCAGCTCTTGGGGAACTGGATTCAACAGTAAGCTGAGTGTGTACAGGCGACAACAGTTACTACCCCTCCCTCGTCCGCTGCACGCCCGGCAGAAGATGCACCCTCGGCCACACGTCGGTTCACGAGCGGGTCTGTATTGGTACTGTAATAACAGGAGTTAGTGGTCACTTTACTTACATTTAATTAGCTTTAATAGAAATTTGTACTTAAAACAAGCAATGCATTCGCTCGTTCTATCAGTGCCACAGGATCAACATGCACAACAATTAGAATTATTATTCTCAGGATGCACACGATCATCATATTTGTCGCACTTTCACAAAGGATAATACAACCGAGTTTGAACTGTTTGTTATGGTTGTTGTCCTCTGCATCATCATGCCGTGTTTCCCAGCTTGCAAGATTCAGAACCAACAAATAAGATCCAAATAATAGGTACAACAAAGATGCCTACAAATCTCATTGATTCCCAGCTTGCAAGATTCAGAACCAACAAATAAGATCCAAATAATAAGTACAACAAAGATGCCTACACATCTCACTGATTCCCAGCTTGCAAGATTCAGAACCAACCCATTATAGCCTTTTGATAAAGTGAATATCAGGATTAAATCCATCTTGGCTAGCCATGTCATACAATCGAAGAACTTGGCGAATGCTCTTGACCGTCACAACATCTGTAGTTGAGTATTCCTGTTTGCACAACATGTTTGCACATCACAAACAAGGAGACAGGAGAGCATGATTTCTCTTTAATAGTGGCCTCCTTGAACTCAACCTCCAGCTCTACTTGGATGAGGTCTGCCTGGAGTTTCATGATTCAATTCATGCGCCTTTTTCTACAGTTCACCTGAAATGAAGCAAAGATTGCATTATTCAGCTAGCAAGAAGTACTTGCTCTTGTGAGCTGGCAGGTTCTTCTTTAGTAGTTGCACTAAAATTGAGGAACATTAAGGTTGGCTGTCCGGCTCATGTAAGGTGCAACTATAATTTTCTTATCCTTTTGTGCAGTTCCACTAAAATAAAGTGCCATTGTGGTGACAGTGACGGCTCCATCTTGCAAAGGCTAATAAAATGTTGCACGAGATTACCAGCAGAACTTGACGGAGATTTTGGAAACTCCAATCACCATTTTGTGCAGTTCCACCAAAATTGAGAGATGTTGCCCACGCGACATTGTAGTTGAACTGCACAAGACACTCATTCCAAAAAAAGTGTTTTCTGCAGTTCACCAAAAGGTCACAATAGTAACAAGGTGAAATGGATATCCTTATCTACACAAAAAGATAGAAAGTAAACAGTTGCTGGTCAATAAGAATATACGAAACATATACAAAATGAAAGGAAGCATCTTAATTATGTTCATGGCAATCACGCAAGGACAATAGAAATTTTAAAACGTCAGTGATGCTTCATGTTACCAGAAGCATTACGATCAACAATGAGATTCCTCAAATATGGTATTACTTTAATGGTGGCATTGCTTGTTTACCAGACACAGTAAATCAACAGCAGCTAAAGAGTTGGTTTAAGGGCATGGGACCGTGGGGACACGAGGACACTCAGCAGCGTAAAGGAGCAACTTACTTATCATACTAGGGAAAACAGCAGGAGTGCCATTGTACTATGTGAGGGCAGCAAATCTAATCCTGGAGACCTTTTACTATGTGAGGGCAGCAAATCTAATCCTGAGACTTTTTACTATGTGAGGGCAGCAAATCTAATCCTGGTGACCTTTTACTATGTGATGGCAGCAAATCTAATCCTGGACATACTCTGTTGACTTGTCCACCAGCCGCCACTTTCTATCCTTTTTTCAACCAATAATAGATATGTTCCTTATCCAGTTTGTACTGCGTTTTCCCATTATTTCCCTTTTCAACCAAGAGACCGGTTGGGTATCCGGTCTCTACTACTTTCACCATATTATTTCCTCTTTGAATCAAGTCCTAGATTCATGCTACAACTTTTCCCCCTTTCTTCGTTGTTTGAACAAAGCCCTAGATTCGAATGGATCGTGTAGCTTTACCTCTAATAATACTAAAAATTTAGGTGGCTTTGGAAGAGATGATGGGAGTATAAAAAGATGCACATGCAAACACGTGGGGAGCTGGGGCAGTCGAGCAAGGCCGCTTTCGAAGAACTTATACCTGAGGGTCGCCGGGATGTCGGCGGTGGCAGGTCGGATCTGTGGACAATACGGCAGGGAGGAAGAAGGGTCGGAGGACCTCCTGAGCCGGCCATGTGTCGGAGAGAACAGCACGGGCAGAGGATCGGGCCACTCCGGCAGCTGTGGGTTTCCTCCCTCGGCAGAGATGATCGTGTGAACGATGCACCTTTTAGTCCTCTACACACACCGGCCAAAGGGATCTGACCGGATCTGTGACCAGCGGTGAGCAGAGAGAAAATGTTGCTACCGCTGTCTTGTTTATATCTGGAGAGGATGAGAGAATGAAGAGAGCAACCCTAGTAAAGCAAGCGCTCAGGCCCCTGCGTCCATATATAGTGGAGTGATTATCATTTTTCTCTCCACAACAAGCGTTTCAATTTGTGTACGTGGCATTAAAGAAAAGAAACTTTCTATTTAAGGTGACTACTGTACGACTCCTACTTACTACTAGTAGTACTACAATATTGTTCACTTGTGCTCCCCGCCCCTCCATTCATTGAACAACCCCACAGGTGAATAAACATACAGTAAGTACTGTATTTATATAGAACGAACAAGCTCGAACTGTTTTCGCGTAGTTAAAAGTTTAGGGCGGGGCTTTTCCCGGGCAGTACGCGCGGTAGTTTTCGGGTAGGGCCAGAAGACTATTTTAATTTTTTTTAAAAAACTTCGAGACGGCCACATAGCATGGAGCCGACCCCAACGATTTTAAGCTTACAGGCACAGTACACTCTATCCTAGACTACTATACACATGAAAATGCCACACGAGCGTCCGGGCTGCGCTTGGCTCTTCGCCTCTTTGGGAAGTCGAACAATGATGGAATACTACTGCACTGGAGGAGTACTATAGTACGCTTCTGGCCATCTGACACCGATTGAACTGTTGCATGTCCACCGCGTGAGGGAGGGAGAGCGTGTAGCGAAAGCTTCTCCTAGTCTGGCCAGCCACCACGCTCATGAGCGAGGGAGGGATGCTCCTACCTTTGCGTGTATGACAGGTGGGCCCTACAGGTGTGTGGCCAACCTGTCATACAGCCAAAGGCATGTGGAGTTAAGTCCGCGAGGGAGAGGATAATCAAACTTCTCGTTGATGTATGAGTTGACGCGACACATCAAAGCACTGCACTCGATATATTTCAATAATTTGCGTGTGTGACTCCCAGATGCAGAGGCCGGGGGTCATCATCCTCCTTTTCGAGAAAAAATAGACGCATGTGTGAGAGGACGAGTGCGTGCGTGCACCTCTTCTCTTCCTGTATAACATACTACTAAACTCAGAGTACAAGTTTTTGTGGGTGTCACGATGGTGCGTGCGAGAAGTCCCGAGAGATAGGTTTAATGCATTAATTGCAATGCATGCATGCATAAAGTACATGCATTGGTCAATTTTCTCTTAATACTTGCACGCAATGATTTAATGCACCTTGGAATCTGAACATGTGTTGGGGACAACCAAATTGAGCCTTATAAAATGGAAAAACTAAAATTTTGAGATAAGCCCTATAAAACCGGAAAGGAGGGAGTAGAAAAAGAGGTACTCCATTCGGGAATAGTGCCGCACTTCGAAACTAGAACCGTCAATAAATTTGTAGCTTGCGTCTCATCACATTCCAAATTACTCCACGCTATATTGAATAGCAAACCTGTTCACACCGATCAAAACCTAAACGGTTTCCCACTTAGGAGCGTATTAGTACTCGGTTATAAATACTAGTATGCCAAGATGACTACACATTCCTCCTCAACTCCTCATCCACAAAAACAAACAAGTCATTCAACATCCTTCCCTTGCGTCTGCCATGGCCAGTGTGAGTTCTGGGTCGAGAGATTGCCACCAGGCAGAGGCGATGATGGAAGCGGAAGCACGAGAGATGTCCCGCCTCGCTCCGAGAGGAGCCGACATGTCCCGCCGCACGGAAGTAGCAGCACAGAGGTCCCGCCATGCCGATGAAGCATCAAGGAGGTTCCGCCACGCCGTCGACGTAGCAGACTGGTCCGGCCGCGCGGCGGAAGCAGCAGAGATGTCCCGCCGCGCCACGAATGCAGTAGAGATGTTCCGTCATGCCCCAGCGGCCTGGAAAATTTCTCGCGGGCACGCGACGGCTGTTACAGGCGCATGCATGCGATCGTCCATAGCTAGACGGATCAGATCTCCCGCTCGGCGAGGTTGCATGACGACATGGTAGCCTTGTTTGAACAGGCTACCGGCTTCATCCGACAACTAAGGGAGGGCAATGAGAGGCTCCCGGCCAAGCGCGACCTGCTAAGGGAGAAGATCGTCCGAAGTGCAGACCTGCAGGAGGAGACTAGTGCCTTGTTGAAGAAACTTATGGACGAGAATGACATGCTCCGCAACGAGCGCCAAAGGCTGGTGGAGGAATCCGTGAATGTTCTCAAGCAGCGTCTTGAGGACACGAAAGAGCTCATTGCCGCTCGCCGCAGAGACTAGTTTCCTGGTTTCTTTTGATGTAATAATCGGTTTAGGATGTGGATTGTGTCGTCGGTTGCGAAAATTTGGGTTCTAGCGCGGATGTTTGGCCTTTGTTGGCCTCTTGGGATGTTGCGATTTCAATCTGGTAGCTTCTAGTCCTTCGTGTTAGGTTGGAGTTGTGCTGAACTTCTTGTGAATTGTGGTGGTTTTCAGTAATGAAAATCGGAAGGGGCAAGCCCATCTTTGATCAAAAAAAAAATTAATCGTCCTTATATATTCATCAGTCTTGCTATAAGTCGCATTAGATGCTATATAGGTCCGTCGGATCTTACATCAAAATCCGTGCTTTCAGATTTTCTTTTTTCTCTCTTAAATCTTAGTCGAGTGAGACATAGCCACGCCATTAAACAGAGGCTCGGGCACCATTAATGGAGACCTTGGGAGAGAGGTGGACGGCAGATGGAGGTCAAAGGGCTCTCCTCCCGATAAGCACGCGCAGGGGTCTGATCGCACGCCTCTCATACTCAAATAGCTACCCTGCACGTCGCCTCCTAGCTAATAAAAAATGGGACGCGTGGTGGCACGTAAATGGTACTAGTAAGTAGAACGCCCACGGTTTCAATAATACTTGTGTTTCCGATTGTAACGTGACAGCACTTCTTCCAAAATGACTTTGTTGATTGTTAATGTGTGCGCCTTCGCAAATAGGACTGCAAATTTACCACAGCCTGTTGGTGCAATATCATGGCACCAAGCCAAGTTTCATTATTTTCATGCGTGTTTTGGATTTACAGGAATTAAAAAACTAAGTTTCTCAATGTTTCCAACCCAGCCACGACGCCCAGAATTTTGAATTTCATTCCCATTTCTTGCATGGAACCTAGAAATTTACCCGAGGACACACATGTGATTTTCAACCAACTTTGGTGCACTGGAACATGTGCTTGTATTTCAAATTTGAATTATGCACGCAAAGGTGACACGTTCCCTCCCAGAACCACGAGCCTTCTTGAGAGAAGCTCCGATTTGCAAGAAGCTTATACCAAAATTTGTTCCTATTCGGCCAATTTTTTTTACCACGGCATGGTACTACCATGACATGACACCATGCCAATTTTCATGATTTTAAAACAAAGTTTCTCAATGTTATCGACCGAGCCACGATGCCTAGATGTTTGAATTTTATTCTCATTTTTTGCATGGGACCTACTCCCTCCTTCCATCTATATAGGGCCTAATGTGTTTTTCAAGACAGCCTTTGACTATTGACAAGATTAATAGCACATGAGATGTATACTATGCAACTTATATTATTGGAAGCTCCTTTGACATACAAAATTGAAGGTATGCTTTGTGTAAGTTGCATGTCATATATTATTGCTCTAACGTTTGGTCAAAGTTAGCCTCGAAAAACGCATTAGGACCTATATGCATGAGAGGAGTCGACTTCGAGAGAACGTGTTTGTTCGAGAGACACCGAGGAAGACTACTATATATCGATGGTTCATGTAGGAGGGAATTAAACTAAGGGATGGTCTTATTGGTTTCGGGGATATAGGGGAAGAGTGAGAGGGGGGGGGGGGGGGTAGCTAGAAGGAGATTGTTAAGTGTGAGTGTGTGTTTTACCCATCTAGGCAGAAGTTATCTGCACAAAAGAGGAGAACGATTCGATGTGGCGTTAGGATTGAGGGTAATTAACTACGTATGGAGACATAGAGACCTTGAACGTGCATGTGTGAGAGGTATACATGTATACGTGGGATGTGTGTGTGTGCGCGCGCGCATG
Organism: Triticum urartu; assembly: GCF_003073215.2. Taxonomy (NCBI): domain Eukaryota; kingdom Viridiplantae; phylum Streptophyta; class Magnoliopsida; order Poales; family Poaceae; genus Triticum; species Triticum urartu. The sequence continues at coordinate 169,780,745 of NC_053026.1, read as the reverse complement.
ATCGAGATAAAAGAAAGAAGACATAAGTCATAAGATCAACGACATGGGAGAGACGGATCGGTATGACAATATGCATGCATGTGATAATGCATGGAAGAAGTCCTGACAATTGAGCATGTGTTTTTGTCTTTAAGAGATAGTGGCGTGGGCTGGAGCATGCATCTATGGCGAGCAGAGGGAGTGAGGCGCAACGATTGTGCAAAAGAGACCAACCTATAAATGCATATGTATGGAGAGACATATATAGTGTGGGTGATAGGAAGCAAGACTCCATGAGAGAAAGAAATGTTGACGGATAAACTACAGATAGATACAGAGATGGAGATGCTAGCTAGAGGGACATCCGCTAGTTTGGGTGTTGGAGATGACCGTCGGGTGGTTCAAAGGGTGAAGTTATATATGTGTGTGAGAGGGCACTTGACTGCATGTAGAGAGAAACATATGTAGTGTGCGTGATAGGAATCAAGAGTGAGGGCGAGAAAGAAGGTTGATGGAGAAACAGATAAATAGAAAGATAAACATGCTAGCTAGTGTGCGTTAGAGATAGGAGTCGAGTTGATCAGAAAGCTGGGTTATGTGTGTGGGTGTGAGAGAGATAGAGAGAGGGTGCGTGTGAGTCACATACAAACAGATATCAGAGATAAATGAGATCCAGAGAGACGGAGTTTTGTGTTTGCGAGAGAGAAAGATATTTCACAACGAGAGTGATAGCTAGAGAGACATACGAGGGAACGCAAGATATCTCTAGGGAGAGAGGGTGTGTGTGAGCGACATACAAGAGAACAATGGAGAAATATGAGACCCTGGGAGACAGAGTTTGTGTTTGTGTGTGAGAAAGAGATATTGATGAGGAAGAGTCGTAGGTTCTCATATCTAAGGAGCGAAAGACATCTCTTTATGAGGGGTGTGCGAGTGGCACACATGGGAATAGTAGAGAGAAATGAGACCCCGGGAGACAAAGTTTTGTGTTTGTGTGAGAGAAAGAGATTCCACATGGAGAATCATAGTTAGAGACACATAGCAGAGAGCGAGATATACTTAGAGAGAGATAGAGTGATGAAGGTCGAGGGAGAGAGTACCGTGAGTGTGTTATGAAGATAAAAGATCATTGTCGACATACAAGTAGCACGAGAGATACCTGAGAGACGATGAACGCGTATAGGTCTAGAGAGATAATCCTATATCAGCATGAGTGATAGCTATATGAGGCGAATATCTGGATTAAAGGGGATTCAAATATTTAAACTAGAGATCACGACATTGATAATATCATAATGCAAATTGGTGTATCAAACATGCATATTCATTTGAATTTGGGCACATGTGTAATGTTTTATAGTTTATCAATATTGGTGATCCATAGATTCTTCAATTACAAACAATGCATGGTTTATATGCAATTAATGTCTAAACCGGATTACACTATATGTTGCGTGTGTGAAACACATTATACATGTTTGAGAAGTAAAAAAACCGCATGAAACACACATTAATTGGAGACAGTTAGCGAGGAATGCATACATTGGATTTCAACATAAAGTGGTGTCAAATATTTGAAAATCCAAATTGATGGATACAACCTTATGAATCTGAGATCATGCCATTTGTAAACCATACTTATGTATAAATGGTGTTGTGCTTTTGAAAGTATATATAAAAAATGATGTATATAGAATGTAATTCCAATTGAAAATGGATTCGAATTGAGCTGGCACGGTAAACGTGCACTCTGCAAAATTTGAACGAAGCGGGGAAAGTTGCAGTAACCGCCCGGAACCAAAATCTGCGAGATGGAAATCACTGCTGCCTATCCCTGCCACGCAAAGCCTATATGCTGGATTTCTATAGGTTTCGATAGGGGTAGGTTCGTAATTTCACCCAAACGTGACGTAACCGCCTCTCACCCGGATTCATACACGGTGGGTGCCAAAACACAGTGTGTCCTCGGCCGAAATCGACTCCCTCCCCGATTCATATTCATACACGGTGGGCGCCAAAAACAAACTCTCGTCAGCAAATATTCGGTGTATGCGAGATTACCGTCCTATCCCCGACCGACTAGTGTTGCTGTGATGTAGTAGAAATTTGAAACGGGGGTTAAGTTTGTAAATTTCCTCACATTTGAGACAAGAGCGCCCTAAATACATGGTTCCCCCTTCCTCTCTACCTCCCTTTTGCCCATTCGTACTCCGTGGGCGCCAAAACACCCTCTCCACCCCACCCTCCTCCGTCCGCCGCCGTCCGCCAGCCCATCCACCGCCGTCCTCCTCCACCATGCTGGAGCTGATACCCCGATGCCGCCGTCCATTACAAGAGATCGACCTCTCTCATCCACGGCTTTGTATCGGGATCCTTGCATCCCGTCCTCTCGCTTCATCCCTGCCGTGGTCCACCTTGCCGGCACCGCTCCTACGACCGTCTCGTCCACCGCGCCCCGCCGCCACCATCTATGCTCCTAGATCTGCTTCCACGCCGCCGACAGCCATCGCTACCACAACACCGTCAAATTCTCAGCAGATGACTACACGGCGCCGCACCAGAGGCGGTACTCTTTTGTATCTGCTCAACTTATTTATCGCACCAAGAAAATAGATCGCCACTGCTTTACTCTGATTTCTTGTCTTGGTTGCGAAGTTGCCTTTGTCCGGTTTGCACCTTCAGATCCGCCATGGCACGCTCAACACCATACTCGCAATCTTATGGTTTTCCCCTTTTATATTCCACACTAGTTAAATCACAGTAGACTAAATTTCAAATTTGGGTCAGTCAATTTTTTAGAGCTCGCCGGAGTTCGCTGGTGCGATCGAAGGGGCTCGGGTGGTTGAGGGGCCTCGCCGAACGAAGAAAACCTGACGGGGGGGGGGGTGGGGGGGGGGGGGGGGGTGGCGGAGGAACACATGCGGTGGGGGCCGGTGGTCCGGCCGGCGGCCCGTGCGGTGTTCTGTATGGGAAGAATCAGATACGAGGAAGAAGAAGGGTTAGGATACGTAGAATCTTCATCCAACCGCCTGAAATGGTCGAGAGACAGCTAGGAGTTGCATTCTTAATGCGCTCTGGTTCATCATGTGTGGGCACTGCGCAACCAACATTTTATTATCCAAAATCTGCTTGCTCTTCTTTACCATGTTCCTCTTCCGTTCTTCTTTAATATGTACTCTCTCCGTTCCTAAATACAAGTCTTTGTATAGATTCCACCATGGACTACATATGGAGCAAAATGAGTGAATCTACACTCTAAAATGTACCTGGATACATCTGTATGTGATCCATAGTGGAAATCTCTACCAAGACTTGTATTTTGGAACGGAGGGAGTATGATAGTAGTACAATATGTTCCTTGTACTGAAGATGAGCAGGGACATTTGCAGTGTAGAGGTCTATATGGTCGGTTGTGATGGACACTTTGATCCTCTTTGATTCGTAGGATCTTGTAAACATAGGAATAGGATTTGTAGTGGCCTGCCCACTTGAATCCTATAAGAATAGCAAGGAAATGCGGGGAGCTGTGTCGCCTTTGAGAGTTACATTGATATTAACAGTACCGCACCTTCACTTGAAGAGAGCTGGTATCCGAAGCCTTTCTAGCCGTACCGGCAATACTAGCACATATATTCCAGCAAGTTCCACTTTGCTGATTTTACTCTGATGCTTAAGGTTTTCCCATTATATCTACACTATGATCTGTGTAGCTGCTTTGTGTCGCACTAGCATCAGTCCACTCTTGAAGCTAAACACTGCAATGACTTACAAAATTGGCACCAATTCATTGAGTTCCATTCTAGATGCAGTGAAACTCATACGCTCCCCACCTGTTGATTCTTGTTCAGAATATCATCCTAGTGACTATTCTAACCTCGAGGAGTCAAAGGCATATGGCCTGTCCTATTCACCCATCAAGGTGCCTGTTCTAATTTGGCAATTTTTTATTGATTGCGGGTATCTTGCATATGTTGTCTTGCATTTCTTCTACTTTGTTGCACCGCCATCTGCTTAGTTTACTCATCATATATGTCGAGATGCCATGCCCATCCATTATCAATACATATTCCATTTGTCATCATACCATGTTTTTCCACTAAAATGCTGTTCTTGTGCATTAGACATCAAAAAGGAAGAGGGTGATTGCCGAACCTGAAGGAGTACCAGCAAAGTCCTTGAAAAACGTGGTGGTGCTGGAGAAATCAGACAACACCCCACTTATATTGGTTGTACAACCAGTGACACAAAACGTAGGACCGACTCCAGCACACTGTACCCATACTTCACTGGCCACACCACTAGCCCCACCACACAGGACCTACACTCCAGCAAAAGGTATGCCGATTTCATTTGCCATAGCACTAGCTGTACCATAGAAAAATCCCACTCCAGCAAAAAGTATAGAAAGTCCACTGGCCGAAGACCTATCCCAACTGCAGAGACGGCCAATTCCTGCAGATTGGAACCCCATTCCATTTATTCCCAGTTTAAAAGACAATGCTTTCAATGTTGTTAGGGACTACGTGCATATATTCCCATCATGGAAAGATTATTGTGAAGACAAACACCATTTTCACATCTTCCTGTCCAACTTACGTGTAAGAGCTATTATTCATGGTTATTATTTTCCTGTTTTCTGCTGATTGAACACATGAATGATTTACATTAAATTGTTTTAACTAGGCGAGGGTCAATCTGGATAGTCATGACGGGCAAAGCTTGCTTGTGCTTTTCAAGGAAGCATTGCAGCAGTATCGGTGTTACCTGAGGAAATCACACTTTGATGGCAAGTCTATAAACGAATTTCCGGTGAAGTCTCCTGTGCTAAATTTAGAAGACATTGAATGGAAAAACCTTTTTATGCACTGGCCTCGTTCCCAGCATGAGGTACTGTCTACGAAATCACATGACAATTTGAACTTCTACTTTTCTGCATGTGCCTTACGGATCTTTTTTGCAGGAAATCTGCTCGAAGAAGAATTCCGGTTTGACAAGAATGACATGATATCGCAAATATGCTGCCCGCCGCTTTGCTCTTGTTAGTACCTGTTGTCCTGTATCACTGTACTTGCATACAGACCTGGTTCATTATGTGACAGCAGTATGCATGATAGCTTGCTTATCAATTGTTCGCTCCAAATTATCTGATCTCTATGACTGGTTACATTAGTGTAGAATATATCCAATGCCAATGGTTTTTAGCTCTGCATTGTTCTTGTAAGTACATGTTGTCCTTTATCAGTGTACTTATAATGACAGGTAATTGTTCATGTACCATCACTCTACAGCTTATTTTCCTTTGCCCTCCATTTTCTACACATCAGATCTATATTTACTCTTACCATAAGGTTGGTACTGAAGAAGTTTAGCTGTGCATTGCTCTTGGCTTTACCTTTTGCCTGTATCGCTGCACTTACATTTATAGCTACTTGGTTATGTAGCATCACTCTTCATCTTATCTTAAATATTCTCCATTTCTTCGTATATTATCACACTATATTTACTCTTAACAAAATGTAGAATAAAGTAATGCTTTTGAAGAAGATTCTGTGGTAAACTTCTTGAATTGCCCCCCCCATCATCATGGACAAGGCATTTATAGAGCCTGTCTTCACCAATAATGTAAGTTTGTCCATCTCAAGCCTTCAAACTTTGTTGTATATATTTGGTTAGGCATGACTGCAACAGCTGTTTATTTTTGGTGTTTGCATCAAATTGCTTGTTTAAAGTTTATTATGTAGTTCATAAGCAAAAGTTTGTCCTTTCTCAATTTATGTTTTCAGTTGTACAACCAACTTCCTTCATCATACCATGTAAATTAAACTATACAGAGCAAGTGATCTTATTTTGCACTGCATGTATGCTTCTGTTCTTCATCCATAATCCAGTGGTGTGGTGAACCTACCCACCACAGCACAATGTCATATTCTGCAATGTCTTAACTATGAACAATGTCATACCATTCTACTATTATTTAAATCGTCTCTTTATTTGCCAATCTGAAATGGTATAAATTGACAGCACACTAACCATTGATACTTATGAGTTCTTGATCTGTAATCCAGTGGTGTCGTGAAGCTGCCGACTCCTTCACAATGTCATTTCCTGCCATGTCTTGACATGAACAATACCATATTGTGTTAATGCAAATTTAAATTGTGTCACTTTATTCGTCAGTAAGAAATGTGATGAATTGTCAGCACTGATACTTTTATGTGCAAAACCTGTCATCTGTCTGCTTGTTTATCTTTCAGAGTGAGGAAGATATAAGTGTTGAACAAGCGCAGTATCATCATCTTGCTCAGCTGCTTGCACTACAGCTCCCCAGCAGGGTTAACCTTTCTTGAACTCTATTGATGTGCTGCCAGTATTGTATATTATTTTGTCGGCGTGTTTATTTGCACTGGTGGCGATCTTTGATGCCCAGTGTATGTAATCTGCTGTCTGCTTGTGCTTTATTATCATAGTGGCGAACTTTGATGCCTAGTGGATGTAATATGCTGTAATTTCATTATTGAATAGTATAGGTTTTTTCTTATTCACGATGCTGTAGTTATTTTACCATATATATATATATCCTGTCTTCGCAGTAAACCAGCCAAACCGTAAAATTATGGTACATAATCGGGCCGTCATGCAATCACGATGTAGGTTGGGCCTGAAACGTGCCGATCAGCTCACGGGCCAGCAGCAGCCCAAAATGAACCCCGGCCCATGATTGTGCGAATCAAATCACGGGCTTTTAACAGACCGAAAAATTGTCTCGGTCCTTGTTTGGCCCAATCAGATATCGGCTGCGAGCAGGTCGGATGCAAACCGGGCCGTAGTTAGGCCCAACTATATGACGGGCTTTTAACAGGCTGAAATTAATATAGGGCCAAAATGTTAAACGGGCCCTTAACAAGCCAAAACTAATATCAGGCCGAATTACTAAGTTGGCCTTTAGCAAGTGGGCCCAAAAGCATAGTGTCCAGTTGACGGGGCGAATCCGATATGGGCCATAATTAGGCCCAAAACCTCTGAAAGGGCCGGACCTGATCTGGGCCGTAATTTGGCCCAGAATGTGGTAGGCTTTTAACAGGCCGGATCTCATATGGGCCACTATTAGGCCCGGAGCGTGGCAGGCCATTAATAGACCAGATCAAATATGGGCCGGCGTTTGGCCCAAAACATGGCAGCCAGTTAATGGGCCGGCCTACTAGGGTCCTCAAAATCTTGTGGGCCTACAGCTGGGCCGGCCCATTAATGTCGGTGAAATCTCGTGGGCCTTTAGCTGGGCCGGCCCATTACGATCCGCAAGAATTTTGTGGGCCTTTACCTGGGCCGGCCTATTATGGCACACGAAAATCTCGTGGGCCTTTACCTTGGTCGGCCCATTATGGCCCGCGAAATCTTGTGGGCCTTTAGCTGGGCCAGCCCATTATGGTCCGCAAAATCTCGTGGGCCTTTAGCTGGGCTGGCCCATTATGGTCCGCAGAATCTTGTGGGCCTTTAGGTGGGCCGGCCCATTTAAACTTGTTGGGCCGTGCCACGTGTCGACATATCATAGGCGCATTCTGTCCAGTGAATGGATGACATCTGTCCCGACGATGAGCCGACACGTGTTTCCTCTAGCCAATGATGATTTTACACGTGGAAAATCCCCATTGGTCGGGGCTGTTAACGGGTTATCGGATCCAAAACCCAACCCGATAGCTTAACGGCATTCCGTTACGGTGGATGCCACGTGTCGGTCACCCTTGACGAAAGCACTTCTGTGACGCGCGATTTATCGTCATGGAAGTGGACACTTCCGTGATGATAATTTTGGTAATGTCATGGAACACTTCTACGACAGCACATGTATGACTATCTTGATTCTGTCATAAATTTGTCATGGATGTACATGCCTGACAAAAAAAGCGACCTACTGTGACAAACACGTATCATCACGGAAGTGTATTTTTTTGTAGTGAACAACTATTGTTCTTTTGGGTGCCCCCTATCCCCGTATATAAAGGAGGAGGGGAGGAGGCCGGCCCTAGGGGCACGCCCAAGTGGGGGAAACCGACTAGGACTCCCAATCCTAGTCGCCCCCTTCCTTTCTTTCAGAGGGGAAAAAGGGAAGGAGAGGGAGAGGGAGAGGGAGAAGGAAAGGGGTCCGCGCCCCCTCCCCCTTTTCCAATTTGGACTCCCAGGGGGCGCCACCTCTTGTAGGCTCCCCTCTCTCTCCCCTATGGACCATGTAGACCCATTACTTCCCCGGTGTGGGGGGGGCAGTTCCGGTAGCCTCCTAGTACTCTGAAACATACCCGAATCATTCCAAAACCATTCCTGTGTCCGAATTGTTGGAAATATGCCCTAGAGGCAATAATAAAAGCATTATTATTATATTTCCTTGTTCATGGATTGTCTTTATTCATGCTATAATTGTGTTATCCGGAAATCGTAATACATGTGTGAATAATAGACACCAACATGTCCCTAGTTAAGCCTCTAGTTGACTAGCTCGTTGATCAACAGATAGTCATGGTTTCCTGGCTATGGACATTGGATGTCATTGATAACGAGATCACATCATTAGGAGAATTGATGTGAATGGACAGGACCCAATCCTAAACATAGCACAAGATCGTATAGTTCGTTGCTAGAGTTTTCCAATGTCAAGTATCTTTCCTTTAGACCATGAGATCGTTGTACTCCCGGATACCGGAGTGCTTTGGTTCTACCAAACTTCACAACGTAACTGGGTGACTATAAAGGTAGACTACGGGTATCTCCGAAAGTGTCTGTTAGGTTGACATGGATCAAGACTGGGATTTGTCACTCCGTATGACGGAGAGGTATCACTGGGCCCACTCGGTAATGCATCATCATAATGAGCTCAAAGTGACCAAGTGTCTGGTCACGGGATCATGCATTGCGATAAGAGTAAAGTGACTTGCCGGTAACGAGATTGAACGAGGTATTGGGATACCGACGATCGAATCTCGGGCAAGTAACATATCGATTGACAAAGGGAATTGCATACGGGGTTGATTGAATCCTCGACATCGTGGTTCATCCGATGAGATCATCGTGGAGCATGTGGGAGCCAACATGGGTATCCAGATCCCACTGTTGGTTATTGACCGGAGAGTCGTCTCGGTCATGTCTGCTTGTCTCCCGAACTCGTAGGGTCTACACACTTAAGGTTCGGTGACGCTAGGGTTGTGAAGACATGTATATGCAGTAACCCGAATATTGTTCGGAGTCCCGGATGAGATCCCGGACGTCACGAGGAGTTCCGGAATGGTCTAGAGGTAAAGAATTATATATAGGAAGTGCTATTTCGGCCATCGGGACAAGTTTCGGGGTCACCGGTATTGTACCGGGACCACCGGAAGGGTCCCGGGGGTCCACTGGGTGGGGCCACCTATCCCGGGGGGACCCATGGGCTGAAGTAGGAGGGAACCCAGCCCAAAGTGGGCTGGGGCGCCACCCCCCAAGGGCCCATGCGGCTAGGGTTGAGGGGAAACCCTAGAGGGGGCGCCCCCTTGCTTGGGGGGCAAGCCCCCCACCCCTTGGCCCCCGCCCCCCTAGTAGATCCATCTACTAGGGCCGGCGCCCCCCCCCCTTGGCACCCCTATATATAGTTGAGGAGAGGGAGGGACTTCATACCTGAGCCTTGGCGCCTCCCTCTCTCCCCGTTACGTCTCTCCCTCGTAGTATAGGCGAAGCCCTGCTACTGTGACGCCCTGCATCCACCACCACGCCGTCGTGCTGCTGGATCTTCATCAACTTCTCCTCCTCCCCTTGCTGGATCAAGAAGGAGGAGACGTCTCCCGTCCCGTACGTGTGTTGAACGCGGAGGTGCCGTCCGTTCGGCGCTTGGTCATCGGTGATTTGGATCACGTCGTGTACGACTACATCATCACCGTTCTTTTGAACGCTTCCGTGCGCAATCTACAAAGGTATGTAGATGGATCCAAAGACTCGTTGCTAGATGAACTCCTAGATGGATCTTTGTGAAACGAGTAGGAAATTTTTGTTTTCTGCAACGTTCCCCAACAGTGGCATCATGAGCTAGGTCTATGCGTAGTTCTTCTTGCGCGAGTAGAACACAATTAGTTGTGGGCGTAGATTTGTCAACTTTCTTGCCGTTACTAGTCTTTTCTTGCTTCAGCGGTATTGTGGATGAAGCGGCCCGGACCAACCTTACACGTACGCTTACGTGAGACCGGTTCCACCGACTAACATGCACTAGTTGCATAAGGTGGCTGGCGGGTGTCTGTCTCTCCCACTTTAGTTGGAGCGGATTCGATGAACAGGGTCCTTATGAAGGGTAAGTAGAAGTTGACAAATCACGTTGTGGCTTTAACGTAGGTAAGAAGACGTTCTTGCTAGAACCCTAATTCAGCCACGTAAAACTTGCAACAACAATTAGAGGACGTCTAACTTGTTTTTGCAGCAAGTGGTTTGTTATATGATATGGCCAAAGTTGTGATGAATGATGAATGATCTATATGTGATGTATGAGATGTTCATGCTATTGTAATAGGAATCACGACTTGCATGTCGATGAGTATGACAACCGGCAGGAGCCATAGGAATTGTCTTTATTCTTTTATATGACCTGCGTGTCATCGAGAAACGCCATGTAAATTACTTTACTTTGTTGCTAAATGCGTTAGCCATAGTAGTAGAAGTAATAGTTGGCGAGCAACTTCATGGAGACATGATGATGGAGATCATGGTGTCAAGCCGGTGACAAGATGATCATGGAGCCCCAAGATGGAGATCAAAGGAGCTATGTGATATTGGCCATATCATGTCACGTTAATTATTTGATTACATGTGATGTTTATCATGTTTTGCATCTTGTTTACTTAGTACGACGGTAGTAAATAAGATGATCCCTCATAACAATTTCAAGAAGTGTTCTCCCCTAACTCTGCACCGTTCCTAAAGTTCGTCGTTTCTAAGCACGCCGTGATGATCGGGTGTGATGGATCCTTACGTTCACATACAACGGGTGTTGACGAGCCTAGCATGTACAGACATGGCCTCGGAACACATGCAAAAACACTTAGGGTTAACTTGAGGAGCCTAGCATGTACAGACATGGCCTCGGAACACAGAAGACCAAAAGGTCGAGCATGAGTCGTATAGAAGATACGATCAACATGAAGATGTTCACCGACGTTGACTAGTCCGTCTCACGTGATGATCGGACACGGCCTAGTCAACCCGGATCATGTAATACTTAGATGACTAGAGGGATGTCTAATCTAAGTGGGAGTTCATTAATAATTTGATTAGATGAACTTAATTATCATGAACTTAGTCTAAAATATTTTACAATATGTCTTGTAGATCAAATGGCCCACGTAGTCCTCAACTTCAACGCGTTCCTAGAGAAAACCAAGCTGAAAGACGATGGCAGCAACTATACGGACTGGGTTCGGAACCTGAGGATCATCCTCATAGCTGCCAAGAAAGATTATGTCCTACAAGCACCGCTAGGTGATCCACCCGTCCCACAGAACCAAGACGTTATGAACGCTTGGCAGACACGTGTTGACGACTACTCCCTCGTTCAGTGCGGCATGCTTTACAGCTTAGAGCCAGGGCTCCAAAAGCGTTTTGAGAGACATGGAGCATATGAGATGTTCGAAGAGCTGAAAATGGTTTTTCAAGCTCATGCCTGGATCGAGAGATATGAAGTCTCCGATAAATTCTTCAGCTGTAAGATGGAGGAAAATAGTTCTGTCAGTGAGCACATACTCACTATGTCTGGGTTGCATAACCGCTTGTCTCAGCTGGGAGTTAATCTCCCGGATGATGCGGTCATTGACAGAATCCTCCAGTCGCTTCCACCAAGCTACAAGAGCTTTGTGATGAACTTTAACATGCAGGGGATGCAAAAGACCATTCCTGAGTTGTTCTCAATGCTGAAGTCAGCGGAGGTAGAAGTCAAGAAGGAACATCAAGTGTTGATGGTCAATAAAACCACTAAGTTTAAGAAAGGCAGGGGTAAAAAGAACTTCAAGAAGGACGTCAAGGAGGTTGCCGTGCCCGGCAAGCAAGCTGCCGGGAAGAAGCCAAAGAATGGACCCAAGCCCGAGACTGAGTGCTTTTATTGCAAGGGAAGCGGTCACTGGAAGCGGAATTGCCCTAAATACTTAGCAGACAAGAAGGCCGGCAAAACAAAAGGTATATTTGATATACATGTAATTGATGTGTACCTTACTAGTACTCGTAGTGACTCCTGGGTATTTGATACCGGTGCCGTTGCTCATATTTGTAACTCACAACAGGAGCTGCGGAATAAACGGAGACTGGCAAAGGACGAGGTGACGATGCGCGTCGGGAATGGTTCCAAGGTTGATGTGATCGCCGTCGGCACGCTGCCTCTGCATTTACCTACGGGATTAGTTTTAAACCTCAATAACTGTTATTTAGTGCCAGCTTTGAGCATGAACATTGTATCGGGATCTCGTTAATTCGAGATGGCTACTCATTTAAATCTGAGAATAATGGTTGTTCCATTTATATGAGAGATATGTTTTATGGTCATGCTCCTATGGTGAATGGTTTATTCTTAATGAATCTCGGGCGTATTACTACACATGTTCATAATGTGAGTACCAAAAGATGTAAGGTTGATAATGATAGTCCCACATACTTGTGGCACTGCCGCCTTGGTCACATAGGTGTCAAACGCATGAAGAAGCTCCATGCAGATGGACTTTTAGAGTCTCTTGATTATGAATCATTTGACACGTGCGAACCATGCCTCATGGGTAAAATGACCAAGACTCCGTTCTCAGGAACAATGGAGCGAGCAACCAACTTATTGGAAATCATACATACTGATGTGTGCGGTCCAATGAGTGTTGAGGCTCGCGGTGGCTATCGTTATGTTCTCACCCTCACTGATGACTTGAGTAGATATGGGTATGTCTACTTAATGAAACACAAGTCTGAAACCTTTGAAAAGTTCAAGGAATTTCAGAGTGAGGTTGAAAATCAACGTGACAGGAAAATCAAGTTTCTACGATCAGATCGTGGAGGAGAATACTTGAGTCATGAATTTGGTGCACACTTAAGAAAATGTGGAATAGTTTCACAACTCACGCCGCCTGGAACACCTCAGCGTAACGGTGTGTTCGAACGTCGTAATCGCACTCTATTGGATATGGTGCGGTCTATGATGTCTCTTACTGATTTACCGCTATCTTTTTGGGGCTATGCTTTAGAGACTGCCGCATTCACTTTAAATAGGGCTCCATCGAAATCCGTTGAGACGACACCGTATGAATTATGGTTTGGGAAGAAACCTAAGCTGTCATTTCTAAAAGTTTGGGGATGCGATGCTTATGTCAAGAAACTTCAACCTGAAAAGCTCGAACCCAAGTCGGAAAAAATGCGTCTTCATAGGATACCCAAAAGAAACTATTGGGTACACCTTCTACCTCAGATCCGAAGGCAAGATCTTTGTTGCCAAGAATGGGTCCTTTCTGGAGAAAGAGTTTCTCTCGAAAGAAGTAAGTGGGAGGAAAGTAGAGCTTGATGAAGTATTACCTCTTGAACCGGGAAATGGCGCAACTCAAGAAAATGTTCCTGAGGTGCCTGCACCGACTAGAGAGGAAGTTAATGATAATGATCAAGATACTTCTGATCAAGCTCCTACTGAAATTCGAAGGTCCACAAGGACACGTTCCGCACCAGAGTGGTACGGCAACCCTGTCTTGGAAATCATGTTGTTAGACAACGGTGAACCTTCGAACTATGAAGGAGCGATGGCGGGCCCGGATTCCGAAAAATGGCTGGAAGCCATGAAATCCGAGATAGGATCCATGTATGAAAACGAAGTATGGACTTTGACTGACTTGCCCGTTGAACGGCGAGCCATAGAAAATAAATGGATCTTTAAGAGGAAGACTGACGCGGATGGTAATGTGACCATCTATAAAGCTAGGCTTGTCGCTAAGGGTTATCGACAAGTTCAAGGGGTTGACTACGATGAGACTTTCTCACCGGTAGCGAAGTTGAAGTCCGTCCGAATCATGTTAGCAATTGCCGCATTTTATGATTATGAAATTTGGCAAATGGACGTCAAAACGGCATTCCTTAATGGTTTCCTTAAGGAAGAATTGTATATGATGCAGCCGGAGGGTTTTGTCGATCCTAAGAATGCTGACAAGGTGTGCAAGCTCCAACGCTCGATTTATGGGCTGGTGCAAGCATCTCGGAGTTGGAACATTCGCTTTGATGAGATGATCAAAGCGTTTGGGTTTACGCAGACTTATGGAGAAGCCTGCGTTTACAAGAAAGTGAGTGGGAGCTCTGTAGCATTTCTCATATTATATGTAGATGACATACTATTGATGGGAAATGATATAGAACTCTTGGACAGCATCAAGGCCTACTTGAATAAGAGTTTTTCAATGAAGGACCTTGGAGAAGCTGCTTACATATTAGGCATCAAAATCTATAGAGATAAATCTACAAAGCACATACCTTGATAAGATATTGAAGAAGTTCAATATGGACCAGTCTAAGAAGGGGTTCTTGCCTGTGTTACAAGGTATGAAATTGAGCTCAGCTCAATGTCCGACCACGACAGAAGATATAGAAGAGATGAGCGTCATCCCCTATGCATCAGCCATAGGTTCTATTATGTATGCCATGCTGTGTACCAGACCTGATGTAAACCTTGCCGTAAGTTTGGTAGGAAGGTACCAAAGTAATCCCGGCAAGGAACACTGGACAGCGGTCAAGAATATCCTGAAGTACCTGAAAAGGACTAAGGAAATGTTTCTCATTTATGGAGGTGACGAAGAGCTCGTCGTAAAGGGTTAAGTCGATGCTAGCTTCGACACAGATCTGGATGACTCTAAGTCACAGACCGGATACGTGTATATTTTGAATGGTGGGGCAGTAAGCTGGTGCAGTTGCAAGCAAAGCGTCGTGGCGGGATCTACATGTGAAGCGGAGTACATGGCAGCCTCGGAGGCAGCACATGAAGCAATATGGGTGAAGGAGTTCATCACCGACCTAGGAGCCATACCCAATGCGTCGGGGCCAATCAAACTCTTTTGTGACAACACTGGAGCTATTGCACTTGCCAAGGAGCCCAGGTTTCACAAGAAGACAAGGCACATAAAGCGTCGCTTCAACTCCATTCGTGAAAATGTTCAAGATGGAGACATAGAGATTTGTAAAGTACATACGGATCTGAATGTAGCGGATCCGTTGACTAAACCTCTCCCTAGAGCAAAACATGATCAACACCAGAATTCCATGGGTGTTCGATTCATCACAATGTAACTAGATTATTGACTCTAGTGCAAGTGGGAGACTGTTGGAAATATGCCCTAGAGGCAATAATAAAAGCATTATTATTATATTTCCTTGTTCATGATAATTGTCTTTATTCATGCTATAATTGTGTTATCCGGAAATCGTAATACATGTGTGAATAACAGACACCAACATGTCCCTAGTAAGCCTCTAGTTGACTAGCTCGTTGATCAACAGATAGTCATGGTTTCCTGACTATGGACATTGGATGTCATTGATAACGAGATCACATCATTAGGAGAATGATGTGATGGACAGACCCAATCCTAAACATAGCACAAGATCGTATAGTTCGTTTGCTAGAGTTTTCCAATGTCAAGTATCTTTTCCTTAGACCATGAGATCGTGTAACTCCCGGATACCATAGGAGTGCTTTGGGTCTACCAAACGTCACAACGTAACTGGGTGACTATAAAGGTAGACTACGGGTATCTCCGAAAGTGTCTGTTGGGTTGACATGGATCAAGACTGGGATTTGTCACTCCGTATGACGGAGAGGTATCACTGGGCCCACTCGGTAATGCATCATCATAATGAGCTCAAAGTAACCAAGTGTCTGGTCACGGGATCATGCATTGCGGTAAGAGTAAAGTGACTTGCCGGTAACGATATTGAACGAGGTATTGGGATACCGACGATCGAATCTCGGGCAAGTAACATATCGATTGACAAAGGGAATTGCATACGGGGTTGATAGAATCCTCGACATCGTCGTTCATCTGATGAGATCATCGTGGAACATGTGGGAGCCAACATGGGTATCCAGATCCCGCTGTTGGTTATTGACCGGAGAGTCGTCTCGGTCATGTCTGCTTGTCTCCCGAACCCGTAGGGTCTACACACTTAAGGTTCGGTGACGCTAGGGTTGTGAAGACATGTATATGCAGTAACCCGAATATTGTTCGGAGTCCTGGATGAGATCCCGGACGTCACGAGGAGTTCCGGAATGGTCCGGAGGTAAAGAATTATATATAGGAAGTGCTGTTTCGGCCATCGGGACAAGTTTCGGGGTCACCGGTATTGTACCGGGACCACCGGAAGGGTCCCGGGGGTCCACCGGGTGGGGCCACCTATCCCGGGGGGACCCATGGGCTGAAGTAGGAGGGAACCCAGCCCAAAGTGGGCTGGGGCGCCACCCCCCCAAGGGCCCATGCGGCTAGGGTTGAGGGGAAACCCTAGAGGGGGCGCCCCCTTGCTTGGGGGGCAAGCCCCCCACCCCTTGGCCGCCGCCCCCCCTAGTAGATCCATCTACTAGGGCCGGCGCCCCCCCCTTGGCACCCCTATATATAGTTGAGGAGAGGGAGGGACTTCATACCTGAGCCTTGGCGCCTCCCTCTCTCCCCGTTACATCTCTCCCTCGTAGTATAGGCGAAGCCCTGCTACTGTGACGCCCTGCATCCACCACCACGCCATCGTGCTGCTGGACCTTCATCAACTTCTCCTCCTCCCCTTGCTGGATCAAGAAGGAGGAGACGTCTCCCGTCCCGTACGTGTGTTGAACGCGGAGGTGCCGTCCGTTCGGCGCTTGGTCATCGGTGATTTGGATCACGTCGTGTACGACTACATCATCACCGTTCTTTTGAACGCTTCCGTGCGCAATCTACAAAGGTATGTAGATGCATCCAAAGACTCGTTGCTAGATGAACTCCTAGATGGATCTTGGTGAAACGAGTAGGAAATTTTTTGTTTTCTGCAACGTTCCCCAACACGAATACCATCATCCAATATATCAGTCTTTACCTCTAGACCATTTCGAGACTCCTCGTCATGTCCGTGATCTCATCCGGGACTCTGAACAATCATCGGTCACCA
Organism: Triticum urartu; assembly: GCF_003073215.2. Lineage (NCBI taxonomy): Eukaryota > Viridiplantae > Streptophyta > Magnoliopsida > Poales > Poaceae > Triticum > Triticum urartu. The sequence continues at coordinate 169,763,627 of NC_053026.1, read as the reverse complement.
AAACACATAACGCATAATACAAATCATCATCGAATGTTAAGCCTGTGGACCCTACGAGTTCGAGAAATTTGTAGACATGACTGAGACACATCTCCGATCAATAACCAACAACGGAACCTAGATGCTCATATTGGTTCCTACATATTCTATGAAGATCTTTATCGGTCAAACCGCAATAACAACATACGTCATTCCCTTTGTTATTGGTATGTTACTTGCCTGAGATTCGATTGTCGGTATCTTCGTACCTAGTTCAATCTCATTACCGGCAAGTCTCTTTACTCGTTTCGTAATGCACCATCCCGCAAGTAACTCATTTGTCACATTGCTTGCAAGGCTTTATCATGATGTGCATTACCGAGAGGGCCCAGAGATATCTCTCCGTTACTCGGAGTGACAAATCCTAATCTCGATCTATGCCAACCCAACAAACACCTTCAGATACACCTGTAGAGCATCTTTTAATCACCCAGTTATGTTGTGATGTTTGATATAGGCTGGGGCAAAATGAGCTCGTGTGCGATCGGGCGAGGCATTGAAACCCAATCATTTCCGTTCGTATGTACATCCCACATGGTGAATCCCAGAAAAACATTTTCGTTCGTATGTATGTCACACACAGTCAATCCAAGGAATACGTTTATGTTCTTATGTACATCCCACACAGTCAATCCAGGGAAAATGTTTCCGTTCGTATGTATATCACACAGTCAATCCAAGGAATACATTTCCATTCTTATGTACATCCCACACAGTCAATGCAGGGAAAACGTTTCCGTCCGTATGTACATCCCACATAGTTTTATGTGTAGGCTCGTGTGTGAAACGTGTAACTATCACACACGCTCTACCTTCGTTAACTGTTTGCTTTTTTCAATTACATCACACACGATTTGATGAAGAAAACTGTGTGGCATTGGGCTATCCATCACAATCGCTTTTATTGTTAGAACCATTTGCAAAGTTCCATGGCACATTTAGCAGGTTTATTAGTTTACAATTCATAATTCCAGTATTACACAAATTCACATTTCATATCGAATAGTTGTTTGCCAATTTCATATCAGGCACATAAATATACTATAACATCAGAGTACGATAGCTACATGAAAACAACACAATACAACATATACTAGTTCAACTTCATAAGAACAATATATTGATTTCCCTAATTAAGATCATCTAGGCTCGTCTTACCCACCTCTACTTTCAGTTCAATAAGAACCTATTTTGCACTGGCCAACTGGGAAAGTGCCTCCTCCTTCGCCAACACCATCTTAGCAAAGTCTGATTAAAAAATCTGAGCTCATTCTCTACCTTCCTCTTTTAATCCCGCATCTTCAAATATTCTTTAGTGTTGACAACACTTTCTCTAAGCCTACCTCTGTTCTCTTCCTCATACATGCTCCAGAGCTTCGCTAGGCACCTCTTCAAAGACTGTGGCCACTCTTGATCTACCCACTCCAAGTAAGAACACTTCTATTCATCCTATAATATTTAAAACTAGATCAATAACAATTGTAGGAGAAATGGGTTTATAGCAACATAGAAAATCACCAATGCTTATTTTGAAAAACTGAAGAAACATGTTAATTATGACATATCTTCTCAAGAAGATCAATGTGCAAATGAATTAATTGCTCCTGAGACAACAACCAAATATAGGAACATCAGAAGCTATAATTAACTACAACAATGCTACAAGTTCTTACTCATGTACAACAAATAACAAATTGAACATTTTATGAGGAAGGTAAATATAACTGCAACGGCATTAGCGAAAGTGTTTGGATGATAGTAAATTGATACTAACAGGTGTGTACATGCACAAATTTAGTAACATAGAACTAATAGCACTAAGGCCGTCAACTATGTATGCCAAAACTGGTGTAAAGACAACTGTTGCTACATCTCGCACTGGTGCCCTGCATTGGCGAGCCAGTGCAGTGGAAAAAAAATCATGGACCCGGACTCTGGAGCACCTAGTTGCTCCGATGCCCAGTTCCTTCGTGCCATAAAGATTTAGTATTTTACTGCTTGGCTGCTCGAATGTGTGGACCAAAGTTGGCTGCACAAACTGCTGAAGCAGGTGCCAAATAATTTTCTAAAGGCACCACTGATGAGATGGCAACAATTTTAAATACTAGGTACAAACTGTGAGACTGTCTTAGAATGCGTTTGGTTCAAGGCATGGTATGAATGGTTTGGGACCATGACAGTGTCTGAATCACATCTAACAAATGATTTGTAACAATGAAAGAGGGTCTAACCTTCTCTGCACATGCCAGAAACTTCCTCCCACTATCCACAGATTCCAACGCAACTAGCTTCATGCATGGAGATTGATGGTGACAACGAGCAGATAGATCTTCAGCCACCCCGCTCCATTCATTGCCACTAATGGTCCTAGGGAGCTATAAGAGGAAGAAATGACTCAAATCGACCTCCGGGTAAAAATCTTTCATTCCAAGTCATAGGACAAGAGAGAGAAGAGAGGCATACCCAGGTGGTGAAGGAGTCACCGCCGGAGGAGAAACTGTTCGAGAGGTCTTTGAAGAAGACCATGGCGACCCAGTGGTAGGATGCGAGACGACGAGAGCGAGGAAGCAAGCGAGGAAGCGGCTATAGCTTAGGAAGGAAGCAAGGAAGGAGGAAACGGGAGAAATGTGACTTGTGGTCAGGGAGAAAAAGGGGTGGGGAAGGGGGGAGGGGCGGGGGTAGATATTCTGGCGGTAGGAAAAAATTATGGAAGTGTGGAGGGAAACTTTGCGCGCGGTGACACCAGACCATTTAATTTGAACGATTGTGTGCATCGCAAACAATTCTTTTGCTTTACGCGCATGGGATGAGTTTGATAATTCAAATTTTGGTGGAAATTTCCCCGGGTACGTCATTGCATAATTTAACATCGCTTGCTAATCTGGGTACACAAAAGAGCGTCATCAGACAGGCCAAACTTACTGAATCAAGAATTTTTAGTAATTAAAAAGAGCCAGTTGACCTAAACATTGCTCTAACAAAAGACCAGCATTAAAAACAAAGCGTAAGTACGCATAATTTTAACAAATCCGCCGCCGCACTGGCCTATGCATCGCCGGTGTGAGATGAGACGTTGATGACTTGTCCTAGCGACGTGCCGCCGTTGGTGGACTCCACGTCCCCCCTGTTGAAGTCGACCGCATCGTCGTCCTCGTCCTCAGAGCCGCCCTCAAGGTTTTAGTACACGTAGTAGTGGTTGCGGCAGAGCTCGCGTTGGTACTGCATCGCCGATTCCTTGATGGACAGACTCTTCTCTACCTCGACCTCGGCCACGCGCAACTCTTCCTCCCAGCGCTGCTCGATCTCCGCCGCCTCCTGCATCTCCAGCTCCCGCTCGGCGACCTCATGAGGAAGCAGGTGCTCCATGGCAACCGCCGGCTTTTCGGACGTGCGTTGCATGCTGGATTCCGAGGTAGTATGGAATATCTTGCCCTGTGCATCCTCGATCATGGCATGGATGGCCTCGACCCGGGACAGGGCGACATCGGTGGCACAGACGGAAGTTCGAGCGCTCTCGGCGTTTGCAGCCGCCTTCGCAGCAGCAGCTGCTGCAGTCTCAGCTGCTGCAGCTGCCCTGTCGGCTGCCGCAGACACCCTCTCGGTGGAAGCGGTCGCGCTCAATGCGGATGCAGAGGCACTCTTGGCGTAGGATGCCGCGCTCTCGGCGCAGGCGACCGCACTCAAGGGCGACACGGCCATCGTACGGGCCTTCACGAAGCGTTTCCATGGCGTCATCTTTGCAAGAAGGGGGTGTGGGAATGGGGATCGGGATACGTGAATTTGGGGGTTGCCGGCACTGGAGCAGACAAGCCGGTGAAGCTTAAGGAGGAAGACTTAAATAGACCCAGATATTTTCATCGCAAACGGTTCCTAGAAAACAACTGTGTGTGATGTTGTAGATATTTTTTTTATTAGTTTCGAAAGACGAATTTGGAGTAAAGTGGCAACGAATGGTGTTTCAAATGTACGAGAAAATTTGTAGTAATAATACAACTGTCATGTCAAATTTTGGAAAATTTCAGGGGTCATTTGACCTTTTAAGACATTAAAGTGATTTTCTAGCCATTTAATGACCGTAACTGAAATTTGAACTACATGAACATGCAACAGCTAACCATAACAGGGGTCATTTGACCTTTTAAGACATTAAAGTCATATTTTTTGTACTTGTGTGTGATTTAATTCCATGTGCAGTAAATTCAAAGGAATTTTCAAACATATTAGTCTAACGGCTATGACACAATTACGCATGGAGCGCCATGGCATTTAAATTCCAAAAAATTTAAAAAATATCAGAGACACATGAAACCTTGGTTGATGTAATGTCATGCCACCAAGATGATGTGGTACAAAATTTGGCATGTGTGACGAAAGTTTGGACACACCCCTCACAAACCAGAGCAACTCACTAGAAGGCTCGTGGTTCCGAGAGGGAACAATGCATGTTTGATGACAAACGGGAGATAGCTTCCTCTTATGGCCTTCAAATTTTTTCTACGTGTAACGTGCACTAATACAACTTTCATGTCAAAATTTGGAAAATTTCAGGGTCATTTGACCTTTTGAAGACATTTCAGTGAGTTTCTAGCCATTTAATGACCATAATTCAAATTTGAACTACATCTACATGCAACGGCTAAACATAATGGTTTGAAAATCATATTCTTGTACTTGCGTGCGAGCTAATTCCATGTGTAATAAATTAGAAGGAATTTTCAAACATATTGGTCTCACGACATGGACACATGCATATGTATGCATGGAGTGCCATGGCATTTTAGTTCCAAAAAAATTAAAAAATGATCAGAAAAACATGAAACCTTGCTTGATGTAATGTCATGCCACCAAGATGATGTGTTGAAAAATTGGCATGTTTGACGAAAGTTTGGACACACCCCTCACAAACCGGAGCAACTCACTAGAAGGCTCATGGTTCCGGGAGGGAACAATGCATGTTTGATGACGAACAGGAGATAGCTTCCTCTTACGGTCTTCAATTTTTTTCTACGCTTAACGTGCACTATTACAACTATAATGTGAAAATTTGGTAAATTCTAGGGGTCATTTGACCTTTTAAAGATACCTAAGTTATTATATAGCCATTTTAATGATCGTACTTCAAATTTGAACTACATCTACATGCAACGCCTAACCATAACGGTTTGAAAAATCATATTTGTGTACTTGTGTGCAAGTTAATTCCATGTGCAGTAATTTAGAAGGAATTTTCAAACGTATTGGTCTCACGCCATGGACACATGCATGGAGTGCCATGGCATTTTAATTCCAAAAAATTAAAAAATGATCAGAAAAACATGAAACCTTGCTTGATGTAATGTCATGCCACCAAGATGATGTGGTAAAAAAAATTGGCCTATTTGACAAAAGTTTGGACACCCCCCTCACAAACCGGAGCAACTCACTAGAAGGATCGTGGTTTCGAGAGGGAACAATGAATGTTTGATGACGAACGGGAGATAGCTTCCTCTTACGGCCTTCAATTTTTTCCGAAATTTAACGTGCACTAATACAACTGTGATGTGAAATTTGGAAAATTCTAGGGGTCATTTGACCTTTTAAAGACATTAAATTGATTTTCTAGCAATTTAATGACCGTAATTCAAATTTGAACTACATCTACATGCAACGCCTGACCTTAACGGTTTGAAAAATCATATTTTTGTACTTGTGTGCAAGTTAATTCCATGTTCAGTAAATTAGAAGGAATTTTCAAACATATTGGTCTCATGGCATGGACACATGCATGGAGTGCCATGGCATTTTGATTCCCCAAAATTAAAAAATGATCAGAAAAACATGAAACCTTGCTTGATGTAATGTCATGCCACCAAGATGGTGTGGTAAAAAAAATTGGCCTGTTTGACGAAAGTTTGGACACAACCCCCTCACAAACCGGAGCAATTCACTAGAAGGCTCGTCACTACTAGGGAAAACCCTAGTAGTAGTAGCGCTTGAAATATGCATAGCAGTAGCGCTGGGCCCAGCGCTACAGCTAACTAGTAGCAGTAGCGCCGGAAAGGGAGCGCTACTGCTATATCTAGTTAGTAGTAGCGCTTTCCTTTGGACAACGCTACTGTTACTTAGCATTAGCGCTTGTTCTAAAAAGCGTTGCTGCTAAATTTTCCTGTGTTTTTAAAAATACGGCTTATTTTCATTGTGTGGTTTTATATACAGTACTTTCATCATATGATTTTATGACCATGATTACTTATTATATAAAAGTGGGTGAAATGAACGTGGAGTAAATTCAAGTGGAGGCAACATGTGGTGCATGTCGAAAGTACTACTCTAATCCAAACTTGATCTACTTTGGATTAGTAGTACTTTCGATGTGCACCACATGTTGGATTCACTTGAATCTAAACCAGGTTCATTTCACCCACTTTTATATATAATAAGTAATGAAGCTCATATAACAACTTAGCATCATGCATCATCGATCATAATAATAAATAACTCATCATTGGTATCATAATAACAAGACATACTCATCATCATCGATCATACAACTTCTACTCGATAACACATCATCATCATAGTCATCTAACCAATCCTACTTAGTTGTTCTTAGCACATGATCATGAGTATTATTAACTAGGACCTACCACCTTCTCTTAGGTAAAATAGCATAAAAAAGATAGGCCTTGACTCTCCATTATGGAGAATGGAGATTATCCTGTCTTCAATTCTTGCCTTTCACACAATGTTGCTTCCAAGTACCTCCTTAAGACTGTCCATACATTTTTTCCATTCTTTGATTTTCATGTATCCACTTCTTTTAGAAATCCGATATGGACAGGTGAGATTCGTAGGATGACCTGGTCGTATGTTCAAAACATCAAGGCGACCATTCTGATACATCAGATGAGGTACACAATCATTTGGGATTTTCTTAAAAAACACAGTAATAACTTCGTTGTTAGCAATGTAGTTAAGTTTTAAAAGAATTTATACAAAAGATGCACATATGTCGTAATACTAAAAAACCTTACCATGGCATCTCCATGGATGTTACCGTAGTTCAACACGTGCACTAGTGGCACGTATTGACCATAATGTGGAGGAGTTTTATAATAGATATTGTAATTCTCAAGATCAGTACAAAATGCAACCAGATGATTTTTCTCCTTATAAGTTAACTCAGAGCCATCGGTGTAGTAGGTTCTGTCTACCATGTTCCGCACATTGTTTGAACAATGAAAATAAGTTGTCAATGGAAATAAGCTATCAACTATTTTGAAATGAACAATATAAATTAGTTAATAACTTTGAGAAACTCACATAGTGGTAGAATTGGAAGCGTATCAACAAGGACCCAAATGTCCATATTGTCTTGGTCGATGTCAGGATCACCAAGATCCATGGTGACAAGCATACCCTCATAAAAATCATACATCTTGCAAAGTGCTTCCCAATTTTTGCAACCAAAATGGGTTACGCTCTCAGAATTATACAGATTTACTTCAAAATCCATATCATGATGGGTCCTTAGGTGAATTTTCTTTGTTTTGAAATTTTCATGGTCTTCAAAACTCATCCTCTCCAAGACATAGCGTCTTGCATGGCATGGGATAAGCTACTCGAATTGTAAAAGATGAAAATTACACATTGAAATAGTTGAAGTCATGCTTAATTACGAAAAAACACTTTCCGTCTTTGCGTACCATTTCAACATCGAAGGTATCCTGGAGCTTAATGCTGAAGCGCCAATCTTCGTCCAGGTGAGGCCTGACGCACAGACCTCGGTCCTCATTGCACCAGCTGCACTCCCCCGGGAGACTTTCGTCGTCCGATGACGGCATTTCCTACGTTCATAATTCAAAGATTAAACTTGTAAAGTTCAATATATGTACTATAAAAATTAAATTAGATCATTATTATTCATCACGGGTTGACTATCAGTCTGCCGAGTCTATATGGTGGAGGCTCTCCCTCACCGATTCCTCTCTGACATTTGCGACCATCGATGATGGTCGTTACTCCTCCTTCCCATAGTGCATAACAAAGGTCTACCACAAGGAGAAGAAGGAGTAACAACCCCCACGACAACAGTCGGGATTCTTCGTCCTCTGTCACATATGGTGGATACACTCCCTCATAGATTTTTTGACCGTCGGTGATGGTCGTTATTCCTCCTTCCCCTAGTGCATAACAAAGGTCTAGCACAAGGAGAAGTAGGAAAAACAACCCCCACAACAATAGTCGGGCTTCTTCGTCCTCTCTCATATATGGTGGATACACTCCCTCACTGATTTTTCGACCTTCGCTGATGGAGCCTCGACAGACTTAAAGTCAAGCCAAAATATTATTAATTATTTTTCAAGAAAATCCAGGCCACTCGATATTTCCTACATATTCTAGCACAAGTCATGCCAGAATTCATGGAAAAATCCGGCATGACCTTTGCTAAAAAAGGATGTATCGAGCGCCTGAAATTTGCCGGAACGGAAATTAATCAAAACTCCGGCAAAACATAGGCCACTGTAGGAGGTGTAACCTACAAACATGGCCGGCCACTTGGGCAAGCACATATCCTATTTGAGCAACACAAGATATACATGTTTATATCTACATCATGTGAGCATTCAAACTTGATGGAGTAGTTTTTCAATTTGAGCATTAAATAAGCAAAACCAAATCGTAAAATAAATTAGTATTCAAATTAGCATTCATTCAATAAGCAAAACTAAACCATCTCTTTCATCCGTACATCGTCAAATACTATCACTAATAGATCTCGAATAGTATCATACATATAACATCACTAATACATCTAAAATCGTAGCGAATGAGAGGTATCGGCACGGGCAGTGGACACCCAAAGAGAAGGAACCATCACAGTAACATAGCTCCAGTGAGAAACCTGAAGAACCTCCCAGGTATTGGAGAACCTGCCCTCCAATGCAACCATGTAGCGACAGACGTGCTCGTCCTCCTCGCTGACACGGTGACGTACCACCTCCGCAGGGTCCTCAAGCCTCCGCACCATCACTAGCCCACCCGACCGCCACCAAAGAAGGTTCGGGTCAATGACGGGTTGGCTCCTCACCAAGCTACGCCCCCGGAAGGTAGCACCTCCTAGTAGCAGCCCGGCGGAGCCCAGTCCCGGACATGGCTCCTCACCAAGCCAAGGCCTCCTCCGCCGAGTCCACGACAAGGATGCGGGATAGGCATCGTCGACGTCAATGCGGGAATAATTGGTTTAACTAAAAAAATAAACTATTTCTATTAATTTTCTTACTAAAAATAAACTAGTTCTATAGTAAAATTTTAATTAGATCATCAAATATCATATACCTAAAATTTCTTACTAAAACTAAACTAGTTTTTTTAATTAAACTACTTCAACTAAGCACTTACTATAAATAAAATAAACTAGTACTTACTAAAAATAAACTAGTTTAACTAGTTCTACTAATTTTCTGACTAATTCTATTAAATACTTACTAAAAACAGTAAAAAATTGTATTGAATTTTTTCTATAAACTAAACACCACTGCCCTAAATTAGCATCTACTTAATTAGTTACCTAACCTACTTCCCTAACTAAAAGACATCTAAGTTAATTAACTAAATTCACCTAAGTTAATTAACTAAATTCACCTAAGTTAATTAACTAAATTCACCTAAGTTACCTAACCTAATGAACTAAATGGAGGGAGGAGGAGTACCTCGCGGTGGTGGAGGCGGCCGGCGGGGGAGGAGGCCGGCGCGGGCGAGGGTGGCCGGCGGGGGAGGAGGCCGGCGCGGGGGAGGGTTGGCCGATGGGGGAGCAGAGCTGGCGCGGGCAAGGGCAGCAGACGGGAGAGCTCCGGCGCGGGGAAGGGCAGTGGCGACCATGGCGGAGAGAGGCGAGTGAGTGTGTGAGGGCGGGGGAGTGAGAGAGAGAGGTCGAGCACAGGCCATTGGGCTGGATAAAGAGCCCGTAGTAGTAGCTCTTATATGTAGAAAGCGCTACTGTTATGTCCGGTAGCAGTAGCGCTTCATACATAAAAGCGCTACTACTATACCTCGCCTGCAGGCAACGGCCTGGCAAGTCTAGTAGTAGCGTTTTTTTTACTAAAACAGTGCTACTGGTAAGTGCATAGTAGTAGCGCTTTTTATAAAATGCACTACTGATAAGTAGTAGCAGTGCTTTATTATAAAAAGCGCTACTACTATGCTACTGTCTATAAACATTTTCCTAGGAGTGTGTGGTTCTGAGATGAAACCATGCATGTTTAATGACGAACGGGAGATAGGATCCTTTTTACAGCCTTCAAATTTTTTTATACATCTAACATGCACTAATACAATTGTCATGTGTAAATTTGGAAAATTTCAGGGGTCATTTGACATTTTAGAGACATTTAAGTGATTTTCTAGCCATTTAACGACCATAATTAAAATTTGAACTACATCTACATGCAACGGCTAACCATAACGGTTTGAAAAATCATATTTGTGTACTTGTGTGCAAGTTAATTCCATGTACATTAAATTAGAAGGAATTTTCAAACATAATGGTCTCATGGCACGGGCACATGCATGGAGTGCCATGGCATTTTGATTCCAACAAATTAAAAATGATCAGAAGAACATGAAACCTTTGATGTAATGTCATGCCACCAAGATGATGTGGTAAAAAATTGTCCTGTTTGACGAAAGTTTGACACACACCCCTCACAAACCGGAGCAACTCACTAGAAAGCTCGTGGTTCCGAGAGGGAACAATGCATGTTTGATGACAAATAGGAGATAGCTTCCTCTTATGGCCTTCAAATTTTTTCTACATTTAATGTGCACTACTACAACTTTCATGTGAAAAGTTGGAAAATTCTAGGGGTAATTTGACCTTTTAAAGACATTTAATTGATTTTCTAACCATTTAGTGACCATAATTCAAATTTGAAACACATCTACATGCAATGGCTAACCATAAAAGTTTGAAAAATCATATTTTTGTGTAGTTGTGTGCGAGTTAAAAAATCATCAGATGATGTAAATATATGGTGTTTAAAAAAGAAAATGTAAAGACTTGGCAAGACAACCAGCCCCCACATGATTGGCACGCCATCTCACGGCTCGAGGTTTGGAAACCATCAGCTATTATGTTCACACACAAATTTTGCTGTGGGAATCATGTGTACTTCTGGCGACCAGCATGTGAACTATTGCCGTCGATCTAGATTCCGGCCGCCAATAAATACTACCTTGCTCGCGTCGTCCCGCCTACACTCTCATCTACATCCTCCCCTCGCTCGCCCTCTCTCTCTTGCTCTCTCTCTCTCAAATCTCTGCCATGACGCTGCCTGTCTGCCCACGCGTCGACAAGGAGTCACCGCCCCACAATAACGCTCACTCGAATAGCAGCGACGAGGACCCCTACGCGCCACCGGACGAGGTTGTGCCAGACCCGCCAACTTTGGAATGGTTTTGGGGCCAGTACAATCTTTTTGTGTGGAAGTCGCTGCCGCCGGATAAGAAAGCCAAGCACGTGGCATTCAACAAGGAGATGTCGGAGGAGGAAGCCAGGTACCAGGCGTCCTGTGAAGTCCGTGATGCCGCCTGGAAAAAGGAGGCGGCGGAGCTTTGGGGTTGGGCGCGTCATCATGCAGAGGAGGTGTACGAAGACGATACTTTGCGAGGAAGGTCATAGGGGCTGGGCGCCTCGTCGCTGCGTGGAGGTGGGCCGATAAGCTCTAGTGTGCCACCGACGAGGAGTTCCGGTGGTCGCCCAACGAAATGGCAAGATCGTTCGCGCGTGTTCCCCAGCAAGAGGCAGATCAGTACGTCAAGCGCTGTGAGGCGGAGGAGGTGGAGTACTGCCTCCGCACTGGGAAGACGCCGTGCACCAGGGAGCTGCTAGCAAGGGGCTGCCGGAATACAGGCCCAGGAGGGATTATTAGTTTTAGTATTGTTCGTTTTCAATTTTATGCATTGTACCTAGTAGTTAAGTATCATCACGTATATGTGATGACATTATATATATATATATACTGTGATGAACTAATGAACAATCAATATATATATATATATATTATGAATTCCATTTTTATATGTTCTTGTATACTAATTTGAATCTAGCTATTATCATCCACATATACAGAATGGAAAGTGTATATACACACATTGAAACAGAACATATAAGAACGGAAAACAGAGTACACACATTCAAACAGAGCATTAAAGAGAGCAATACTATGATTGCTGTGAATACATAGCTATCCACGTCGAAACGACTCAACAAAATACAACGCGTCCATGAGACCATGACCAGCAACCCTTGCCTAGGGCAGCTCTTGGCTCTGCTTGAACTCGTGAAGGCGTTCGTCCAAGCGGTTGACATGCTCACGGTACATCTGGAGTGCGATCTCGAGCTCCAAGTTGGCTATTTCATCGGAGATCACCAGCTCGAGGATGCGACGGCCATGTTCCTCTACTGTGCCCAGGTGGACACCTGGGCTAAGGAGGCGGTCGAGCCTACCGACCAGCGTGTTGGAATCGAGTGGGCCACGGACAAGGCGAACGGCGCGACCCATGCGAACGGCGCCACGGGCATCCGGTGCATGTACAGCGCGGCCGACCTCTAGTGCAAGTACGACGCAGATGGCCTCTGCCCACTCCTGCCGAGGAATGGGGGTACTGACGGGACGTGTACCTAGCTGCGACGCACTATTGATAGCGGGCAAGCGCTGATGGATCCGCTCTTGCTATGTGGCACACCGCGCCTCTCGCTCTGTGGCGCTCCAACGATCTTGCCGTGCGGCGAGCCGCAGCCTATCGGCGCGGACGCGCCTAGCTTGCAATGTGGTGCGCCATCGATCATGTTGTGTGGCAAGCTGCAGCCTGTCGGCACTGACATGCCTATCTTGATTCACGATGCTGAAGCGCCATGCGCCAAGGGTCTGCTCAACCCTGGCGATGATGCGCATCACGGCGTCATTCATCGCGTTGCCGGGGACCGCCGCGGCCTTGACGGGCCATGGCGCCTGCTTGTTTTCCTCGTCGATGAGGTTGATGGCAGAGGAGGCGCTTTGGTGGGTTGGCATGCTTGGAAAAGGTGGATGTGCTACAGGCTACGCTTATTGCCTCCGTGCATCACGCACCGCTTAGGTTTATGTGCAATATCACTGGGTGGCAGGAAACATGTGAGGAAATGGCAGGAAACAGTGGCGTGTTCATAAAATGCCATCAATCAATGGTAACTTAGTGTAGAAGGAACATCAAGCTAGCACAAGAAGTAGATGATAATCAGATGATCACTTATCCTAGTTAATTATGCATGTAATAGTTTACTTTGGTGTGTGGAAATGTCATGTGTGTATTAGCCACCTATGTAGTTGGATGTTTTCCGCATATTACACACATCTTGTTTATGTGAAATGTTTCTGTTCTCTTAGCTCAACACAAATAGTTTATCGAAATGAACTGTATGCCCTCCATTGCACACACCTTGATCTTATTGAACCGTTTCTGTTGCATTGCTTAATCGAAAACAGTTCATCCGAGTGAACCATATGCCATATATCGTACACACCTTTATTTGGCTGACCATTTCTATTGTGTTGCCTAATCATAAATAGTTCATCCGAGTGAACCATAAGCTGTATATCGCACACACCTTTATCTGGCTGCCCATTTATTTTGTTCTGCCACATCGCAAACAGTTAGTTGAACTGAACCGTATGCCCTGCATCGCATACGCAAGTAAAATCTGAACCATGTTTGATGCATCTGTCATCGCAAATGTTTTACACCTTTTTGGATGGTTATTTTACACCACCTTTTGTGATTATTGCATCACACACAGTTTCATCGAAGGATCTCTGATCGTAGTGTCGCGTTAGCAGCGACCGGCAATAGAGATAGATGAAGGGCAAAGACAATCATTGTATCTATTTTGGTTAATGTGCATGGCATGTTGTTCATATCATCAGCCACATCTGTAAGATAAAACATGAGATGACAAGATGCAAACATGGGTTGTTTCACCACACACTGGATTATATATCCACAAAAACAAGCATACTTATAGGGAGTATTGAGTAATGTGCATGGTATGAATAAGTAATTTGGTTTTACAAGTAAAACTTGGAACTTACGGTTGTTGCGAACATGCATTTTGATAGAAACAACAAACTAAACAACAGTTAACGATAGGGAGTATAAGCAAATTAAACAGCAGTTGAGGATAAAGGCTTTAGAAGGACTGAGTTATATTAACAGTTAACACTGGCTTTATAATACCATTCTCAATGTCAAGGGAAGGATAACTCAAGAATTTCAGCACAAAATCTTCTTCATAAGCATTGCCTATACTCTACATTTTGTAGAGAGTAATTATAGATATGATAATACTAGAAGGGATAGAGGATAATGAAGATAAGATGCAGATTGATGCTACATAATCAACTACCAATCCCTGGAAGTACAAGCGTTATAGGACAAAATGTACTGACAAGAGAAATGGGCTACACTTCTGCACTGGCATTGTCTGTGTATTCAACTTTTTGGTAAGATTAAATATAGATATGATATTTTTTAGTAAATGGTGGGTAAGGAAGATAAGATGTTGAATGCTACACAATGAACCAATCCCTCTTCCCATAATATAAGAGTGTTTTGAACACAGGTGTACTGTACAAACCGTTCTTATATTGTGGGATGGAGGGAGTAGCTGTTAATGTAAGTACAATGATAGACGATGTTCAGTCCTTACAAGAGGACTGCAGAGCTAAACCTCTTCAAAAGCATTGGATTGATTCTAAATTTATGTAAGAGTCCATATAGATCTTATAATGTCCACCAAAGGGACGATAACGAGGCTAACATCTGCAGTGATGCTACATAACCAACCAGCTATGGAAGTAAGTATGGTCATACAGGGCAAGAGGTACTCACAAGAGCAATGAAGTGTGCAGTATAGTTGCGAGATTCTGTGGTCCCTTGAGAATGAATGTTCTTCTGCTAATAGTTTTCGTACAAGTGAGACGTTAAGGAAAATGTAGAAATGTAGTTCAAATTGTGATGTGACATCATGGACAGTACCTTACACTGCAGACGAGACCAATGTGTAACAAGATTATTCTAGTCACTGTTTGATAAATGTACCACCGGAGACTTTACAGAAATTTCGTTTAGAGGCTTGCCATTGAAGTGTGCTTGCCTGAGGTACGAACGATACTTCATCAACAAGTGCTTGAAAAGTGCAGCCAACCCTTTTTTGCCTTGACAATCCAGTTTGGTCGTCGCCTATTTAAAAGAATGAAATCTTGTGTCTTCTGTCAGCTGAAACATATGCAGTAATTACCATGAATAACATTACTACATTACTTACGCGTAAGTTGCGGAGGAAGGCTGGAAATTGTTTTGTGTCTTCGGTATAATCTTTCTGTGAAGGGAAGATGCGCACAAAGTTCCTGACAACAATATAAGCCTCGTCTTCTAAACTGGGAAGAAATGGAACATGGGTCCTATTTGCTACAATTGGGGCTCTCTCTGGTTTGAAAAAGGATTTGGTGTACACTTTGCTGGAATGGGGGTTTTGCATCGTAGAGCTGGTGCTATGTCAACTGGCATCATCATACTATTTCCTATAGTTGGGGTCTGCTGAGTTGGGGCATGAGAGATGACCAGTGTAGTAGGGCTAGAGTTGCGGTCGTGTTTTGTGTGTTAGGTGATATTGCAACTACACCTAACTGGCTATTTGATTTATCAGGTGTCACTCCCTTTTCCAAAAGCTTTGCTCATGCTACTCCGCGATCAGCAATCGCCCTCTTCCTTTTGAAAGTCTGATACACATGAACATCATTTGAATGGATAAATATGGTATGATGATAGATGGAATATGTACTGAAAATGGATAGGCAGGGCTTCACATACACGATGTGTAAACTAAGCTAGTGGCAGTGCAACAAAGTAGAAGCAATGCAAAGCATCAGTTGCAAGATATGTGCCACCAATATATCTTTGGAAAGTTAGAGCAAGCACCTTGATGGGTGAATAAGATAGGGCATCTTCCTCTGAATCCTCCACTAGGGAGCTACATTGACTAAGGTCTCCCTCTAGCTCAGAATCATTGTTAGGATCATTTTCTGAGCATGAATTTGTAGGTGGAGAGCGTTTGCATTACATTGCATCCAGACTTGGTTTCAGTCCCTTAATGCCAAGTTTAACAATCATGGCATTGTTTTGCTTTATTCTTTTCATGCGCACAAGCTCATAATCATTATGATGTTGTTCAGTATGTGAGATTCATGCAAACATAAAAAGTAGTCAGATTATCTATGGAATGTATTGCGGATTCAACTCGAAGAGTGTCTCCCTATAAACCCCTGCATATGCAAAGTTCATCCTCAACTATGCTGACCAGACCACACACAGAAATACAAACTCTTATGTCTCAATAACAGGTAGACACACATTTCAAAAATGAAGTAGGAACATTAGAATCATATCAAATTCGAAACAAATAAACTAAGGAATTATGAATAGCATAATGTTTAGCTTCAAGGGTGGAGTGCTGGTAGTGTGACACAAAGCAAGTAGGCAAATTGTATTCCATGTAAAAGATTGTAGTCTATGTAAAAGGTGGAAATAACACTTTCTTTCTATACAATGCAGTGTTCGTTGCCCACACATGATGGAAGAGGTCACATAGAGAAATACTATACACTCATGTCTGCGGTTCCAATATATTCAAACAGGGTTGTCCACCCTAAAGAATATTGACAACAAATATGACAAGGCAAGCATAGATGTAGTGAATCAATCATTACTTGTGAGCTTACTAGGACAAGTATGCATAATTGTAACTGCAGTAAGAGACCGTCCAAAATCTAAATCAAGAAGTTGGTCTAGCACTTATTGTTCGCAACTAATCGACGTGAATAATTGGATATCATATCGAATGAGTAAGTAAGACAAGTAAAATTGTCATCAAACCTAGCCTGCAGTAGTAATCTGGGTAAATGTCACTACGACCAACAATCCAAAATGACTAGTTTCTGTTCCTAGGTCCAGAATTTTGAAACCCTGTGAACTTTACAGGTACTAAAGATTACTGAAATACATCTGAACCATTAAGTGTAGGTAGCACTCAGTAAACAACAACCCCTAATGATAGTCCTGCCTAATGAGTAATGAATCAATTAGAAAATGGGTGATGAGGAGTGGCTGCTCAATGTTGAGTATGTATCTCAGGATAAATCGGGTTGGCTTAGTGGCTGTTGCATGCCTGAGCCCTGAACAAACTGGGAAAGTAGGCACGGCGGCGCGCCCGGACAGTGGTGACGCTGTTGGGCGAGCGGCTCTTAACCTCCTGTTAGTCCGACGTCTCCTCCTAGAGTCATGTCGTCCGGGGACGACAAGTCGCCGGTGAGGCAGGCGGCTGGGGGCGAGTAGAGATCGAAAGCACAACAGAACAGAGGGGAATCGGGACCTGGGCCGACCCAAAATCCTAGGGTGGGCTGTGGCCCACCATGGGTACCCTATAGAGATACATACCCGAGTGGCGTACATGCATTTTCGAAACTAAATTAGGAACATTTAGCTAACCAATTAAACGACTCTGTTTCAATAATATCATATTCGTATTTGAACAACTAAGCTTGTTTAGCTTGATGGGTGGAGTAGTGCTATTATGATACGAAGCATGTATGCTGATCGTATAGTGATCATAAAAGGGGGAAACCTAAGCATTTTTTGAGAGAAAGAGGGTTTCCCCTTCGATTTCTATTAAAGAAACCACCACGGAACCAACATGATCAATTAAACCCTATTATGACTGTGCCATGGCAGATTTAAAGCTGCAAACCAGAGAAATGCTATTTAGCATCCATTGTTTGCTTTGAAATAAGAAATAAATTCTAAGAGATGAAAAGAGAGTACATTAACCCAGTTACGATCTATTTTCTGGTTGAGACCAAAAAGTTAAGGAGATATGAATTACCACCTCTCTTGCGGCGCCGTGTAGGCATCGGGGGTGCGATGGCTGCCGGTGGCGTTGAAGCAGATCTGCGACGCTAGATGGGTGCATTGGGGATAAGTCCCATTGCGGTGGATGAGAAGGTCGTGTGAGCGGCCCTGGCAAAGAGGATGACAGCACTGATGAAGCGAGAGGACGTGATGCAAGGCTCTTGGTCCGTCACCGTGGATGAGAAACGTCTATCTCTAGCAGTGGACGACACGGTCTTGGTAGGCACTCCGGCATGGTGGAGGATGATGTCTACTAAACAACCTTCTTCTTGTAGACGCTGTTGGGCCTCCAATGTAGAGGTTTGTAGGACAGTAGAAAATTTCCCTCAAGTGGATGACCTAAGGTTTATCAATCCATGGGAGGCATAGGATGAAGATGGTCTCTCTCAAGCAACCCTGCAACCAAATAACAAAGAGTCGCTTGTGTCCCCAACACACCCAATACAATGGTAATTTGTATAGGTGCACTAGTTTGGCGAAGATATTGTGATAAAAGTGCAATATGGATGGTAGATATAGGTTTTTGTACTATGAAAATATAAAAACAGCAAGGTAACTAATGATAAAAGTGAGTACAAACGGTATTGCAATGCTAGGAAACAAGGCCTAGGGTTCATACTTTCACTAGTGCAAGTCCTCTCAACAATAATAACATAATTGGATCATATAACTATCCCTCAAAATGTAACAAAGAGTCACTCCAAAGTCACTAATAGCGGAGAACAAACGAAGAGATTATTGTAGGGTACGAAACCACCTCAAAGTTATTCAAGAGTCCGTAGTAAAATAACACGAAGCTATTCTTTCCGTTAAATCTATCATAGAGTTCCTACTAGAATAACACCTTAAGACACAAATCAACTAGATACTCCAATGTCACCTCAAGTATCCGTGGGTATCATTATATAATATGCAACACACAATCTCAGATTCATCTATTCAACCAACACAAAGAACTTCAAAGAGTGCCCCAAAGTATCTACCGGAGAGTCAAGATGAAAACGTGTGCCAACCCCTATGCATAAGTTCCCGAGGTCACGGAACTCCCAAGTTGATCACCAAAACATACATCAAGTAGATCACGTGATATCCCATTGTCACCACAGATAAGCACAAGCAAGACATACATCAAGTGTTCTCAAATCCTTAGAGACTCAATCTGATAAGATAACTTCAAAGGGAAACTCAATTCATCACAAGAGAGTAGAGGGGGAGAAACATCATAAGATCCAACTATAATAGCAAAGCTCGCGATACATCAAGATCGTGCCGAATCAAGAACACGAGAGAGTGATCAAACACATAGCTACTGGTACATACCCTCAGCCCCGAGGGTGAACTACTCCCACCTCGTCATTGAGAGCGCCGGGATGATGAAGATGGCCACCGGAGAGGGATTCCCCCCTCCGACAGGGTGCCAGAATGAGTCTAGATTGGTTTTCGGTGGCTACGGAGGCTTCTGGCGGCGGAACTCCTGATCTAGGTTATGTTTTGGGGGTTTCCGTATATATAAGAGGTTTTGGCATCGAGAACAAGTTAGGGGGCCTTCGGGCTGTCCACGAGGTAGGGAGGCGTGCCCAGGGGGTGGGCGCGCCCCCACCCTCGTCGGCAGCCCGGGACTCTTCTGGCCCAACTCTTTTACTCCATGGCCTTCTTATGTTCCAAAAAAAAGTTCCGTGAAGTTTCAGGTCAATTGGACTCTATTTGATTTTCCTTTTCTGTAAAACTCAAAAACAAGGAAAAACAGAAACTGGCACTAGGCTCTAGGTTAATAGGTTAGTCCCCAAAATCATATAAAATAGCATATAAATGCATATAACACATCCAAGGTTGATAATATAATAGCATGGAACAATAAAAAATTATAGATACGTTGGAGACGTATCAAGCATCCCCAAGCTTAATTCATGCTTGTCCTCGAGTAGGTAAATGATAAAAACAAAATTTTTGTTGTAGAATGCTACCTAACATACTTATCAATGTAATCTTATTTATTGTGGCAAGAATATTCATATCCATAAGATTCAAGACAAAAGTTTAATATTGACATAAAAATAACAATACTTCAAGCATACTAACTAAGCAATTATGTCTTCTCAAAGTAACATGGCCAAAGAAAGCTTATCCCTACAAAATCATATAGTTTGGCTATGCTTCATTCTCGTCACAGAAAAATTCTCTCATCATGCACAACCCTGATGACAAGCCAAGCAATTGTTTCATACTTTAGTAATCTCAAACTTTTTTTCAACTTTCACGCAATACATGAGCGTGAGGCATGGACATAGCACTATGGGTGGAATAGAATATAATGATGGGGGTTGCGTGGAGAAGACAAAAAAGGAGAAAGTCTCACATTGATGTGGCTAATCAACGGGATATGGAGATGCCCATCAATTGATGTCAATGCGAGGAGTAGGGATTGCCATGCAACGGATGCACTAGATCTATAAATGTATGAAAGCTCAACAAAATAAACTAAGTGGGTGTGCATCCAACTTGCTTGATCACGAAGACCTAGGGCATTTGACGAAGCCCATTGTTGGAATATAGCAGCCAAGTTCTATAATGAAAAATTCCCACTAGTTTATGAAAGTGACAAAACAAGAGGCTCTCTATCATAAAGATCGTGGTGCTACTTTGAAGCACAAGTGTGGAAAAAGGATAGTAGCATTGTCCACTTGTATTTCCTTTTTTATTTGGCCCCCTTTTTTATTTGGCCTTTCTTTTTTTATTTTTTTATTTCACCTTTCCTTTTTTTGCCTTTATTTTTTTCCTTTTTTCGGGATAATGCTCTATTAATGATGATCATCACACTTCTATTTATTTACAACTCAAAGATTACAACTCGATACTAGAACAAAATATGACTCTATATGCATGCCTCCGGCGGTGTACCAGTATGGGCAATGAATCAAGAGTGACATGTATGATAAATTATGCATGGTGGCTTTGCCACAAATACGATGTCAACTACATGATCATGCAAGGCAATATGACAATGATGATGTGTGTCATGATGAACGGAACAGTTGAAAGTTGCATGGCAATATATCTCAGAATGGCTATGGAAATGCCATAATAGGTAGGTATGGTGGCTGTTTTGAGGAAGATATAAAGGTTTATGTGTGACAGAGCATATCATATCACGGGGTTTGGATGCACCGGCGAAGTTTGCACCAACTCTCGAGGTGAGAAAGTCAATGCACGGTACCGAAGAGGCTAGCAATATGGAAGGGTGAGAGTGCGTATAGTCCATGGACTCAACATTAGTCATAAAGAACTCACATAATTATTGCAAAAATCTACAAGTCATCAAAAACCAAGCACTACGCGCATGTTCCTAGGGGGATAGATTGGTAGGAAAAGACCATCGCTCGTCCCCGACCGCCACTTATAAGGAAGACAATCAAAGAACACCTCATGTTTCAAATTTGTCACACAACGATTACCATACGTGCATGCTACGTGACTTTCAAACCTCAACACAAGTCACAATTAATCAACTAGCACAACTCTAATATCACCATCTTTATATCTCAAAACAATCTTCAAGTATCAAACTTCTCATAGTATTCAATGCACTCTATATGAAAGTTTTTATTATATCCCTCTTGGATGCCTATCATATTAGGACTAAATTCATAACTAAAGCAAATTACCATGCTGTTGTAAATACTCTCAAAATAATATAAGTGAATCATGAGAGTTCATCTATTTCTTCAAAATAAAACCACCATCGTGCTCTAAAAATATATAAGTGAAACACTAGAGAAAATAACAAACTACTTCGAAAGATGTAAGTGAATATCAATGAGTAGTCGAATAATTATGCAACTATGTGAAGACTCTCTAACATTTAATAATTTCAGATCTTGGTATTTTATTCAAACAGCAAGCAAAACAAAATAAAATAAAATTACGCTCCAATCAAAACACATATCATGTGGTGAATAAAAATATAGCCTCAAGTAAAGTTACCGATGAACGAAGACAAAAGAGGGGATGCCATCCGGGGCATCCCCAAGCTTAGGCTCTTGGTTGTCCTTGAATATTACCTTGGGGTGCCTTGGGCATCCCCAAGCTTAGGCTCTTGCCACTCCTTACTCCATAATCCATCGAATCTTTACCCAAAACTTGAAAACTTCACAACACAAAACATAACAGAAAACTCGTAAGCTCCGTTAGTATAAGAAAATAAATCACCACTTAGGTACTGCGTTGAACTCATTCTAAATTCATATTGGTGTAATATATACTGTATTCCAACTTCTCTATGGTTCATACCCTCCAATACTACTCATAGCTTCATCAAAATAAGCAAACAACACAATGAAAACAGAATTTGTCAAAAACAGAACAATCTGTAGTAATCTGTATCATTCGAATACTCCTGTCACTCCAAAAATTATGAAATAAATTGATGGACCTGAGGAATTTGTCTATTAAGCATCTGCAAAAATAATCAACCTAATCGCACTCTCCAGTAAAATATGGCAGCTAATCTCATGAGCACAAATGTTTTTGTTTTTTACAGCAAGATCGCAAAGACTTCACCCAAGTCTTCCCAAAGGTTCTACTTGGCACAAACACTAATTAAAACATAAAACCACATCTAAAAAGAGGATAGATGAATTATTTATTACTAACAGGAGCAAAAATCAAAGAACAAAAAAATTGGGTTTCCTCCCAACAAGCGCTAACGTTTAACGCCCCTAGCTAGGCATGATGATTTCAATGATGCTCACATAAAAGATAAGAATTGAAACATAAAGAGAGTATCATGAAGAATATGACTAGCACATTTAAGTCTAACCCACTTCCTATGCTTAGGGATTTTGTGAACAAACAACTTATGGGAACAATAATCAACTAGCATAGGAAGGCAAAACAAGCATAACTTTAGAACTTTAACCACATAGAGAGGAAACTTGATATTATTGCAATTCCTACAAGCATATGTTCCCCCCTCATAATAATTTTCATTAGCATTATGAATGAATTAAACAATGGAACCATCACATAAAGCATTCTTTTCATGATCTACAAGCATAGAAATTTTACTACTCTCCACATAAGCAAAATTCTTCTCATTCGGAATAGTGAGTGTATCATAAGAAAATCAAATACTATAAATTTTTTCCACATTGAAAGAATAAAATTCAGAAAAAGGGTAATCATAATCATGACAAGTTTTATAAATATAACCATCACTACTTTTTATAGCATAAGTATCATCACAATAATTACCATAAGTAGCAAATTTGTTCTCATCATAATCGGTTGAAAACTCTTCCAAGATAGTGGAATCATTAGTAACTAAAGTCATAACCTCTCCAAATCCACTCTCATAATTGTCACAATAATATTCAACACCCTCCAAAATAGTGGGATCATTACTTCCTAAAGTTAACACTCTTCCAAACCCACTTTCATCAATATAATCATCATAAATAGGAGGCATGCTATCATCATAATAAATTTGCATATCAAAACTTGGGAGGTTAAAAATATGATCTTCATTAAACATATCATCCCCAAGCTTGGGACAAATATTAATTGCAGCAAATACATTCTCAAACATGTCATTCTCATCAAAGCTAGCATCCCCAAGCTTGGGCCTTTTCATATCATAAGCATAATCATTCTCATCATTAATAGTATGGATAGCACCAATATTATAGCAACTAATATCATCACAATGAGTAGTAGGAGCAACATCATTTGAGAGGGATGAATTTTTTACCTTTGCTTCTCCGTCTTTTATTTTTTCTTCTCCATATCATGTGTGGGTTTAATCCTCTTTTTGGAGATCCTTATTAATGAGATTGGTTGAATAGAAGGCTCCTCCTCGTTACCTGATTCATCATAAGAAATAATAAGAAGATATTGGGAAGTCTCTTCCCTTTCATTAGTATTCTCTTCATCTTCTATTTGTTTTCTTGTCTTTATGTAATTGGCAATATAAGGATTTTCAATGCAATTCACCGCACAATACATATAAATTTCCTCTAGATCAAGATCAAGAACATTATTGAGGGAAAATTCTGGAATATCCTTAGTTATACATTTCATTTCTTCATAACCCAGAAGCAAACTAAGTTCATTATGATGTGCAATGGAAATCAAGTCATCACAATTTTTGGACATGATTCGATCATGAAACAATTTGCATTGGATATTTAAATGATCACGTCATTGCAAAGTTCACAAGGATGGCAAAGAAATTTTAAATCTTCGGCACAAACATCTAGCCTTTCTTGCAACCATTTAGTTTCTAAATACGTATGCCTCTTGCAAAATCTATCTTCCCTATTTGGTGTGTACTTGCAAACTCTATGCACTCCACCAAAATTGACATGCTTATAAGATACATTTTCATCATGACTAGTGCAATAATCATTAGTACTATGGATATTCAAAGAGTTCATACTAACAACACTGCAATCATGCTCGTCATTCAAGGATTTAGTGCCAAACATTTTAATGCATTCTTCTTCTATCACCTTGGAACAATTATCGGAATCCTTATTTTCATGAAAGACATTAAAAAGATGAAGCATATGAGGTACCCTCAATTCCATTTTTTGTAGTTTTCTTTTATAGACTAAACTAGTGATAAAACAAGAAACAAAAAGATTCGATTGCAAGATCAAAAGATATACCTGCAAGCGCTAACCTCCTCGGCAACGGCGCCAGAAAAGAGCTTGATGTCTACTACACAACCTTCTTCTTGTAGACGTTGTTGGGCCTCCAAGTGCAGAGGTTTGTAGGACGGTAGCAAATTTCCCTCAGGTGGACAACCTAAGGTTTATCAATCCGTGGGAGGCGTAGGATGAAGATGGTCTCTCTCAGCAACCCTGCAACCAAATAACAAAGAGTCTCTTGTGTCCCCAACACACCCAATACAATGGTAAATTGTATAGGTGCACTAGTTCGGCAAAGAGATGGTGATACAAGTGCAATATGGATGGTAGATATAGGTTTTTGTAATCTGAAAATATAAAAACAGAAAGGTAAGTAATGATAAAAGTGAGCACAAACGGTATTGCAATGCTAGGAAACAAGGCCTACGGTTCATACTTTCACTAGTGCAACTCCTCTCAACAATAATAACATAATTGGATCATACAACTATCCCTCAACATGCAACAAAGAGTCACTCCAAAGTCACTAATAGCGGAGAACTACGAAGAGATTATTGTTGGGTACGAAACCACCTCAAAGTTATTCTTTCTGATCGATTTATTCAAGAGTCCATAGTAAAATAACACGAAGCTATTCTTTCCATTCAATCTATCATAGAGTTCGTACTAGTATAACACCTTAAGACACAAATCAACCAAAACCCTAATGTCACCTAGATACTCCAATGTCACCTCAAGTATCCGTGGGTATGATTATACGATATGCATCACACAACCTCAGATTCATCTATTCAACCAACACAAAGAACTTCAAAGAGTGCCCCAAAGTTTCTACCAGAGAGTCAAGACGAAAATGTGTTCCAACCCCTATGCATAAGTTCATGAGGTCACGGAACTCGCAAGTTGATCACCAAAACATACTTCAAGTAGATCACGTGATATCCCATTGTCACCACAGATAATCACATGCAAGACATACATCAAGTGTTCTCAAATCCTTAAAGACTCAATCCGATAAGATAACTTCAAAGGGAAAACTCAATTCATCACAACAGAGTAGAGGGGGAGAAACATCATAAGATCCAACTATAATAGCAAAGCCCGCGTTACATCAAGATCATGCCGAATCAAGAACACGAGAGAGAGAGAGAGAGATCAAACACATAGCCACTGGTACATACCCTCAGCCTCGAGGGTGAACTACTCCCTCCTCGTCATTGAGAGCACCGAGATGATGAAGATGGCCACCGGAGAGGGATTCCCCCCTCCGGCAGGGTGCCGGAACGGGTCTAGATTGGTTTTCGGCGGCTATGAAGGCTTCTGGTGGCGGAACTCCCGATCTAGGTTATGTTTTGGGGGTTTCTATATATATAAGAGGTTTTGGCATCGAGAACAAGTCAGGGGGTCTCCGGGCTGTCCACGAGGTAGGGAGGCGCGCCCAGGGGGTGGGCGCGCCCCCACCCTCGTGGGCAGCCCGGGACTCTTCTGGCCCAACTCTTTTACACCATGGCCTTCTTCTGGTCAAAAAATAAGTTCTGTGAAGTTTCAGGTCAATTGAACTCCGTTTGATTTTCCTTTTCTTTAAAACTCAAAAACAAGGAAAAAACGAAAACTGTTACTGGGCTCTAGGTTAATAGGTTAGTCCCAAAAATCATATAGAATAGCATATAAATGCATATAAAACATCCAAGGTTGATAATATAATAGCATGGAACAATAAAAAATTATAGATACGTTGGAGACGTATCAGAGGACGGTAGCGATGGATGGGGTGGAGGACGGTGGCGATGGATGGGGTGGAGGATGGCGGCGATGGATTGGGTGGCGGACGGAGGAGGTTAGTGTGGGGATGGTGCTCTAGCGCGGATGGTGTATGAATGTGAAAATGGAGGGAAAGGTACAGGGAACCATGTTTTTGGGACGCGCCTGTCTGAAATATGCGAAAGTTACAAACTTAGCCCCTGTTTAAAATTTGGACGTCTCGTCGGATGGAGATAGGACGGTAATCTCACATCTCGCCAATATTTTCCCAAAGGGATTTCGGGCAAGGAGAGGTTATTTTGGCGCCCACGGTGTATGAATGGGGCTGACAGGTAGGGCGGTTGTGTAACATCTCAGTGAAGTTACAAACCTGCCCCTATTGAAAATATTTGCCTACATCGATTTTATCAGAGCAATCCCAAACAGCTGAACAACGGGCAATATCATGTCTTCACTACTAGTTTATGCAAACGTGATCAGAATCTTCACAAAAGAGTAGTCAACTCTATTGAGCCGGCAGTACCTCAGTATTTACGCTGGTCGGAGCAGCCTATTTTGTGGAGCAGAGAGGATCACCCGCCCCGGGTTGATAATCCAGGTCATTTGGCCTTGGTGGTAGCCCCTCAAGTTGGGGGATACAAGTTCACTAAAGTGCTCATGGATGGGGGAAGTAGTATCAATATTTTGTATTATGATACATTCCGCCGTATGGGGTTGACAGATAAGGATCTTAAACCGTCAAATATGGTATTTCATGGTGTGGTGCCTGGTAAGTCTGCATATCCTGTTGGTAAGATAGCTTTGGAGGTAGCTTTTGGAGATGACTATGATTCAAGGTCAGAAACAGTGACATTTGAGGTGGTGAAGATCAAAAGTCCGTACCACGCTCTGTTTGGGTGGCCGGTTTATGCTAAGTTTATGGCAAGGCCATGTTATGTTTACCTGCAGCTTAAAATGCCAGGTCATAAGGGGACTATACAGTACATGGAAGTAGAAAGATTGCTTTGGAGTGTGAAGAAGGCGATGCGGCTTATGCTGAGTCGGTTTGTGCCACGGAGGAGTTAACATTCTATAAGGAGCAAGTTGATCCGGCAGACATGACCTCCTTAAAAAAGCCAACCACGGAACATGATCCAGCATTGAAGTTGAAATCAGCTACACACACTAAGATGGTTGACTTTGTCCTTGGCGATTCATCCAAAAAGTTCAACATCAGCGCTAACCTGGATCCCAAATAGGAAAGCGCACTCATCTAGTTCATCCGTGAGAATCGGGACATCTTTGCATGGAAACCTTCTGACATGCCAGGTGTACTGAGAGAACTCGCTGAGCACACACTCAACATTGATCCGAAATTCAAACCGGTCCGACAGTTCCTCCGCCGCTTCAACAAGGAAAGGCGCAAGGCTATAGGTGAAGAGGTCGCCCATTTGTTGGCTGCTGGGTTTATTGTTGAAGTTTTTCATCCAGAGTGGTTAGCCAATCCGGTGCCGGTTCTTAAGAAAAATGGCACTTGGCGCATGTGTGTGGACAACACAGATTTAAACAAGGCTTTCCCTACAGACCCCTTTGCTCTCCCTCGCATTGATCAGATAATTGATGCTACGGCGGGTTGTGACCGTTTGTGTTTTTTAGATGCTTACTCTAGTTATCATCAGATCAAAATGGCAGTTAAGGACCAGGAGAAGACAACCTTTATAACTCCCTTTGGAGCCTTCTACTATGTTTCCATGCCCTTTGGACTCAAGAGTGCCCAGGCAACTTACTAGGGATGTGTTCAGAATTGCCTTCATAAGCAAATTGGGCGCAATGTCCACGCGTATGTAGATGATATTGTGGTCAAATACAGAAAGGAGGAGACTTTGATAGATGATCTACGGGAAACTTTTGACAATCTCCGGGTCTACAAGATGATGCTCAATCCAAAGAAGTGTGTTTTTGGTGTCCCGGCAGGCAAGCTCTTAGGCTTTCTGGTTTCAAACAAAGGCATTGAGGCTAATCCGGAAAAGATTGCAGCGATTACGTCCTTGGCTAAACCGGCGTGTATTAATGATGTGCAACGTCTGGCCGGCCGGATTACAGCCTTGAGCCGGTTTATCAGCCGCCTTGGAGAGAAGGCCATTCCCTTATATCAGATGCTCAAGAAAACGGATAACTTTGTCTGGAGTGAAGCAGCTAATAAGGCGTTTGAAGATCTGAAGAAACAGCTCATGGAACTGCCCGTGCTGGAAGCACTGATCGATAAAGAGCCCTTATTATTATATGTGGCTGCTAATGCCCGGGCTGTCAGCGTAGCCATTGTGGTAGAGCACAAAGAGCCTGGCAAAGAGTATCCGGTTCAACGGCCGGTTTATTATATCAGTGAGGTGCTCACTGAGTTAAAGCAGAGGTATCTGCATTGGCAGAAACTGGTGTATGGGGTGTTTATGGCAAGCCAGAAGCTCAAACACTATTTTCAGGGCCATCCTATCATAGTAGTTAGTTCAGCTCCTCTGGGTGACATCATTCAAAACAGAGAGGCAACTGGCCGGATTGCCAAGTGGGCCATTGAGCTTGGACCCCACGGGCTCAGATATATACCCCGCACAGCGATCAAGTCCCAGGCACTCGTAGATTTCATCAATGATTGGACGGAGTTACAGGCACCTGAGGAGAAACCAGATAATACATATTGGACTATTCATTTTGATGGGTCCAGACAGCTAGAGGGTTCGGGGGCTGGAGTCGTATTAACTTCCCCACGAGGTGATAAGTTTTGTTATGTCCTCTGTTTAATGTTCCCTTGTACTAACAATGCAGCTGAATATGAGGCTTTACTCCACGATCTTCGGATGGCTAAAGAGATGAATTTGAGTCGGGTTAAGTGCTTCGGCGATTCAGATCTAGTGGCTCAGCAAGTGTGTGGCACTTGGGATTCTAAGGACCCACTCATGGCTGCATATCGGCGAGAGGTGGACATAGTGGCTGGTCACTTTAAAGGTTATCAGGTGGACCATATAGACCGACAGAAGAATGAAGCAGCGGACGCTTTAAGTCGTCTTGGTTCTCAACGTAAACTGGTTCTGCCCAATGTCTTTCTTAATGTGTTGCACAATCCGTCAGTCAAAATACCAACCGAAGAAGATTTGGCTGTTCCTGATCCGGAGGCTCAATTGGTGGCAGCTTTGCATGCCATACCAGATTGGACGATCCCATATCTGGATTACATGAACCGGGGTGAGTTACCAGCTAAGGAAACGTTGGCTCGACAGATAATCTAGCGTTCCAAGATCATGACCATACTCAATGGGGAGTTACATCGTTACAGTGTTTTAGGAGCGATTCAATGATGCGTTTCTCCTCAAGAAGGTTGTGAGATTCTGCGAGAAATTCATGAAGGGGATTGCGGTCATCACGCTGGTTCAAAGTCGTTGGTTGCTAAAGCTTTTCGCCACGGTTTTTACTGGTTGACGGCGCATGCTGATGTGGAGGATTTAGTCAAAAGATGTGATGGATGTCAAAAGTTTGCCCGCCGCGCGCACGTTCCGGCTCAAGAGTTGCGGATGATTCCAATTACGTGGCCATTTGCCACTTGGGGGCTGGATATGGTTGGACCCTTCAAGCGCTCCAAGGACAAGAAGACCCATCTGTTAGTAGCAGTTGATAAATTCACTAAATGGGTAGAGGCAGAGCCAGTCAGCAAGTGTGATGCAGCCACAACGGTTCAATTCATCAAAAAGGTGATATTCCGGTTTGGCTTTCCACATAGCATTATAACAGATAATGGCACTAACTTGTCAAAAGGAGAGATGGAATAATTCTGTCAACGTGAGCACATCCGGCTTGATCTAGCATCAGTGGCTCACCCCCAATCTAATGGTCAAGCGAAAAGGGCAAATCAAGAAATTCTGCGGGGTATCAAACCAAGGCTTATGGTTCCCTTAAAGCGGACGCTGGGTTGTTGGGTCGAGGAGCTACCTTCTGTGTTATGGAGCATCAACACCACACCCAATAGGTCTACGGGTTACACGCCTTTCTTCATGGTTTATGGAGCAGAGGCAGTTCTTCCTAGTGACATCCGTCACGATTCGCCCCGTGTGGCAGCTTATGTTGAAGCTGATAATGAGAAGGCACATCAGGATTCTCTGGACCTGTTGGATGAAGAGCGGGATCTTGCAGCAGCGCGTTCAGCGATTTATCAACAAGATCTTCGACGTTATCACTGCCGCCGGGTTAAAACTAGGACCTTTCAAGAAGGTGATTTGGTGCTCCGACTCATCCAGGATTAGACTGATATGCAAAAGTTATCCCCCCCTTGGGAAGGACCCTTCGTGGTCAGCAAAAATCTGCACAACGGATCCTACTACCTCATTGATGTTCGAGAGCATGAAGACTCACATCAATCGGAGGAGGAGACAAAGAGGCCATGGAACATAGCTCTCCTTCGGCCTTACTATACTTGAAGCCATAGGTTTTTTCACCTGTACATATTTATGACAGTGTATATACCATATAATGAACCGGAGCCTCCATTATAAGCGGGGTATCTGTTCTTTCTTATATCATATGTGTGCTTTTACAAGTTAACGGACAAAGCGGAGTCTTTGTTAAACCGGATTTAGCAACTGCATAAAGATAAAGAAATCACTAGGGGGCTTGTTCATGTTTGAACCACAGCTACACCTGTTGATAGGCATTTCAGCCACACAAGGAAAATTTGTGGAGCCAAAGAGAGTATTGTACACTGTACAAACTTAAACATAGGCACACGCTGAGCATCGCTCACAAAGTTACTTGGGGGCTCTTTTTTGCAAAGCAACAAAGAGTTTGAAAGGACCCTCGTAATTGGCTATCAAGCCACGGCTTGGAAGCCTGGTGTATTCACCTAAAACCCCGGGTTAACCTGCCTGCATCAAGTAAGCCACTCCTATCCAGGTAATCTTGGCATGACCCATCGAACGTTTGACAAGTCAATCTTTTATAGACCCTGAACTTGTCATAGTTAAAACGGTGATTGGTTAATTGGAGGCCCATCTTAAAAGACTTTGTTAAATGGTTTAACTCAGAGGCCTGGCAGCCCATGAAAAGCCTCGATTTGGAGCCTGGCAGCTCGTAAAAAGCCTCACATATTTTCCTATTTGAATTTTGTTTGTTGACAATCATAAGTATTTTTTGATAAACCGGCATCCTTGATCCAGCTTGCTTTCCAACCACCAGCTGTTGCCTCATGATCAGTTATAAACCGGTGGTCACTGACCCGATATGGTTTGACTAAATCACCAGTGTTATGAAGAAAATCCGGTAGGCATACCGGTCTGGTTTAATAGATAGACCAACATTATGAAGATGAGATTATCAAACGTATCGGGTTGGTGTTAAACACCTTTGCTGTATACACGTTTTCTCACTCAATGAGGTATGTTTTGTACATTATTTTTTGTACAAACACTTGATTATTCAGCTCAAGTACTATATACTTCTTGGATATTATGACATGTTTAGCGGTAAACTGCTAGACACTTTTAAGTTTTTTGTACCCAGGAAGGCAAGTCATCATAGACTATGCATAAAATATATCCTGAAGGGCGGCACAGATTGTCACAAAGGGCTATGAAGCATGCTCAATGGCATGGAAGATAAACAAAGTTTCAGCTATCCTATTACATGAAGCTTTAAAGCGGCTCAACAATGCCATTGTTTTTCACAGTAGCCATATAAACCGGCGACCGGATCAAGACTCTTCATCACGACAGTTTGACGGTTGCGGATCAGTTGGTGTACGCACTTCTTCATCCCGCCCCAGTCGCTGGAAATCAGCCGTTGACCAGTCGATTCTGTTTAAAGCTTGGAATACTGCTTCTTCATGGATAAGATCAGAAGGGTTAATATCAGGGGCATAAGTGTGCTTACGAATCGGAGGCACAAGTTCTTCGACTTCATGGATCTCGGCCGGCTGTCTTTTCCCTTCTGCATCATAAAACGGTTGAAAATGGGACAAATCGGTGTCTTCAGCTAATTTGCTGGCCGCTGGCCGCATCTGTTTGGTCAACCGCCGAAGATCATCATTGTCAAAGTTTGAACCGTCTTCTTTCACGCCGGGATACCCTTTAATGATATCCTTCGCTTCAAGATCTGGAGTCCAGGCCTTGGCTTGAATAAGGGCAGTTAATGCTCCGGCTCTTGCAACAGATCTTTTCAACTCAGCAATACGCGCCGGTAACATGCCCAGCTTCTCAAGGGTTTCCTTAATCAACGTTGGTGCCGGTTTGTTATAAGCTGCTGTACTAATGGCTTGCTGAGATCCAGAGTATAGCTGCTCAACCAATGTGTATGCCGCTTTGAGCTTCATCCGCATATCTGCACCAAGATGAGTGATCCGAGTTCCTGCCAAAGATTTTTTTTCAACATCGTGGTCAGTTTTAAGATTCATTGACTGATGCAACATACATAAGCAGATACTTACCAAAGTAGCAGAGGTCATAGCGTTGATTTGGCGCTTCAAACCGGCTAGTTCTTCAGCCACCGGTTTCAAGGCTTCCTCGGCATCTACGGCTCTTTTGGTCAAATCGGCTTTTTCGGTTTCCCATGCAGCACGATCTTGATTGAAGGATTCTTTCAATTTTTCCATTCCGGCCAGGGCCTGGGTCAGCTCCTCTTTGGCTTTTGCAGCTCTAGCTTGTTGCGACTTCACATTTTCTTGCAAGTCAGAGTTTTTGGCATCTTTGCTTCTCAGTTCACCCTGCAACATTGAAGGTATCTTCAACAAAACAACATATATAGGCACTAAGTATAAAGCATATAACAAGTTATCCACTTCATACTTGGGGGCAAATGCTTATTTGCTCTCAAATACTAGCTTCTATGCAAGTCTCCAGAACAATGCAAGCATTATCCTTGACACTTGGGGGCTAATGTACGTTTGTTCTAAACTGGCGGTGTGGAATAAAAACCGGATTAACTTGCGAAGTTAAACCGGCCTTTGGGGGCTATGCTACAGAATGTTATCTAATTTTTCAAACATGAGTTTTATCTATGATTGATGACACGCCTTGGCAATGATTAAGGATGGGATGCTTAAAGTGTTACAAAGATCCGGTTTATGATCGACAATCATAAAATGGCTCTTGGGGGCTACCTGGAATAGTATTTCAGCTATAAATCAATGTTCAAGGGAGAGGAATTTACCTCATATCATTCTTTCATCAAATTCACCAAACCGGCTTCATACTCCCGGATTGAGTGCAGACGGTTCAAGAAGCCGGAATGAAGCTCATCAGCGTTAAGATGAGCATAGTTTGATAAGTCGCTGCTCCATTTACCTTTATCCCTGGCAATTTGCTCTTCTTTGGCACTATGCTGAGCCAAAATGACGGGATGACCAGTAGAACTGTGGCCTGCTCCAGTAATAATAACGTCATCGCCTTGGCCTTCAGGATTTTGGGCGGATGATGATGGAATTTCAGTGTCTTTCATTGGATTAGCCCGGTTTGGTTCTGCCAGTTCAGCATCAGGGGCGGCAGGCTCAACATCTGTGGGTTCGTCAGTATGTTGGCCGTCAAGGGGCGGATCATCAAAAGTTGTTTTAGGATGGAGGCCTTCCGGTTCACCTGTTTGCTCCGGTTCAACTCTTGGTTCTTCTTCTTCAGCAACAGGGACTTCTGGCGGATTGGTGACCCGAGCTTTCTTGCTGGGTCTGGCTTTGGCCCTGCAAACAGAATAAAAAGGGTTAACATCCTGTTCAAAAGATGTAGGGCGCATTGAAAGGAAAGGTTTTTCGTAACTCACCCAGCCACAGTTTTCAAAGGGGAGAGTTGAGTTGCTGTCGATTTACCAGAAGAGGAAGGAGGTGTCACCTGATAATTTGAATCGGGCGGATTAAGAGGCTGTCTGAAATAACCTGCCTTGGGGTAAGAATGGTCAAAAGTAGGAGAGACCTCAGACCGACGCTTCCGAACCGCGGTATCAGGTAAACCGGTAGAAGTGACATGTTGGCCACTGTGCCGAGTTGTCCGACGAGCCTCATGCTGTTGAGTCTTCAAAATAAATGTTGGATCCAAGTGAGCAAGAGGATGAGAAAAGATTACTTTCCGGATTGTTTGGCGAGTTTTTTGTGTTGGCACAGAGTCTGAACCGGAGGAAAGGGTAATTACCTCTATGTCCTCAGCCTGACTAGCTTCGGCCTCCTCATGAGGAAGATCATTGTTAACAAGATGAATAAAAAGAGAGCCAAGTGAGTCAAGTTCTACCTCAGCTTCTGGGTCATCAATATCATCATCAAGTTCCATATTAATCCCGTTAGCCGTTTTCCGCTTTGATGTCCGTTTTACGGCTTTGGTCTTCGGGCGGGTTGGTTTGGCCACTTTATCTCCAGTTGGCTTTGCCGCTTTCTCTATGGATTTTCGTTTCCAGAAAGGGTCATCACCATATACATATAAAGAAGAAGGGTTACAGCTTGTATAAGTCAAAGATATTAGAGATGAAGAGGAAGTGTAATGCTTACAGCAGGCAGTTTGTTCTTGGTGTAGAAGGGATTCAGACCGGTTTGACTACAGACCAGTTCCGATTCATTCAGAATTTTCTTTACCCCTTCAGTAACTTCTTCCTCAGATAATTCGATGTTGGAGTGGCGTTGAGGATCGTCAACCTCATCGGTATATTCGCACATTAAACCGGGACACCGGCTTAGCGGCAAGATACTCCAGGATATCCAACAACGTACAAAATCCACACCTATTAAACCGTTTGCCATAAAGGCCCGGAGCTTGGCGATTTGAGGAGCGTATTTTGCCCTTTCTGAGGAGCTTAGGCGTTGTGGCATTGGGTGAGTATTGGATAATCTATGATCTCGGAAGGCGGGGAGGGGATTCTCATCTTCAGGCGAAGTGCCTCTACAGTAGAACCATGTATGGTTCCATTCCTTTGGGTGGCTATGGTGTTTGGCATGAGGAAATTCCACTTCTTTCTGCTTTTGAATCGAGACACCACCAAGCTCTGTATTCGGGCCATTCACAAACTCTGTGCGCCGGTTTAAGTGAAAGAAATCCCGGAACAATTTTGCAGTTGGTTCTTCCTGTAAATAGGCTTCACAGAAGACTTGGGAATTGCATAAGTTGGAGACTGAATTGGGACCAATATCTTGTGGAAGCAGCTGGAAGCTGGCAAGCACATCTCGATAAAATTTTGACCCTGGCGGTTTGAAACCACAGCCTATATGGTCAACAAAGATTACCACTTCGCCTTGTCTTGGGGTTGGAGGATTCTCAGTTCTTGGGGCTCGCCATTTGATCTCAGTTTTCTTAGGCAGAGAGCCGATGCTAACCATCTCATCCAGTTGAGCCTCAGTAACCCGGGAACGAGCCCAGTTGCACGCAGTGAATTGTTTGGCCATTGCAAAGCGAACAAACTGAAAATGAAAGGCTGGT
The DNA here is from genome assembly GCF_003073215.2 of Triticum urartu. Classification (NCBI taxonomy): domain Eukaryota; kingdom Viridiplantae; phylum Streptophyta; class Magnoliopsida; order Poales; family Poaceae; genus Triticum; species Triticum urartu. Next base: position 169,727,800 of record NC_053026.1, on the reverse strand, counting down.
TTATAAATTATGCATGATCATATAGAAGAGACAAGGGAGTAAGAAACATACTGATATAATAAATGGTACAACCCGGAGACTAGTATAATGAGAAAGAAGGTAATGCTAGCACAGGATTGATCAGACACTGTTAAACCGGAGCGTAATTATGAAGGTAACATGCTCTTCAGGTTTATCAGAGGGCTAATGGCATAGACTATTTATCCAATGTCAAATCACTTATATTGGTGCGAGGAGAAACATATCTCACAGTGATGTATAAAACTTTCGGATCTAGAGATAAGACAGAAAAGCAAAAATAATTGGATCTTGAAGGGGTGCAGAACTGAAGCAATTTTTGACAGACAGATCAGTTCTTTGCGCATAAAGATTTGTGATGATCATGGTAGGTAAGCTACGGTAAGAGATGTATCAAGCATGAAGTGTCCATCTATTAAAGGAAGAACATGGAAGAATAGCACTGATGAACTTCGGAAAGAACTGCGATGAATATCAAAACCCTAGAACAGATCTATGGTGAAGAAAGCAGAGAACTTACCGGAGCTAGTGAGGAAGTGGAAGGGCGCCGCAGTTCTCTGGTGCGTTCAGGGCGATGCAGCGGCCGAGGTCGGAGCAGAAACGACGCTCGACGGTGGCGGCGGAGTTCCGGAGGCTGAGCGGTGCGAGGAAGATGATGTGAAGAGGCACGGGGGGAAACGGTGAAAATGACCCCTCGGTCCTATTTAGAAGGCAAAGTGAAAAATGGCAAGTGCGGGAATTGAGGAGTCCAAAAAATGGATAAGTTAATAAAGGTGTCGCCTCGATAACTGGATATATATTAAATGAAGGAAATCTCCGATATCAACGGATGGATGATGTCAGGACGGTTTATCGTAATTTTAAAGTATGACGTCACGGCGGTTTACAAGATCAAAAATGAAGACAAGAGAGAAGAGTTTTTATAAAGTGTGGAAGATTGACATGAACAAGTTCATACCAATCTAGGGCCTAATGTTGGGGATATTACTACTGGAGGTAAACCGGCCTTATGTAGCCGGGTTGACTCTTTGAAGATTAGAAGCCCATGAAGATGTAAAGATGCTAGCGCTTTACGGAGGGCCCAAATGCGAGTTACAGTATGTAAATGTAAACCGGCCTAGTCATGTAACTTGTATAGTAAGGTAGAAAGAGAGAGGCCGAACCGGATACGTTTATAAACCGGCTTCGGGACTCTGTAGCCCGGCGGGCGTCAACCTATGTATATAAAGAGACGACCCGGCCGCGGTTTAGGGACAGACAACAACAACTCAAAAGCCAGACAAAGCAGATTCGCTCCCTAGCCTTCGAAACCCTAGCAATACAAATCACAACTAGACGTGGGATTTTACCTTCATCGAAGGGGCCGAACTAGTATAAACTCCCGTGTCCCCTTGTCCGGTTTAACCCCTTTAAGCTAACCCGTTGTGATGGCTCCACAACTAAGTTCTTTCACGAGGACATCTGCCGTGACAAACCCACGACACTACCCCTATTGAGAGCAGTGGAAATCATGCCGATGAATTTTGGGACAATAAGCATCCACGTTTACCCTGGCGACTAAATTCGAACCCATTTTGTATTCCTATACGAATATTTATAAATCATTCTATGTGTTTTTATATATCTTCAAAAGCACGACAAAGATGTATTCCACTGTCATATATGAATATGATTTACAAATGCTGATACTCGAATTCAGAAGCTAGAATCCAGTTTAAGGTGAATTTGAATATTTGAAACAACTTTATGTCCAACTCAAGTGTCACACGCAGCATAATGTGTACTCCCATTTAGATATGTACACAAGCGATGTATCAAGATTCAAATACTGAGTCTATCAAACAATAATATACAAAACTAACAGACATATAAACACTTATAGAGTATATGGATCAATAATATCAACTAACATACATAAGCCAGGCCGTTGTACTTTTTTTTGCTAGAAGAGCATCCTTGTTTTAGTGAAGCTAGGACAACATCTTGGCCCTTTCTAATGCATGCCACTTAAGGTCCATCTATACGACTATTATTGCTGAATGGGCATTCAACCCGATTGGTATTTGTAGGTCTAGCACATCAATCAAAATGAAATGTCTCAGAGACTTATCAATTAATACATACTTGTGCTCAAAAAAATTTACAAACCAAAAAACAAAAAAATAGTACATCATCTCTAAAACAAATGGTTTGATCGATTACATGAACAATCAACACAAAGGTTATTTAATGATGGAGAGAACATTTCACCTATGATTTAACAAGTGGGAATTTAATTTCCTTTTTTCCTTCAGGACCTTAACAATGCAGTCAGTCTTAGCTTTTCCTCCTTTTGAAATCCACCAAATATTTACTGGATGTCTTGAGTACTGCTTGTGATTGTGTTGTTTGCTTCCTCAACATGTCAACTTCATCTCTAAGTGCAGAAGCAGAATCTCTTTCTACCATTAGTGTCGGTGCGAAATGACACGTAGGGGGTCAGTGGGATCCCATCTACGGTTGGCGGGTGCGGGGCTATGCAAAGAGCGGGTCTGGCGGTCAGCACACAAATTGTTTACCCCAAGTTCGGGCCGCAGAGACACGTAAAACCCTAGTCCTCCTTTGATGTATATTTGGGTGTTGTTGTGTTCTTGAACTAGCTACGGTGGCTCTCTAGTCCAAAAGATCTGAATCCCCCTCCAGTACACCTTGGGCCTCCTTTTATAGTCAAAAAGGGGTCGCCACAGTGGTACACAGGAGGTGGAAAGGTGTACAGGGGCTGAGTCTATCCTCTGGCATCGTCGGACAAACGCATTTAATGCGCTGTCGACGTGCCCCTCTTGCTTTATCGGGGACGGCGAAGAAGCTCGTCCTAGCTGTCGTCGCCACGCCTGGCTCCGACGTGCGTCCAAGTTGACGAGGCGTTGTAGCGTCATGTTGGTTGGCTGCTGGGCTGGCGCGATGGTGGAGTCTTCACGAAGATCTGCATGCCACCGCGCAGCTTCTTGCTGAGTTGGTGTAGAGGCCGCGCGCTGCCACGCAGATGCCTGCCGAGCTGGTCGAGCTGGCAGCTGTATGGGAGCAGCGGTGGAGTCTTGGAAGACGCGGGCCTGGCTACGGCCTCGCAGGCGTTGAGGGAGTCCTGGATTAGGGGGTCTTCGAACAGCCGGACTATATCCTTTGGTTGGACTGTCGGACTATGAAGATACAAGATTGAAGACTTTGTCCCATGTCCGGATGGGACTCTCCGTGGTGTGGAAGGCAAGCTAGGCAATACGGATATGTAGATCTCCTCCCTTGTAACCGACTCTGTGTAACCCTAGCCCCCTCCGGTGTCTATATAAACCAGAGGGTTTAGTCCGTAGGACAACAGACAATCATACCATAGGCTAGCTTCTAGGGTTTAGCCTCTATGATCTCGTGGTAGATCAACTTTTGTAATACTCATATCATCAAGAACAATCAAGAAGGACGTAGGGTTTTACCTCCATCAAGAGGTCCCGAACCTGGGTAAACATCGCCTCCCCTACCTCCTGTTACCATCCACCTTAGACGCACAATTCGGGACCCCCTACCCGAGATCCGCCGGTTTTGACACCGACATTGGTGCATTCATTGAGAGTTCCACTGTGTCGTCACCGTAAGGCTTGATGGCTCCTTCGATCATCGGTAACGATGTGGCCTAGGGTGAGGTTATCCTCCCCGGACAGATCTTTGTATTCGGCGGCTTCACACTGCGGGCCAATTCGCTTGGCTATCTGGAGCAGATCGAGTGCTACGCCCATGGCCATCAGGTCAAATTTGGAAACTTAAACTACACCGCCGATATCCGCGGAGACTTGATCTTTGACGGATTCGATCCTGTGTCAGTTGCGCCGCACAGTCACGACGAGCACGACGTAACTCTGCCGTCGGACAGTGTTCGGGAGATCGCATCTGCAACTACTCCGGCTTTCAATTCGGAGCAAATCGCGCCATCCAAGGACGAAGGGATAGACCACGCCATGGAGGCCGCACTCTCAGTGGAGATGGAGCCGGATACCGATTTCGCCCCTTACGAGAGCCGTGTCGCCGAACCACTGGACTCGTCTCCAGCCACGGACTCCGAGCCGCCTGCATCCGTGCCCATCGAATCTGACTGGGCGCCGATCATGGAGTTCACCTCCGTGCATATCTTTCGGCACTCACCTTTCGGCGATGTGATAAATTCGTTAAGGTCTCTCTCTTCATTGGGAGAGCCTTGGCCTAACTATGTCTGGCCAGAATGGGATGCGGACGACGAAGAAATTCGCTGCCCACCCACCACCCACTTAGTAGCCACTGTCGACGACTTAACTGACATGCTCGACTTCGACTCCGAAGATATCGACGGTATGGACGACGATGCAGGAGACGAATAGGAACCACCGCCCACAGGGCGCTGGACCGCCACCTCATCATATGATATATACATGGTGGACACTCCCAAAGAAGGCAACGGTGACGAGACATCAGAGGATGACCCCTCCGAGAAGCAACCCAAGCGCCGACGTAAGTGGCGCCACTCTAAGTCCCACCACAGCAAAAGTAGTGATACCGCCACAGGAGATAATAAAACTCCAGATAGTGCCGAAGACAACCACAACCCCCTCCCGTATGATGTAGAGCGGGAGGATGAATGAGCTAGCCCTCCAGAGCAGGCGGCAGATGGAGAACTGGAGGAGGACAATTGTATGCCTCTCTCCGAAGACGAGGCGAGCCTCGGCGACGAGGAATTTCTCGTGCCTGAGGATCCCGTCGAGCAGGAGCGCTTCAAGCGCCGGCTTATGGCCACAGCAAATAGCCTGAAGAAAAAGCAACAACAGCTTCAAGCTAATCAAGACTTGCTAGTAGATAGAAGGACCGAAGTCCTTGAGGCCGAGGAATACAAACTCAAGAGCCCCTCCAAGAGTTACCCAAAACACAGGTTGCTACCTCACCTAGAGGAGGAAGCATTGAAACCTCCATCACCAGTGTACGATTCGGCTGACCGGCCACCGCGTGGCCGAGACAGAAAGGCGTTTCAGCCTGAAGTTCAGCCTGCACCCCGCCGCTACTCAATCAAAAATAACAAGGCCCGGGGCAACACACGGGACCCGCGAGACGTATTGGACAGCAGGGCAAAACACGCAAGGTCAATATACGGGTCACGGGCGCGCACGCCAACACGGGACGATGATCGTCACACCAGATACACCAAAGATAAATCCGGCCGGGCCAAATACAGCAGACAAGACTCATATGAACTGCGTCGTGATATATCCCGGCACAGAGGCGCCGCACACCCCCTATGCTTCACTGATGAAGTTATGGATCACGAATTCCCGGAGGGTTTTAAACCCGTTAAAATCGAATCGTATGATGGTACAACAGATCCCGCTATATGGATCGAGGATTTCCTCCTTCACATCCACATGGCTCGCGGTGACGATCTACATGACATCAAGTACCACCCACTAAAACTCAAAGGACCAGCTCGACATTGGCTGAATAGCTTGCCAGCAGACTCCGTCGGCAGTTGGGAGGATTTGGAAGACGCATTCCTTGACAACATCCAGGGCACTTATGTGCGACCACCGGATGCTGATGACTTGAGCCATATAACCCAGCAGCCAGGGGAATCGGCCAGGCAATTCTGGACATAGTTCCTGACCAAGAAAAACCAAATTGTTGACTGTCCGGATGCAGAGGCCCTAGCGGCATTCACGCATAACATCCGCGATGAGTGGCTTGCCCGCCACCTTAGCCAGGAGAAGCTGAAGTCTATGGCAGCCCTCACGACACTCATGACTCACTTTTGCGCGGGAGAGGATAGCTGGCTGAAGTCTATGGCAGCAACAACACATCAAGGAATCCGGGCACTTCAGATACCAAAGATGCCAACGGCAGATCAAGTCGTAACAGACCAAAGTGCCGTAACAACGGCGATAACAACGATGATACGAAAGTCAATGCCGAATTCAGAGGCTCTAGATCCGGTTAGCGGAAAAAGCCATTTAAATGAAGTGCTCTGGCTCCGTCAAGTTTGGATCGCATACTGGATCGCTCATGTCAAATCCACGGCACCCCCGACAAGCCAGCCAATCAAACCAACACAGAATGCTTGGTGTTCAAACAGGCCGGCAAGTTAAATGCCGAAAACAAGGACAAGGGCCTGGATAGTGATGACGAGGAGGAGCCCCGGCTGCCGAACACAGGAGGATAGAAGGGGTTCCCCCCACAGGTGAAGACGGTGAACATGATATACGCAACACATTCCCAAGAGGGAGCGGAAGCATGCACTAAGGGACGTCTATGCGATGGAGCTCGTCACCCCAAAGTTCAACCTATGGTCCGTTTGTCCGATCACCTTTGATCGCAGGGACCACCCCACTAGTAGCCGTCATGGCGGATCCGCCGCACTGGTCCTAGACCCCATCATCGACGGATTTCACCTCAAGCGAGTCCTTATGGACGGCGGCAGCAGCCTGAACCTGCTCTTTCAGGATACAATGCGAAAAATGGGTATCGATCCCTCGAGGATCAAACCCACCAAAACCACCTTTAAGGGCGTCATCCCAGGTGTCGAGGCCCATTGCACGGGCTCAATCACACTGGAAGTGGTCTTCAGATCACCGGAAAACTTCCGAAGCGAGGAGTTAATCTTCAATATCGTCCCGTTTCGCAGTGGCTATCACGCACTGCTCGGACGAACAACATTTGCAAAATTTAATGCGGTGCCGCATTACGCATACCTCAAGCTCAAGATGCAAGGACCTAGGGGGGTCATAACAGTAAATGTAAACACAAAACGCTCGCTCCGCACGGAAGAGCACACTACGGCCCTCACAGCAGAAGCACAAAGTAGCCTTTTAAGGAAAACCACTAATTCGGCGCTCCATCCCCCGGACACTTTCAAGCGAGTCCGAAGTAAACTGCAACAGGATCGCCTGGGACGTTCAGAGCTCGCCTAGCAATTCGGCCCCCGTCCCAGTCCCAGCCAAGCGACGAAATCCGTGCCACGCGTACATAATTATGCACTGAAAATACCATGGACATAGGCGGGGGCACGATCAAGGCACGTCCCGCAATGCGGCTTAATCGCCCTAGGGGCTGTATACCTTTATCATATCTTTTCTCTTTCAGGGCCTAACTCTCTGGAAGCCCTTTCCGGCAGTACGATTGCCGGACACATTACGGGAAGGAACAACCAAGGCGGCAAGAAGCTAAGATGTACACGGAAACCCTCAGGTGGTCTCTAATATTAATCGATATACCCGCTTTCTACTACCCATACACAGCTTGCCCTTGGATAGGACATGTCAAATAGTCCCACTTTCTGCTTATCGCACTACTTGTACCAGTACGCTTCGACGTATTATTTAAATAACAATGCATAGCATTAGTCTATTATTGCATTATTTATCCTTTTTTTCTCTTATATGTCCATTCACGACAATCCGCACCCGTACATTCGGGTATGGTCAGTACGCTAGGGGATTTCGTTTACCCCATAATACGGCGCGAGAAGTCCGAACACTTTCGACAGTGCGGCACCCCGAACTTATAGCACTATATGCATTAGCTCTGAATCATGTCTTAGGTCAATAGTTGGGTTTGCCCAGCTCCCATGCTTTGGTACCTTACGTTCCACTATATCGGCTAAGGTAGCGGTGGGAGAACTACTGCGATTGTGTCCCGGTTCTTCCGGACGAGCACCTCAGTAGAGAAAGCCGAAAACTGACTGTCATGATAAGGCGAGAGACTGGTCGCTGTTCGAGAGGTCTCAAGTCCTTAAAGACTTTTTCCGCTTCGGGCGGGGAGTCGGCCTTGTCCGGCTTAGGCGTGTATAGCGCCCCAAATTCAGTCTTACGAATATTAGGGGCTTCGCCAAAATTTAAAATTGTAGACTTCTATGGCTAAGTGAGAGTGATAAAGCCTTATAGTCCGATAGCCTGGTTCGTTGCGCTGAACACCTCCCTTGAAGGACCCAAAATTGGGGTAAAGAGTGCTCAGGTTTATCCCAAACACCCTAGTACTAGTTACATGGGGGCAGAAGCCGACGACTGGCCAACTCTCAGATTTTATAAATGGCCGCACAGAAGGTAATATTTTAAATTAAAAAAGCGTTTCATAGCACAGATAAACTCGTTTCACATTACAGGATCACATGAACATGTTCATTCAAAAATTACATCCTTGGAGCATTCATCCGCCACAAGGTGGGAACCCTTTAGGACACTCTCATAATACATCTCGAGGTAGCGATGCTCCTTGCCCTCCAGCGGCCCCTCCTTCACCAGCTTCACGGCGTCCAGCTTCGCCCAGTGCACCTTCGCCCGGGCAAAATCCCAGCGTGCACCCTCGATGTAGACGGACTGTTTTAGAACTTCAAGCTATGGGCAGGCATCCACAAGCCGCCGCACCAGACCGAAGTAGCTGCCGGAAAGGGGCTCGCCAGGCCACATCCGGACTATAAGGCCCCTCATGGCCTGTTTGGCCGCCTTGTGAAGCTCGACCAATTGCTTCAGCTGGTCTCTCAAGGGCATTGGGTGTTCGGTCCCAGTATACTGAGACCAGAATAACTTTTCCGTCGAGCTCCCCTCCTGAGCTTGCTAAAACTCCAAGGCGTCCAGTACACTGCGGGGAAGATCTGCGAATGCTCCTGGAGAGCTCCGGACTCGGGTGTAACACCCAGGATGCGGCTATATCTCCCACATGTCGCAGCACTACTTAGAGGCATAACCGCATATAGCAGGCATGTCGCAAGAGGGGTAATCTTTACACATCCCATGTACTGAATAAGAAAGTGATAAAGAGTTGGCTTACAATCGCCACTTCACACAATACATAAATATAGCATTACATCATCCAGAATACAATCAAGGTCCGATTACGGAACCAAAATAAAAGAAGACCACCCCTAATGCTAGATCCCCGATCGCCCCAACTGGACACCACTACTGATCAAAAGGCAAGGAACACAACAACGAAAAGAGTCTTCATTGAGCTCCCACTTGAGCTGGGTTGCGTCATCTGCACTGGTATCATCGGCACCTACAACTGTTTGGAAGTATCTGTGGGCCACGAGGACTTAGCAATCTCACACCCGCGAGATCAAGACTATTTAAGCTTATGAGTGGAAAGGGTAGTGAGGTGGAGCTGCAGCAAGCACTAAGCATATATGGTGGCTAACATACGCAAATAAGAGCGAGAAGAGAAGCAATGCACGGTCGTGAACTAGAAGTGATCAAGAGGTGATCCTGAAACTACTTACATCCAAGCATACCACAAGAACCGTATTCACTTCCCAGACTCCGCCGGAAAAAGACCATCACGGCTACACACACGGTTGATGCATTTTAATTAAGTTAAGTGTCAAGTTCTCTACAACAGGATATTAACAAATTCCCATCTGCCTATAACCGTGGGCACGACTTCACGGCGTAGGTGCTCACCAGAGGGGCCTTGGGTCGGATCTGGTGTTGGGCTGAACGAAGGCAGGCCGCGGAGCTGGGCTGAAGAGGCACGACACCGGACGACGGGTCAATGGGAACAGGTGCTGCTCATGGGTTCGTTCACCTCGTGTGGGCAAAGCAGCATGGGAAAAAGTTGGCCGGCGGCACGAGATCCGGCGTGAAGGACGAAGGAGCATAGCCGGGAACAGGCGGAAGCAGGCGAGGGTGGTTAGATCTGAACGTGGGGAGTCCGTTTTTTGGTGGCAGAGGAGCATGGCAGCGTCGGCGGCGGAGGTCCATGCTTCGAGCGTCCATGGCGGCTTGCTAGTACATGTACCTGAAGACAGAGAGGGAGAGAGGTGAGGCAAGCGAGAGAACCAGATGAAAACAGGGCGGCGAGAGGCTGGCCTGTTCGCCGGAGTTTGTCGCCGGCGGCGGGGTTCGGTGAAGATGACGGAACGGCGGGAGATCGGGGAAGCTCGGGATCGGGCTCCTCCCGATCCACCATTATTCTTGGATTTAAATGAGTAGCCATCTCGAATTAAACAAGATCCTAATACAATGTTCATGATTAAAGCTGGCACTAAGTAACAATTATTGAGGTTTAAAACTAATCCCGTAGGTAAATGTAGAGGTCGCGTGCCGACGGCAATCACATCGACCTTGGAACCATTCCTGACATGCATCGTCACCTCGTCCTTCGCCAGTCTCCGCTTATTCCGCAGCTCCTGCTTTGAGTTACAAATGTGAGCAACCGCACCGGTATCAAATACCCAGGAGCTACTACGAGTACTGGTAAGGTACACATCAATCACATGTATATCACATATACCTTTAGTGTTGCCGGCCTTCTTGTCCGCTAAGTACCGCTTCCAGTGACCACTTCCCTTGCAATAAAAGCACTCAGTCTTGGGCTTGGGTCCATTCTTTGGCTTCTTCCCGGCAGCTTGCTTACCGGGCGCGGCAACTCCCTTGTCGTCCTTCTTGAAGTTCTTCTTACCCTTGCCTTTCTTGAACTTAGTGGTTTTATTCACCATCAACACTTGATGTTCCTTTTTGATTTCCACCTCTGCTGATTTCAGCATTGAATATACCTCAGGAATGGTCTTTTCCATCCCCTGCATATTGAAGTTCATCACAAAGCTCTTGTAGCTCAGTGGAAGCGACTGAAGGATTCTGTCAATGACCGCGTCATCCGGGAGATTAACTCCCAGCTGAGTCAAGCGGTTATGCAACCCAGACATTTTGAGTATGTGCTCACTGGCAGAACTATTTTCCTCCATCTTACAGCTGAAGAACTTGTCGGAGACTTCATATCTCTCGACCCGGGCATGAGCTTGGAAAACCATTTTTAGCTCTTTGAACATCTCATATGCTCCGTGTCTCTCAAAACACTTTTGGAGCCCCGGTTCTAAGCTGTAAAGCATGCCGCACTGAACGAGGGAGTAATCATCAGCATGTGATTGCAAAGCATTCATAACGTCTTGGTTCTCTGGGATGGGTGCGTCACCTAGCGGTGCTTCTAGGACATAATCTTTCTTGGCAGCTATGAGGATGATCCTCAGGTTCCGGACCCAGTCCGTATAGTTGCTGCCATCATCTTTCAGCTTGGTTTTCTCTAGGAACGCGTTGAAGTTGAGGACAACGTGGGCCATTTGATCTACAAGACATATTGTAAAGATTTTAGACTAAGTTCATGATAATTAAGTTCATCTAATAAAATTACTTAATGAACTCCCACTCAGATAGACATCCCTCTAGTCATCTAAGTGAAACATGATCCGAGTTAACTAGGCCGTGTCCGATCAGCACGTGAGACGGACTAGCCAACATCAGTGAACATCTTCATGTTGATCGTATCTTCTATACGACTCATGCTCGACCTTTCGGTCTTCTGTGTTCCGAGGCCATGTCTGTACATGCTAGGCTCGTCAAGTCAACCTAAGTGTATTGCGTGTGTAAATCTGGCTTACACCCGTTGTATTCGAACGTTAGAATCTATCACACCCGATCATCACGTGGTGCTTCGAAACAACGAACCTTCGCAACGATGCACAGTTAGGGGGAACACTTTCTTGAAATTATTACGAGGGATCATCTTATTTAAGCTACCGTCGTTCTAAGCAAATAAGATGTAAAACATGATAAACATCACATGCAATCAAATAGTGACATGATATGGCCAATATCATTTGCTCCTTTTGATCTCCATCTTCGGGGCTTCATGATCATCGTTGTCACCGGCATGACACCATGATCTCCATCATCATGATCTCCATCATCGTGTCTTCTTGAAGTTGTCTCGTCATCTATTACTTCTACAACTATGGCTAACGCTTTAGCAATAAAGTAAAGTAATTACATGACGTTTATGTTGACACGCAGGTCATAAATAAATAAAGACAACTCCTATGGCTCCTGCCGGTTGTCATACTCATCGACATGCAAGTCGTGATTCCTATTACAAGAACATGATCATCTCATACATCACATATATCATTCATCACATCCTTTGGCCATATCACATCACAAAACACTTGCTGCAAAAGCAAGTTAGACGTCCTCTAATTGTTGTTGCAAGTTTTTACGTGGCTGCTATAGGTTTCTAGAAAGAACGTTTCTTACCTACGCCAAAACCACAACGTGAATTGCCAATTTCTATTTACCCTTCATAAGGACACTGTTCATCGAATCCGATCCGACTAAAGTGGGAGAGACAGACACCCGCCAGCCACCTTATGCAACTAGTGCATGTCAGTCGGTGGAACCGGTCTCACGTAAGCGTACGTGTAAGCTTGGTCCGGGCCGCTTCATCCCACAATGCCTCCGAATCAATATAAGACTAGTAACGACAAGATAATTGACAATATCGACACCCACAACTGCTTTGTGTTCTACTCGTGCATAGTAACTACGCATAGACCTAGCTCATGATGCCACTGTTGGGGAACGTAGCAGAATTTTAAAATTTTCTACGCATCACCAAGATCAATCTATGGAGTCATCTAGGAACGAGGGAGAGAGGAGTGCATCTACATACCCTTGTAGATCGCGCGTGGAAGCGTTCAAGAGAACGGGGTTGAGGGAGTCGTACTCGTTGTGATCCAAATCACCGATGACCAAGTGCCGAACGGACAGCACCTCCGCGCTCAACACACGTACGGTTGGGAAGACATCTCCTCCTTCTTGATCCGGCAAGGGGGAAGGAGAGGTTGATGAAGATCCAGCAGCACGACGGCGTGGTGGTGGAAGCAACGGTGATCTCGGCAGGGCTTCGCCAAGTGCAGGGAGACGGAGGAGTGTCACGGGAGGGAGAGGGAGAGGCCAGGGGCTTGGGTGCGGCAGCCCTCCCTCCCCCCACTATATATAGGGTCCCTGGGGGGCGCCGGCCCTAGGAGATCCAATCTCCTAGGGGGGCGGCGGGCAAGGGGGTGCCTTGCCCCCCAAGGCAAGGGTGGCGCCCCCCACCCCTAGGGTTTCCAACCCTAGGCGCAGGGGGAGGCCCAAGGGGGGGGGCGCACCAGTCCACTGGGGCTGGTTCCCCTCCCACTTCAGCCCATGGGGCCCTCCGGGATAGGTGGCCCCACCCGGTGGACCCCCGGGACCCTTCCGGTGGTCCCGGTACAATACCGATTACCCCCGAAACTTTCCCGATGGCCGAAACTTGACTTCCTATATATAAATCTTCACCTCCGGACCATTCCGGAACTCCTCGTGACGTCCGGGATCTCATCCGGGACTCCGAACAACTTTCGGGTTACCGTATGCTAATATCTCAACAACCCTAGCGTCACCGAACCTTAAGTGTGTAGACCCTACGGGTTCGGGAGACATGCAGGCATGACCGAGACGACTCTCCAGTCAATAACCAATAGCGGGATCTGGATACCCATGTTGGCTCCCACATGCTCCTCGATGATCTCACCGGATGAACCACGATGTCGAGGATTCAATCAATCCGTATACAACTCCCTTTGTCAATCGGTACGTTACTTGCCCGAGACTCGATCGTCGGTATCCCAATACCTCGTTCAATATCGTTACCGGCAAGTCACTTTACTCGTATCGTAATGCATGATCTCATGATCAACCACTTGATCACATTGAGCTCATTATGATGATGCATTACCGAGTGGGCCCAGAGATACCTCTCCGTTATGCGGAGTGACAAATCCCAGTCTCGATTCGTGCAAACCCAACAGACACTTTTAGAGATACCTGTAGTGTACCTTTATAGTCACCTAGTTACGTTGTGACATTTGGCACACCCGAAGCACTCCTATGGTATCTGGGAGTTGCACAATCTCATGGTCTAAGGAATGATACTTGACATTCGAAAAAGCTACAACAAACGAACTACACGATCTTTGAGCTATGCTTAGGATTGGGTCTTGTCCATCACATCATTCTCCTAATGATGTGATCCCATTATCAATGACATCCAATGTCCATAGTCAGGAAACCATGACTATCTTTTGATCAACGAGCTAGTCAACTAGAGGCTCACTAGGGACGTGTTGTGGTATATGTATTCACACATGTATTATGATTTCCGGATAACACAATTATAGCATGAACAATAGACAATTATCATGAACAAAGAAATATAATAATAACCATTTTATTATTGCCTCTTGGGCATATTTCCAACAATATTATGTTTCAATTAGAATATATTCCTTGGGCTGTTTTGGTGAGGTCAGGGAGGGATGTGGTTGGTTTTAAGATGCTAATTATGAGTTTTTCTACAAATTGGTAGACAAGTGGGATGTTGGTGAGAAAAGGCAACAACTTACCTCACAATCGTTAGATGTAGATCTAATGGTCAGAAACGACGAATGGCAGACACACCGGCATCACCAACTTAGTCTTGTGTAGGAGTAATAGCAAGATCCGTGCATTGCACGGAACATCAAGATGCATTTTTTTATAAAACACTTGTTGTGATTGACCCTTGCAGGAGTAATCCCATGTGTAAAAACTAATGATATCTCGAGAAATATGAGATAAGGTGAAGAGGAGTGGGGTGTGGTGGTGGTTGGTGGTCGAACTGAGCGGTGGCATGGGGATTGACGACGCCGGCAGCGGCCACCAGGCCAGTTTGTTCGAGAGTCTTCCTTTCTTAATTGCTCAACAATGAGGTTTGTTGGAGATAAGGATGAACGAGGGAAGGCCTTGTCTGCAAATGTGGAGAGGGGTGCGGGTATCTTTTAGTTTAATTTCCATCCGTTAGATATAGATCGGACGGTCTATATTGCAAGATGGCACACATACCATCATCACCAACTCGGTTTTTTATAAGAGAAGAAATATAAGTATGGAGATACAAATGTATTATCGATACTTGCTTCCGTAAACTAGCATCTACATTCTATTCAACACCTCAGCATGTGGGCCCTTAGCATAATGACTTCTCGACTGTGTAAAACGAAGATTTTCCCGTCGCCGACAAGGAGGGGGTGACGGTGGCGCGCTTTTTGGCTTGCTCCAGTCTAAGCACGTGTAGATTTATTCTTTTTCACGTCTCGTGTTCGCCGTACTGCCACGACTGTTCATGAATAGACGGTAAGTTATTCACGGGGAAACCCTTGTTGAGCGTGTTTGCGAGAGAGAGAGAGAGAGTGTGTGTGTGTGTGTGCGTGTGTGATATGTTAGAGACTGAGGCAATGATAACAGATTCTTTGTGTCTATGTGTGTGGAGGATAGAGAGAGACATGTACATGGGGCTTTGTGTTGTGTAACGTGGAGACACATATACATAATTAGAGAGTGAGTGTGTGAGATACACATGCAGACATGAGGAGAGATGATGATCTAGGTAAATGGGTGTTTGTGCATGTCTGTGTGTTTGTGCACGCGTTTGTGTGTGAGAGGGAGCGAGTGTATGTGGAGTAGGGAGACCACTGATGATGTAAACCTAGTATAAGGGAAGGGGGAATGGTGTGACATGTGTAGTAGCGAGATAGCACGGGTGCGGGTGGGGGGAGCAGACTATTTGGAAGAGACATCGAGTGTGTGGGGGGAGAGGGGTGTGAGAGCGAGAGAAAGAGAGAGCTAGCGCTGGAGAGAGAGGAAGAGAGGGAGAGAGAGGGGTCGTTTGTGTCCATAAATGGCGTATAGATAGGGAGACAATGTTGATCTTGTCCGAAATTGGCCTATGAACGGAGACGCAAGGGAAGCGAGTCATCATGTGTGTGATAGGGACTTCATGAGAGAGCTAGAATAGATGGTGTAGAGAAGAATGTGCGAAATTGAGAACGATTATACATTAGGGAGCTATGCAAAGAGTCACGACATATATGTATACAGGGAAGGAGCTGGGGCGGGTCCGCATGTGGGAGAGATAGAAAGAGGAGAGTGGTGCACAAGGAGACAAAGTGTGCTTGTTTGCAGTGGGGGTGGTGTGTGAGGTGAGTGCGCGAGAACCACATAACTAGGGAGATAGACGTTTGGGGGCGACGTTTTGTGTGTATGGAAAATATACACTCTACATAGTGCGTGTGCTTGGGTAAGAGAGATAGCGGGAGACCTAGAGAGTGAGGGAAGAGATGTGTGCATTCCCGAGAGACAAAGTGATAGAGACCTATGTTGGGGTCCGAACTTTACAAGAGAGAGGGGTGTTAATGTGCTCGTGTGTTGGTGTTTGGGCGAGAGAACGACTTCTCTATGTGTGTGTGTGTGGGGGGGGTTGACTTCAGATAAAGAGTGAGGTGTCTATATTTGAGGGACTTTAGCGTAATTGAGATATTGTGCACTCATGGTTGATCAATTTGTTTCACAGTTTGTACTATGAGATAACGATACTTTTGAACATGCATGATATACCTTAATGTACCAGAATTACAAACCCAAGATTGGAATTTTGGAATTCGACTCCATCATTAGCTTTTGTAATTCATTTAAATGGAGGTACATTTTTTAAGCCGGGATTTCGTGATTTCAAAT
The DNA here is from genome assembly GCF_003073215.2 of Triticum urartu. NCBI lineage: Eukaryota > Viridiplantae > Streptophyta > Magnoliopsida > Poales > Poaceae > Triticum > Triticum urartu. The sequence goes on along the minus strand of NC_053026.1, from coordinate 169,711,403 downwards.
TCATATATCAAACCTAGATATATACACATACGGGCATGTTCAAACTTTATAATCATCCACTTTATTCATACACATACACATTTTTGCTTTTGTCATCATATTTAGGATAAACACATTTGGAATTTCATTTGAATTGGACCGTATGATGGTATTTGCTTGTAGTAGCTCCAATGATCCATATTTGAATTGAATGGACAATCTAAGTTTCGAGTTGGAGACATTGATTTTCAGAACTTGCACATTTTTTTCGTGCAAAACAAACAAATTGTCGGCCGTACGAGAGCAGAATACTTATAATTTTAGGTGCGAAAAGCTTTCAAACTTCCCGCTCACATCGAAATATCACGCACCCGAAAGTTTAGCCCTGCGATATTCCTGTTTTACCCCTGCCACATGAATGGAAAAGGGCTGCTTTGGTAACTCCATTGTTTTCCCCTCTTTGCCCCCAACATTCTTCCCAGAGCCCCTCCCCTTCCCCTCCCCGACCCCCCCAACCACGGCAAGCCGCCGAATCTAGTCCTCCGCCGCAGCGGTGGACCTCACACCCCGCCGGATCTACCTTCCGCACCTTGGAACCCCCAATTGCCAACTCACCACTTCACCGGAGCCGCTTCAGCGACTGGCTTGTCCACCGCTCCAGATCTCCTTGACCGCCATCATGGTCCACCACACCGGATCTGCTTAACCGGCGCCCTCGTCCACCACAGCGTAGGCCCTTCACTGACTCCCTCGTCCGCCCCTTTGCTGGCCCTTCATACAAGCCCTCGTCCGCCGCAATAGATCCACCTCACCGAAAGCACTGTACAACGCGCCCGCCGAAGCCTTCGTCCACTGCATCGGACCGGCTCCACGGACTCCATATTCAACTCCACCGGCCCTGCTTTACCGACGCCGCAGCCTCATCAGGTTATTTTGATTTGTACTCCTTCGGTTTTTCTCTTTATCGTGCAACTGTTCACTTACCACAGATGAGCTTTCTTGTATGTCGACAGGCGCCGCAACTGTAGCACCGGAGCCGCTTCAGCGACGGCGACAGCCGTCCCAAACTCAACTGCAACACGAGCACCATCGACGATCCTTAGCTATCAAGTATGACAACGATACGCATACGCCGCCGAGAATCAGGTACTATTATCCAACGGCCGGCGCCTACGTTCACTTTCCTAGCATAAGCACCGCACCTTTGAATTTCTTCAGGGCATCATTCAGTTTTTCATGAGACGCGTTATTCTACTTGCACCTGTAGGGAAATACTTCTGGCAGTGAACATGTTACATGTGCTAAATTACATACTAGTGCACATATAGTTAATATGCTTTAGTTTTGTTCTGATGCCACCTATTGGTTCCATCAGACTGCTTAATGTTCTCTATGCTTAATTACACATCAGCAAACTAGCATGTGGTTCCACTGCTTTTTGTTCGTTTTACCCTACATTTTCTGATGCTAGCTATTACATCACTGCTCCGAGCCTTTGTTCATTACTTGTTTGTGTGTTCTTGATCTTCCCAAGTTGCATGACTAATTTGATGCTTCTATTAATTATGGAGCTGCCAACCCCATCAAGCAAAATATTTGTTCTTTTGGGGCTGGCACCTCGAACAAGCATAAAAATAGAGGGAAGCAGATATACTCCCTCCGATTCTATTTACTCTGACCATAACTCTTGACCCGCATACCAAGGAGGGCACTGGTTTAATTTTTCTAGACTAATTTGCCAATTAATTAGGGCAGAGGTGGATGGCGCGGGGCACAAAAGGAAACCAGCGCTAGGAATCGGCAACACGCAGACTAATACGAGAAAACTGAGAAAAAGTTATACGCAAAGTAAAAAGAATCGGAGGGAGTATTGTCGTGTATGCACACACCCTTCTTTCATTAGTTTAGATGAACCATTGATGATCAATTCGGACCAGTGCATGCGATTAAAATTAATTTTACCTAAATAGATGGTGCAGAATAAACTACAACAACTAGATTTGCAACCACGGGATGCTGACGATATCTTCAAAGAACATTGCAACAGCAGCCAGGCTTCACAGCAACATATGGTAAGCCAGTGTGTTTTAGTACATGTGAAATGTAATGCGAGTGGGGTGCTTTCTTGGCTTGTGCCCTCAACGTGTAATCCTACCAAATTACAAATAGTTTAGTTGTCTGCTTTGCTGTATTGCTTGATTCGAATGCTTATTTGTTGTTACGCTATACCTGAGTTGGCCAATATGTCAGCAGTGCCTGCTGTACTATCGTAAAGAAATGCATGTCTATTTCATTTGAGTCCTTAACTTTTCCTCTCAACTTCATCACATGATTGTCTTCGTAGTTTATATGAGGCCACAGTGTTAAGTGCTTTCTCAGATTATTTCAACTGCTTAGATGCCTTGGCAACTTAAATATAGCGGTTGTACACTCCCTTTCAACTAGGGATGTCAACTGGGTCCGGTTTAATCCCGATTTAAGTCCACTAGTGGTATGATAGTTCAAAAGAGTTTTTGTTTTTTTGAGGAAAATGAACTAGGGAGGTAGCAAAAACTAACTAGATGGGACTGGCGGATTTTGTTTATTTGCCACTTACATCCCTAGTTTCATATTACCATTTTAATTTCTTTTCGTTGATGCTTCTTCGAACCATTTAAATATAGTTTGCCATGCTCGGTAATAATTCGTCCGTCGTTTACCATGTAAGCTTACTGCCTGGATCATACGATAACTATCTCTTGCTGATGTCCAGCGGAAACCTTTCAGGATGCTGTTCACACTAGGACACAATGTACAACCCCAGAATCTATTTGTGGTAGGAGTGCACCATCCATGTTACCAGATGGTAGCAGTTCAGAGGCAACACCACCGAAGAGCAGTCTGAGCACAGATATTATAGTGCTTGAGGCTCTACTAGAGGCAGAAAGAGATGGTGTGGCTGCCATGAATGAGGTAATATTTATCTTGAGGCTGGAAATTACGGAATTAGCGGCACGCATTATGCAAGCAACCCAAGAATTGGAGGAAGTAAGAATGTTGCATTTGAAGACGGAGGAGGTCCTGCTGTTTCTGCTATCTGAAGCCCAAGATAATCCTGGTTCTTCTTTAGATACCAGTTCAAATTTCATTAGATTATTGTACTTGCATGTTGTGTCATGTCTCTGAATGGATTATGTTGCAAGACCCCCTATGTTGTCCGTGTGTTGTAATTATCCGAATTTTTTAGGCGAGGTAATCCTCAGAACTTGTATGATTGACATAAGATGAACTGTTTGTCGTGTGAGCATATTGTATTGGATGAAATAACTGTTTGACTCAGAGTGTATCCAACCTACTGAATTCGAAGATCACGGCATTTCTAAATCATAATCATATATAAAGGTGGCATAAATCTTTGTTGTGGTTTTGAAGAAATAAATAACAAAACATATAATTATCTGTGGAAATTCATAATCGAATACAAATTGGATTTGAATTTAGTTTGCTAGGTCCCAGGGCAAACGTGAATGCTAATTCTCCCAAGTTTTGAACGAAGCGGCTAAACACCCACTATAATTTGTGGGCTGCTCGAAGCAAGTGTTTGCGAGATGGAAATTACTGTCTACCCCTGACACTTGACATCCTTATCAATAGGATTTACACTGATGTCAATAGGGGTAGACTAGTAACTTCAATCAGACATGACACGACGGCCTCTGAGCCCATTCAGACACGGTGGGCGCCAAACGTGGGCGGCAAAACACATTTGATTCAAGCTTGTCCGAAAGACATGTGTCTCTTCCTCCATTTCGCCATTCATACACGGTGGGCGGCACAACAAACTCTCCTCGTCCGAAATCGATGTAGGCTTATATTTTAAATAGGGGTAGATGTGTAACTTCCATCAGACGTGACACAACCGCCCTACCTGTCAGCCCCATTCATACACCGTGGGCGTCAACCGTGGGCGGCAAAACACCCTCTCCTCGCCTGAAATAGTTACCGGCAAATATTTGGGAGATGCGAGATTACCGTCCTATCCCCAACCGACGCGATGTCCGAAATTTTAAACGGGGGATAAGTTCGTAACTTTCCCCCATTTCAGAGAAGCGCGTCCCAAAGTTTGAGATCCCCCCTCCCCTCCATTTCCCCATTCATACAGCGTCGGCAGCATGACAACCTCCGCACTGCGGCCAGCCTCCTCCGTCCGCCACCCCATCCTCCACCTTGCCGGAGCCGCTACCCCTACCCCGTCGTCCACTGCAAGAGATGGACATCTCTCGTCCACGGCGTTGGACCAGCATCCTTTCATCGCCTCCTCTCGCTTCATCGGCGCCGTCGTCCACCTTGTCGTTGCCGCTCCTATGACCGCCTCGTCCACGGCAACAGGATATATCCCCCGACCCGGCCGTCTGCCGTCTAAAGTCTTCTTCCCCACCGCCGACAGCCATCGCACCCGCAGCACCCTCAACGTATCCGCATAGGCCTACACAACATCGCAAGAGAGGTGGTACTCTTCCATATGTGCTTAAGTTATTGATCTCACTCGGAAAATAGATCGTAATTTGTTTACTGTACTTTTCTTGTCCGTACCAAATCGTAGTGGCTAGTTGAAAGCAAACATTGGTTGTGAAGTAGCTTTGTCCGGTTTGCACCTTCAGATCCGCCATGGCACGGGCACTATACTCGTAAAGCTTATGGTTTCCCCCCTTTATATTCACTACCATCATCGTAGGTGCTTCGTGTCGTGCTAGCACTGCTCTTCAAGACCTCAACCCAAAGCTTACGTGTTGAAATACGAATCTGATATGATGCTCATATCACTAAAACAGAGAATGTTTAATTGGTCACCTAATGTTCCTATATTCGTTTCGAAAAGCATGTGCGCCACCCACTGGTCCAGCTAGTTCCACTTTCCTGATTTTTCTCTTGATGCTTAGGGTTTTCCCCTTTTATCTACTCTACTATGATCTGCGTAGGTGCTTTCTGTCGTACTAGCATTACTCCACCCTTCAAGCTAAACAACACAACACTCGGAATTTGAAAGCTTAGTTGTTCAAATATGATTGTGATATGATACTGATGTTAGTTAACCGACACATTTAATTGGTTAGCTAAAGGTCCCACTTGAGTTTCCAAATGCATGTCGCGACATATAGAGAGACAGCATAATTGCATTTCTTTGTCACTTGTTGACCGTACTTTCTTGTCCATACCAAATCTTAGTTGTTATTTCAAAGCAAACATCGGTTACTAACTACCCTTTGCGCGGTTTGCAGCTTCAGATCTGCCATCCCACTGCCACGGTCAACACTGTACTCATCATGCTTATGTTTTCCCCATTTTATGATGACCACCATCAGCCTACGTGGTTCGTGTCGTAATAGCACTGCTCCACCCATCGAGCTAAACAACCTTAGTTGTACAAATTCATATATGATATTATTGCTGATATTAGTAAAACTGAGAGATGTTTAATTGGTTAGCTAAATGTTCCTACTTTAGTTTCTAAATGCATGTGAGCCACATATGGAGAGACAGGAAAGAATAGTATTTCTCTGTGCGCTCTGGTTCATCATGGGTGGCCAACCGACACTGTATTAAAAGACTTGTAATATCTTCAATCTGCTTGCTCTTCTGCTCTTCTTTAAGATGATACTCTTCTCTTGCGGTCGACTGGACAGGTCGAGTTGTTCTCCCTTAGTATATTTTGAATCTGTCAGGTCAGGTCGACTTGTTCTTCTTTACTATATGTTGAAGCTATCATCTGTGAAGTGTCATCACTTCTGGAGCTCTCATATTTTGAGTAGTAGGCCACATTATATTAATGCACACAACAAATTACAGCATGCATGGCATCTTTTAAAAGAATTTCAGAGATAGCACAAAGGGGTTTACAGGGAGGCAGTATTGGATTAGAATCACTTCTGCATTACAAAGAAAATCTCACTTGTTTTTATATTTTCATGCATGTCAGATATTGAACATTATCAAAATGAATATGAGAATGGGCGCATGAGAGGAATATTGCGGAATGATCCACTGCCTAACAAACTTGGCATGGTGGAGGATGGCCTATCTTATTCACCCATCAAGGTGCTTGCTCTAACTTTGCAAAGTTGTATTGGTCGCACATATTTTGCTTCTGACCTCTTGCATTACTTCTACTTTGTTACACCATCTGCTTAGTTTAAGCATCATATATGAGTATATGCCATACCTATCCATTTTCTGTACCTATTCCATGTGTCGTCACACTATGTTTTTCAAGTCAAATGTTGTTCTTTCGTAATAGGTGTCCAAAAGGAAGAGGGTGAGTGCAGGTCGTCAAGGAGTACAAACTAGGTATTTGGAAAAGGTAGTGATACCTGTTAAATCAGATATATCAGCAGCCACAGAAAACACAGGCCCAACTGTACCACACTTTACCCCTACTCCAGTAGCCAAACCCCTATTAGAACTGCTGGGAGCCCAGCGTCAGGTACTGTCTATGATATCAATTCAAAATTTGAACTCCTAAATTTCTGCTTGTGCCTTACCTTCTCTCTTGTATGAAAACTAATTTCATATGAATCTCCTTGCTCAAAGGATCATACGATCTCAAAACAATAATGGGCTCTGCATTGCTCTTGTCAGTACCTCTCTCCCTTTTTCCTTGTAACGCTGTACTTAATTAATTGCTATTTGATTATGTATCATCAGTCTGCACCTGAGCTTCATTATCCTCTGTTTCATCCAATATTATTTAATCTATATTTACTATTTGCAAAATGTAGAATAATGGCAACGCTTATAAAGAATTTTCTTTGGGGAATTTATTGAATTATCCTTCCATCAACGTGGAGAAGGGCTTTGTCCAGCCCGTGTTAACATGTAATGTAAGTTCATCCTTCTCAAGCCTTCAAACTTTGTTCTAGTATAGATTTGGGTAGGCATCATTTCCTCCACTGTTGCTTGCTTTGCTGTTTACATCTGATTGGATGTTTGCAACAACTACCAGTTTCAAATTGTAGTTGTAAAAACATGTTCCTTATGCAGAACAGATCCATTTATTTGCTTATATAATTGTGAAACTTGTTACGTGTCTCCTTGTTTCTCTTTCAGACTCGTATCTCTTACACCAGGCAGAACTTTAGGGAAGATAGTGAGCCAAACCATCTTGAGGACAGCGAGATGACCCCAAGGTCCTGTCTTGATGAAGAAAGTGAGTTGAAGCTACTCACCAGCATGTGTGAGACAACCTCTGTACAGTCGCTACCTCAATCAGTTCGACTTCTTCAGTCTCGACTTAAAGCGGAAAGGCTTGCTTCAGCTCAGCTCCGACTTGAAGTCAAAGATGCAATGAAGATGTTAGAGGACTACCGTGCGCACCATCATGCCTTAAATCTAGTGTTGATGCATCTATCGTTGACACAACTGAGGTCTACTCAGCTTCTTCAGCTGTTTGGGGGGGGGCCGTCCTAGCCAGGCCTAGTGCCTTCTGAAGTGCTCTCAGTTTTGTATATTCTTTTGTCGGCGCGTTTATTTGCACTGGTGGCGAACTTTGATGCCCAGTGGATGTAATATGTGTGATAGCCGTGATAGCCTAGCGTAAGTTGCTTGCTTATTTATTTCCTTGTTGTCTTGTTTATTTGTTTGCTTCTAGTCATTGCAGTTCTTTTTCCGCGGTTTGCTAGTGGCTGCAATAACCTGTTTTTTAAAACTAGGCCACAATAACCATGGGCAAATATTTACTGTAGTGACACTGGGCCTCCTACGGGCCATAGAAACAGTGGGCCTTCTACGGGTCATAGAAACAATGGGCCTTCTACGGGCCGTATCATCAATGGGCCTTATACGGGCAATATGATCGATGGCCAAACATGGGCCAATAACAGGCCGCATTATGGTCGTAAACGGGCTAGAGTTGGAATCGCTCGTTCATGGGCCGACCATAACGGGCCATCGTTAATAGGCCGTATTTGATGACGCTATGAAAACGGCCCAACGTATTAACAGACCACAAACGGGCCAACTGTAACCACGAGCTGAATTTGTCCCACAAGCAGAAAATGACAGTAACGGGCCGTAAGTAAACGAATGCTGGAAATGAGCCCAAGAATAAATGGGCTCTGAGAAGGCCAAAAGATAACATGGGCTGGAAACGACCCAACGGAATAATGGGCCATTAATGGGTATAAAGTGATACACTGTTCATTATGGGTCAGTTTCACCACGGGCCGTTAATGGGTGTAAAGTGATACACTGTTCATTACGGGCCAGTTTCACCACGGGCCGTTAGTAGGCCAAGAGTTACATAGGGCCTCATATGGGCCGAAAGACGTCATGGGCCATACATGGGCCAGAAGTGAAAATGGGCTGGAATCATATTGAATGGCCTAGATGATGCTACTGGGCCTAATTCAGATAGGGCGTAACGGGCCTTGGGTTAGCGGGCTGTAAATGGGCTATATTCGAACAAGCAGTTAACAGGCTTTCTATGGGCCGGCCTGCCAGCTTTTGACCAAGTCAAACGGGCCGGCCTTTTCACAAGAATGGGCCTCTGTTGGGCCGTGCCACGTGTCAACCTATCATAGGCGCCTTCCGTCCAATGAGTGGTTGACATCTGTCCCAACAATGAGCCGACACGTGTTTCCTCCAGCCAATGATGATTTTACACGTGGAAAATCCCCATTGGTCGGGGCTGTTAACGGGTTATCGGATCCAAAACCCGACCCGATAGCTTAACGGCGTTCCGTTATGGTGGATGCCATGTGTTGGTCACCCTTGACGAAAGCACTTATCTGACGCGCGATTTATCGTCATGGAAGTGGACACTTCCATGATGATAATTTTGGTAATGTCATGGGACACTTCTACAACAGCACAGGTATGACTATCTTGATTCTATCATAAATTTGTCATGGATGTACATGCATGACAAAAAAAGTGACCTACTGTGACAAACACGTATCATCACGGAAGTGTATTTTTTTGTAGTGACTCCCTCCTTTCCGGTTTATAGGCTTATCTCAAAATTTTAGTTTTTCCATTTATAAGGCTCAATTTGGTTGTTCCCCATGACATGTCCAGATTCCAAGGTGCATTAAATCATTGCATGCAAGTAATAAGAGAAAGTTGACCAATGCATGTACTTTACATATGCATGCATGTATTGCAATTAATACATTGGAAAACATAAATTTTTGAGGAAAACAAAAGTATTAATTGGGTGTTCTTGCAAACTACAAAAGGTATTCCACCACTCACCATCTACTTTGGTTGGTGAGATTTTTGAATTGACCCCTATAAGGCTGGTTGTAATGGGGAGTATCATATATATATATACTAGTAGTATCATGCATATATATGATAGTGTAGCTAGGATACTAGCTACTTCCATAATGCATAGTATCATAAGTTAACATCTTAGGTTGCCTTACTAATCACAGAAAGTAGTAGTAGAACATTTAATATGACATGGTATCATGATATGATACCACATCCTCTCTTGTGTGCCACATCATCCAAAAAGTCTAGTTGGCATGCATGATACCGCTTATGATAATACCATTACAACTAGCCTAGCTACACCGGAAAGGAGGGAGTATGAGACTAGCTAGCCACAATGGAGAGTAGTACACTGGTAACATACACATATCCCTAGACTATATATGTTATTACCATCATAGTGGGTAGTAACATAAGTGTAGTGTGATGCAAAGCTTCATTTCTTAGGTTACAGACTCATATTGCATTGGTACATGTGATGCTACAATAACTATGTAAGTTACTGAAACTATCTCTCTCCTCATTAACTTATTGCCACATAAGCAAGTTTGCTGAGTTGGAGTCGGTGTTACAGCTGAAGTTACTCCCACTGTGGCTAGTCTGATACTAGCTAGTCGTCTATGATATACTAGCTACCTCACTAAGAGCATGGTTAATAATACAGCCAAGGGTCGGCTATAAGAAGTTGACATGTCATATACAGCCAACCTCTTAGCGGGTATGTACAATAATAAGTTTTATATATGTACTAGTTTATCGATAGTTGGCCCACCTTACATCCTCACAAAGTGTCTTGGGTCTCCTGTTGCAGCTGGCTCTACTAACCAAGAGCCCGCTTCTCTTCTCTTTCCTCGAACTAATAAGCACATATATATATATATATTATTCTATTCCTTATAGCCAGACTACACACAATGGGAGTAACATAGGTAGTAACATCACACATATATAGATCAAATAGATGATGTGGCAAGCAATAAATGAAGAAATGGAGGAAAGTGGATATGTGTGATGTTACTACCTATGTTACTCCCACTGTGGGTATAGTCTTATACTATAGTATGAGACTACCCACAATGGGAGTACCATAGGTAGTAACATCACACATATCTAGATAAAGTAGATGATGTGGAAAACAATAAATGAAGAAAGAGAGGAAAGTAGTAACATAGCTAGTTACTAGTAGTATGAGTAACATCACATGTACATATCAAGGCAAGATGTGTCTATAGCCTAATAAATGAAGTGTTGCATGTTACCACACATATATGTTACTCCCCACTATAGAGGTAGTAACATAGACTAGTGTAACACATGGGCATGTTACTAGTCTATGTTACTACCCATTGTGGCTAGTCTGAGTAACATCACACATCTCAAGGAAAGATGAGTCTATAGCCTAATAAATGAAGTGTTGTATGTTACTACACATATGTTACTCCCCACTATAGAGGAAGTAACATAGACTAGTAACATTCTATGTTACTACCCATTGTGGCTAGTCTTATGTCACTTAATTGTGTACTTACTTGCTCTAATAATGCATAGTATCATAGAGTAGCTAGTATCATATGTAGTACTTTATTTATATTGTCATGTATGACACATAGTAGCATAACATCTATTATGATACGGTTTCATGATATGATACCTAACCCTCTCTTTCTTCATTTAATTAATTCTATGACAGCTCATCAAAATTGCCTAGTTGGCATGCATGATACTAGCTATGATACCTCCTTACTATCAGCCTAGCAAAGGTGTATAGATCATTTGTGCGTCACTTTGTGAGTTTTCATCTGTTTGTTCGAGAAGCGGGGAGAAGTTTCAAACATTTTGGCCGCGAGGTGCGGCCACTGGCGTAGGCCTAGTTGGTATTTTAATTACAGAAAATCCAGATGGAGTTCGGACATCATCAAAATCGATGTGTGCCTAAGGCATGCTCTCACGACCCCGTGGAAAAAATTGGTAAAGTTTGGCACAAGTTTTGATGACCGCTCCTTCCAAACCGGAGCATCTCACATGAAGGAACATGGTTTTCCAAAAGGAGATGTGTCAATTCAAACTCCTGTGGCCGGTGACTTCATCGTTTGGCCTCATAAAAATTTCCACGGTACGCAATCACCATTATACCATGGGTTTGATTTTCTGGCGCATTTCAGGTATCGTTAGCTATATTTAAGACATTTTTTGATATTAACGTGCATTTTGTGCATAAAAATAAGATTACAACCGGAACTGCATGTGTTGTCAAAAGGGATGAGGATCGTCGTTCAATCTGGGAGCATCCAATGGTGCAGACATACGATCCATGGGGTTTGGGTTCTGGCCAATCAGAAAGCATGACTCGGATCGTGGGGGGTGGTGGCAGGGTTTCGTCGGCACACGGCTTTCATCAACGAACCGTGTGCTATTCGCAAACCAGATTGCATATTTTTGTTCACACATACTGTAGTGAGATCGATTAAGTGTGCTACCTCTATGATATAATAATAATAATAATAATAATAATAATAATAACAAAAAATAGTTCATATTCATTGCCTGAGCTGGCAGCATATCAAGGTCAACATATTAACGGTTCTTACATCAACAGAAAACCAGGCATAACTCACAAATTTAGTACACGCGACAGTTCTAAATTGAACGAACTAAGTTGCAGGGTAGGCATAAAGACTAGTCTTACAACTAAATTCCCATGTACATGGGGGAACTGAGATCATTAAGTTGACCCCGAATGAACTTGGGTTTTTTGATGATTTTAAACTTCTTATCTGTTGCACTGGTGTGTGATCCCTTGGCTGGCAACTCATCGAATTCATCGTACTCGTCCTGATCGGCAAGATCGTCGACACCCACTACCCTTCTCTTCCCATGCATCGCTAAATGGCCGTTCTTATGCAAGGGATCTTCCACAAAGAAAATCTGGGTAGCATCGCTGGCAAGAATGAATGGGTCTGCGTGATATGCCATCATTATCCTGTTAACACAGGTCTTCCTATACTCATCAATCCTTACTTGACCAAGAGGGATCCATGCGCACCTGAATAATGCCACATTAACTTTCACATAGTTAAGCTCCCAAATCTCTTTGATGGTTCCATAGTATACCCTTTTATCAGCTTCATTTACAGTCATGCATTCTATTCGAACAGAGATGTTCTGATATGAGGTCTTCTTATCACGTTCCTCAGTGTAGAATGTGTAGCCATTTATGTCATATGGTTGGTACGTCAGCATCGCAGGTGATGGATTTTGTGCCAACCACGTAGCAATGTCATCGATGGATCCTTGTGCCAAACGATTCTTCAGCCATTTGGCGTAGTTCTTAGTGTGCTCCTTCATCTCCACCTCTGATGAAGGCACCATTGGTAAGAATATTTGGCATATCTCTGCCAAGTGTTCTTCGGCATAAGCGATGAGAACGGGGCTGTTAAGCAGTACCATCAAATGGGATTTCTCTGCCAATTCTCCGGGTGCAGCCATTTATGTGCCAGCAAGGATTGGCTTACCTTTCAGCCTTCCCTCGTGGCGAGAGAGGGGCAAACCTATAGGTGTTTGTTTCATGTATTCGGTGCAAAACTCAACCACCTCCTCCGTGGTATAACCTTGTAGGATCCTTGCCTCTGGATGGTTTTGGTTCCGACAAAAGTGCTTCAGGATTCCCATGAACCGCTCGAAGGGATACATGTTGTGAAGAAACACATGACCACAATACTTTATCTCGTTGACAAGGTGCACAGTGAGATGGACCATGATATCAAAGAATGACGGTGGGAAAAACATCTCTAGGTTGGACAATATTCTTGCAATATCATCTTGCATATGATCCAACTCTTGAGGATCTACAACTTTCTGCCATAGTTGGTTGAAGAAATCATAGAGGTCAATGAGTGTGTTTCTTATACCTTTGTCCATCAGATTCCTGATGGCCACCGGGAGGATTTGTGTCAACATTACGTGGCAATCATGTGACTTCATGTGTCCCAACTTCATTTTACCCGAGCTCACATCCATGAGACTTCTGATGTTTGCAGAGTAGGAAGAGGGTATCTTAACTGACAACAAATAGGTGAAGAACTGTGTTGCTTATTTTGTACTGAAATTGTAACTCTGGCGAGCTTTGATGAATTTGTCATCATCTTCTACTTCACTCTTGCGTTGTGATTGATCAGCAAGCATATCGAGCCGTGAACCGTCACCATCCTTTCTTTTACCTTTAATCTTGAGCAGAGTACCAAGGATGCTTTCACATACATTCTTCTCTACGTGCATGACATCGATGCAGTGACGTACACGTAGAATCTCCCAGTAAGGTAATTTCCAAAACACCTATTTCTTCTTAAACACTTGATCCTTGGGTGTTAGTTTCACCATCAAAGGGTGGTTCTTTCCAAGCACAACATTAATTTTTTTAGCCATGTTGTGGACCACCACCCCTTCATAGGGTCTTGGGGCTACAGCTGCCTCTGTCGTACCATCAAATTCAGCTTTCATCTTTCGGTATGGGTGATTTTTCCGTAAGAACCTACGATGACGCAAATACACTGTTTTGTGCGAGTTGGGAAGTCTTCTGCTAGTTGTCCTATCCATGCATGTGACACACCCTACTTCTCCCCTTGTTTTCTGCCCTGATGTGTTGCCTAATGGCGGCATATCTTGAATGGTGTGCACCAGCATGGCATGTAGATCGAAAATCTCCTTTATGTAAGCATCATAACATTTTATAGCAGACGCATCTATCCACACTGTCAGCAGTTCTTCTACCAGTAGCTGAAAGTAAATGTCGATGTCATTTCCAGGTTGCTTCGGGCCTTGGATAATCATTGACATTATAATGTATTTTTTCTTCATACACAACCAAGGAGCTAGGTTATATATGCACAAAAGCACCAGCCATGTGCTGTGATTGGTGCTCATATCGCCAAAAGGATTCATCCCGTCAGTACACTCCCCGAGCCTTATACTTCTAAGATCCTTGGAAAAAAATCAAACTTTTTGTCAATTAATTCCCACTGAGCCCCATCTTTCGGGTGCCTCACATACCTATCTGCAATTCGCTCATCATGATGCTACCGCAACCTCTTTGCCTCTCTAGGGTTTGCAAACAAATGCCTCAACCTTGGAATTAAAGGCAAGTACCAAACAACCTTGAATGGGACTCCTGTCTTGATCTCGTCGTCCAATTTTTACTTGTCCTTTGCTCTCCTGCGCTTGTATCGTGCATGCTTGCATGTGGGACATGCACGAAAATCTTTGTACTCACCACGGTACAATATACAATCATTCACACAAGTGTGTATCTTCAGTACTTCAAGTTCCAATGGGCAAAAAAATTTCTTCGCTTCATTCGTGGTTCTGGGGAGCACATTATCTTCCGGAAGAATTTCTTTCAAAAGAACTAACATCTCTGTGAAGCCCTTGTTTGATAGACCGTTTGCTACTTTAAATCTGAGAAGCGCCAGGGTGGCACTCAACCTGGAATATGTAGAGACCAGACCTCAAACGGTCTGATCTCTGTGCATTAGTGTCATCCCTGGATTGGTAATGCTGACACGCACAGTACTTGAGGATTTATAATAGAGTAGCAATCACACACTTATTACATCGAATGTCTCAAAAGAGAACTTATTACAATAAATATGGCTTAAGGCCATCTAATACGATAACAGCGGAAGGCTTGGAAGATAAAGTGAGTCCATCAACTCCAACAACATCACTGAGTGAACGACCACGACCTAAGGCTCCTTACTCATCGTCCGAAAAGTCCGCAACATGATACGTTGCTGCCCGAAACGGGTCCGCACATGGAATATGCTGGCAGTGTAACACAAGAGAGTAATGACCAATGTAAAGCTATCACTACATGCATATATGGCTGGTGGAGGCTGTATGGTTAATAGGTTTTGCGAAAAGCCAATTTTTCCCTACTGCAAAGAAATATATTTTATTTAACTACAAAGTTGTTTGAAAAATATTGAGAAGGTAAACCCCTTCTCAATCCCAATTAAAAGTAATTAATAACCCAAAAAAATTAATTTAGAGTGATGAGATCCACATGATAATCCAAAATTAATTTAGAGTAATTAATAACTCAAGATGTCCATAATCGGGGACACGGCTAACCATGATTAGTTTGTACACTCTGCAGAGGTTTGTGCACTTTTCCCCACAAGACTCGATCCCCCCTATTGGATTTCTCACACTACACAATGTTTGAGAAACGGATGACCGAGACACAGTCTTTCCGAAGAGGTCCCCTTAACCGATAGATAGGCCGGTACACCTACAATCCCCTACATCTGCTAGCCCATCATGGAGAAGTTTCCCACAACTTACTCAACTATGCCAGAGCCCATAATGGCATGTGGCTGCACATGAAAGTTTCCAGCATGAATAATCTTATGATCCCTTTGAGGTTGGGTGGCGGTCCATAGGAAAATCACACGGTACCCCGGGATTTCCAAAAATACAGGCAATCACTGGTTTCCCCAGGTGCCTCAATCCACCCAGATGTGTATTAAAGTTGCCACCTTAAGTTAACCATTAATTAACAACTCACATCTGTCATGGACACTCTCAAACCCAATCCACGTCTACGAGCATAGCATGGCAATATAAGCATAACGTAGAAGTAACTCCCAAGGTTTGATAATAAAACAGGTGAATAGGTACTACCTCATCTACTTCCCAGCCCACAATTTATTCAGATCCTAACCATGCAATTGTTTGAGGGTTGATCTAATGCAATAAAACTGGGTAGTAAAAAGGTATGATCAAAGTGTTACTTGCCTTGCTGATGATCCGTGAAACCTAGAGACCCGATGTAGCACGCTTCGCACTCCGGGTACTCTATCGCAATCAAACAAGCATACAATAAGCAATCAAGCAAGGGCATGGGTAAAACTCAAATAAGAGATCTAACCAGAAGGTTCAACTTAAGAACTCCAATTTGCAAAAAAAATCAAATCAAACGAAACAACAAAACTCAAACGGCGAAAGAAACAAGCTTCGTTTACTAATATGGACTGAAGTCAAATTTTATAGTAGCAAAAACTTGTTTAAGTTGGTTAAGCAAAAAGAGGGCTTCGAGACGAAACTCTAGGCGCTTGAATCTCCTCATTCCGATAAACGAGCGAAAAGTTATACTAAAACAAAAATCGGATCAGAAATCACGATTGAAAATAATCACGGAAAACCCGAGAAAAAGAAAAACTGACGAACAAGCTAACGAACAAACGTTCGCTATCTGCGGCTAAACGGTGATAACCGTTCGTTAAAACGAATGTCCGGACGAATGTCCGCTAAATAACTAAATCGAAAAAAACGATCTAAAAAAAATAAAAAACAGAATCTAGGGTTTTCGAAAAAAAAACCGAGGCGGCTACCTCGAGTCCGGCGAGGTCCGGCGAGACAACGGCGGCGGTGGGCCGGCTCCGGTGCGGCAGGGCGGCTCGGCGGCGCGGCGACGGCGCTAGCGGTGGGAAGGATCGGCGCGGCTAGGGTTTGGGCGCGGGCGCGGGTGGGCTTTGGCGGCTGGGCTGGCACGGCTTATAAAGCCCCCCGAGCGGAGTCCCGCTCGGGTACGGCCCGGAGTCGGTTCCTCTTTTTTTAATAATTCCCACGTGCAGAAAAAGAAAGAAAAGAAATACTAAATGGACTCCAGAAATCCCGAAATAAATTTCCCCCGTCCTCTAAAAATATGCCGGACAAGGTGAACATTTATTTGGGCGTAAAATGCAATTTTGAAAAACGCACATTTTTTTTCCTAATTCAAATGAAATAGCGATAAAACTCCAAAAAATCTTATTTGATTTTAATATTAAATCATCGATATTTCTTTATTTTGAGGAAGTCATTTTATCCTCTCTCTTTTATTTTTTTCTAAAAGAAATATTCAAAGAGAAAATAATTAAAATCAAAAGATCCTCTTTTCAAAATTCGAGAAAACTCGAATATGAAAATAATGAAATCCCCAACTCTCTCCGTGGGTCCTTGAGTTGCGTAGAATTTCTCGAATCAACCAAAATGCAATAAAATATGATATGCAATGATGATCTAATGTATAAAATTCCACATTGAAAATTTGGGATGTTACAAACCTACCCCCCTTAAGATGAATCTCGCCCTCGAGATTCGGGTTGGCTAGAAAATAGGTGTGGATGGTCTTTGCGTAGATCTTCCTCTCGCTCCCAGGTGGCTTCATATTCAGTATGGTGGCTCCACTGAACTTTACGGAACTTGATAACTTTGCTGCGTGTAACTTGGCTGGCAAACTCGGGAATCTTGACTGGCTTCTCCTCGTAGGTCAAGTCGCTATCCAACTGTATCGCTTCCAGTGGCACCATATCTCTCAGAGGGATATCAGCCATCTCTGCGTGGCACTTCTTCAACTGAGAAATGTGGAACACATCGTGAACTCCTGACAATCCTTCGGGTAATTCCAACTCGTAAGCAACTTCTCCCATACGTTCCATAACTTTGTATGGTCCCACAAAACTGTTGGGGAACGTAGCATAAATTCAAAATTTTCCTACGTCTCACCAAGATCTATCTATGGAGTCATCTAGCAACGAGGGAGGAGTGGATCTACATAACCTTGTAGATCGCGCGCGGAAGCGTTCAAGAGAACGGGGTTGATGGAGTCGTACTCGTCGTGATCCAAATCACCGATGATCCTAGCGCCGAACGGACGGCACCTCCGCGTTCAACACACGTATGGAGCAGCGACGTCTCCTCCTTCTTGATCCAGCAAGGGGGAAGGAGAGGTTGATGGAGATCCAACAGCACGACGGCGTGGTGGTGGAAGTAGCGGGATTCCAACAGGGCTTCGCCAAGCGCTGCGGGAGGAGGGAGATGTGTCGTGGGTGGGAGAGGGAGGCGCCAGGGCTTAGGTATGGTTGCCCTCCCTTCCCCCCACTATATATAGGGCCAAGGGAGAGGGGGAGGGCGCAGCCTTGCCCCTTCCTCCAAGGAAGGGTGCCGGCCAAGGGGGGAGGAGTCCATCCTCCCCAAGGCACCTCGGAGGTGCCTCTCCCCTTTTTCTCTATCTCTTGGCGCATGGGCCTCTTGGGGCTGGTGCCCTTGGCCCATATAGGCCAAGGCGCACCCCTACAGCCCATGTGGCCCCCCGGGGCAGGTGGCCCCACCCGGTGGACCCCCGGGACCCTTCCGGTGGTCCCGGTACAATACCGGTGACCCCGAAACTTGTCCCGATGGCCGAAATAGCACTTCCTATATATAATTCTTTACCTCCGGACCATTCCGGAACTCCTCGTGACGTCCGGGATCTCATCCGGGACTCCGAACAACTTTCGGGTTACCGCATACTAATATCTCTATAACCCTAGCGTCACCGAACCTTAAGTGTGTAGACCCTACGGGTTCGGGAGACATGCAGACATGACCGAGATGACTCTCCGGTCAATAACCAACAGCGGGATCTGGATACCCATGTTGGCTCCCACATGTTCCACGATGATCTCATCGGATGAACCACGATGTCAAGGACTTAATCAATCCCGTATACAATTCCCTTTGTCTATCGGTATGTTACTTGCCCGAGATTCGATCGTCGGTATCCAATACCTAGTTCAATCTCGTTACCGGCAAGTCTCTTTACTCGTTCCATAACACATCATCCCGTGATCAACTCCTTGATCACACTGTGCACATTATGATGATGTCCTACCGAGTGGGCCCAGAGATACCTCTCCGTTTACACGGAGTGACAAATCCCAGTCTCGATTCGTGCCAACCCAACAGACACTTTCGGAGATACCTGTAGTGTACCTTTATAGTCACCCAGTTACGTTGTGACGTTTGGCACACCCAAAGCATTCCTACGGTATCCGGGAGTTGCACAATCTCATGGTCTAAGGAAATGATACTTGACATTAGAAAAGCTTTAGCATACGAACTACACGATCTTTGAGCTAAGCTTAGGATTGGGTCTTGTCCATCACATCATTCTCCTAATGATGTGATCCCGTTATCAATGACATCCAATGTCCATGGTCAGGAAACCGTAACCATCTATTGATCAACGAGCTAGTCAACTAGAGGCTTACTAGGGACATGGTGTTGTTTATGTATCCACACATGTATCTGAGTTTCCTATCAATACAATTATAGCATGGATAATAAACGATTATCATGAACAAGGAAATATAATAATAACTTATTTATTATTGCCTCTAGGGCATATTTCCAACAAAAACGTGGTGCTAACTTTCCCTTAACTCTAAAGCGCTTAACTCCTCGGAGTGGTGATACACGAAGATACACTCTGTCTCCAACTTTGTAAGTTGTCTCCTTGCGTTTAGAAACCGCATAGCTCTTCTGCCTGGACTGGGCTACCTTGAGTCTATCACGAATTAGCTTAACCTTCTCTTCAGATTCTTTAATCAAATCTGGTCCAAACAACTGTCGGTCTCCAACTTCATCCCACAACAACGATGTTCTGCACCTCCTTCCGTACAATGCTTCGAAAGGGGCCATCTTTGAGCTGGCTTGGTAACTGTTGTTGTAAGAGAACTCTGCGTAAGGCAAATTATCGTCCCAACTAGATCCATAATATAGCGCACAAGCTCTCAACATGTCCTCCGAAATCTGATTGATTCTCTCAGTCTGTCCATCCGTCTGCGGGTGAAAAGCCATACTGAACTCTAGCCTGGTTCCCAAAGTTTCATGCAACTGATTCCAAAACTTTGAGGTAAACTGGGTTCCTCTATCTGATACAATTTTCCTCGGAACTCCATGCAAACATACGATCCTGGTCATGTATATCTTTGCCAACTTTGTTGGGGAACGTAGCAGAAATTCAAAATTTTCCTACGTGTCACCAAGATCTATCTATGGAGAAACTAGCAACGAGGGGAAGGAGAGTGCATCTACATACCCTTGTAGATCGCTAAGCGGAAGCGTTCAAGTGAACGGGGTTGATGGAGTCGTACTTGTCGTGATTCAAATCACCGATGATCCTAGTGCCGAACGGACGGCACCTCCGCGTTTAACACACGTACGGAGCAGCGACGTCTCCTCCTTCTTGATCCAGCAAGGGGGAGGAGAGGTTGATGGAGATCCAACAGCACGACGGCGTGGTGGTGGAAGTAGCGGGATTCCAACAGGGCTTCGCCAAGCGCTGCGGGAGGAGGAAGATGTGTCGTGGGAGGGAGAGGGAGGCGCCAGGGCTTAGGTATGGTTGCCCTCCCTTCCCCCCACTATATATAGGGCCAAGGGAGAGGGGGAGGGCGCAGCCTTGCCCCTTCCTCCAAGGAAGGGTGCGGCCAAGGGGGGAGGAGTCCATCCTCCCCAAGGCACTCGGAGGTGCCTTCCCCCTTTAGGACTCTCCCCTCCTCTTGTCCCTTTGGCGCATGGGCCTCTAGGGGCTGGTGCCCTTGGCCCATGTAGGCCAAGGCGCACCCCCTACAGCCCATGTGGCCCCCCGGGGCAGGTGGCCCCACCCGGTGGACCCCCGGGACCCTTCCGGTGGTCCCGGTACAATACCGGTGACCCCGAAACTTGTCCCGATGGCCGAAATAGCACTTCCTATATATAATTCTTTACCTCCGGACCATTCCGGAACTCCTCGTGACGTCCGGGATCTCATCCGGGACTCCTAAAAACTTTCGGGTTACCGCATACTAATATCTCTACAACCCTAGCGTCACCGAACCTTAAGTGTGTAGACCCTACGGGTTCGGGAAACATGCAGACATGACCGAGACGACTCTCCGTCAATAACCAACAGCGGGATCTAGATACCCATGTTGGCTCCCACATGTTCCACGATGATCTCATCGGATGAACCACGATGTCGAGGATTCAATCAATCCGTACAATTCCCTTTGTCTAGCGTGTACGATACTTGCCCGAGATTCGATCGTCGGTATCCCGATACCTTGTTCAATCTCGTTACCGGCAAGTCTCTTTACTCGTTCCGTAACACATCATCCCGTGATCAACTCCTTGATCACATTGTGCACATTATGATGATGTCCTACCGAGTGGGCCCAGAGATACCTCTCCGTCACACAGAGTGACAAATCCCAGTCTCGATTCGTGCCAACCCAACAGACACTTTCGGAGATACCCGTAGTGTACCTTTATAGCCACCCAGTTACGTTGTGACGTTTGGCACACCCAAAGCACTCCTACGGTATCCGGGAGTTGCACAATCTCATGGTCTAAGGAAATGATACTTGACATTAGAAAAGCTTTAGCATACGAACTACACGATCTAGTGCTATGCTTAGGATTGGGTCTTGTCCATCACATCATTCTCCTAATGATGTGATCCCGTTATCAACGACATCCAATGTCCATGGTCAGGAAACCGTAACCATCTATTGATCAACGAGCTAGTCAACTAGAGGCTTACTAGGGACATGGTGTTGTCTATGTATCCACACATGTATCTGAGTTTCCTATCAATACAATTCTAGCATGGATAATAAACGATTATCATGAACAAGGAAATATAATAATAATCAATTTATTATTGCCTCTAGGGCATATTTCCAACAGTCTCCCACTTGCACTAGAGTCAATAATCTAGTTCACATCGATATGTGATTAACACTCAAGGTCACATCCCCATGTGACTAACACCCAAAGAGTTTACTAGAGTCAATAATCTAGTTCACATTTACCATGTGATTAACACTCGATGAGTTCTGGGTTTGATCATGTTATGCTTGTGAGAGAGGTTATAGTCAACGGGTCTGAACCTTTCAGATCCATGTGTGCTTTACAAATCTCTATGTCATCTCCTAGATGCAGCTACCACGTTCTATTTGGTGCTATTCCAAATAACTGTTCTACTATACGAATCCAGTTTACTACTCAGAATAATCTGGATTAGTGCCAAAGTTTGCATCAGCGTAACCCTTTACGATGAACTCTTTTACCACCTCCATAATCGAGAAAATTCCTTAGTCCACTAGTTACTAAGGATAACTTTGACTGCTGTCCTGTGATCCATTCTTGGATCACTCTTGTACCCCTTGACTGACTCATGGCAAGGCACACTTCAGGTGCGGTACACAGCATAGCATACTGTAGAGCCTACGTCTTAAGCATAGGGGACGACCTTCGTCCTTTCTCTCTATTCTGCCATGGTCGAGCTTTAAGTCTTAACTTCATACCTTACAACTCAGGCAAGAACTCCTTCTTTGACTGATCCATCTTGAACACCTTCAAGATCATGTCAAGGTATGTGCTCATTTGAAAGTTCCATTAAGCGATTTGATCTATCCTTATAGATCTTGATGCTCAATGCTCAAGCAGCTTAATCCAGGCTTTCCATTGAAAACACTTTCCAAATAACCCTATATGCTTTCCAGAAATTCTACGTCATTTCTGATCAACAATATGTCAACAACATATACTCATCAGAAATTCTATAGTGCTCCCACTCACTTCTTCGGAAATACAAGTTTCTCATAAACTTTGTATACACCCAAAATCTTTGATCATCTCATCAAAGCATACATTCCAACTCCGAGATGCTTACTCCAGTCCTTAGAAGGATAGATGGAGCTTTGCATACTTATTAGCATCTTTCAGGATTGACAAAACCTTCCGGTTGTATCACATACAACCTTTCCTCAAGAAAAATCGTCGAGGAAACAATGTTTTGACATCCTATCTGCAAGATTTCATAAATAACGCAGTAATCGCTAATATAATTCCAACAGACTCTTAGCATCGCTAGGAGTGAGAGAGTCTCACCGTAGTCAACTCCTTGAACTTGTCGGAAAACATCTTAACGACAAGTCGAGCTTTCTTAATGGTGATACTTACCATCATTGTCGTCTTCCTTTTAAAATCCATCTGTACTCAACAGCCTTACGACCATCGAGCTGTTCCGCCAAAGTCTACACTTTGTTTTCATACATGGATCCTCTCTCGGATTTTATGGCCTCGAGCCATTTATCGGAATCCGGGCCCACCATCGCTTCTCCATGGCTCGTAGGTTCATTGTTGTCTAGCAACATGACTTCCAAGACAGGATCACATACCACTCTGAAGTAGTACGCATCCTTGTCATCCTACGAGGTTTGGGAGTGACTTGATCCGAAGTCTCATGATCAATATCATAAGCTTCCACTTCAATTGGTGTAGGTGCCATAGGAACAACTCTTTGTGCCCTGCTATACACTAGTTGAAGTGACGGTTCAATAACCTCATCAAGTCTCCACCATCCTCCCACTCAATTCCTTCGAGAGAAACTTTTTCTCGAGAAAGGACCCGATTCTAGAAACAATCCCTTATTGCTTTCGGATCTGAGACAGGAGGTATACCCAACTATTTTGGGTGTCCTATGAAGATGCATTTATCCGCTTTGGGTTCGAGCTTATCAGCCTGAAACTTTTTCACATAAGCGTCGCAGCCCCACACTTTTAAGAAATGACAGCTTAGGTTTCTCTAAACCATAGTTCATACGGTGTCATCTCATCGGAATTACGTGGTGCCCTATTTAAAGTGAATGTGGTTGTCTCTAATGCCTAACCCATGAACTATCATGGTAATTCGATAAGAGACATCATGGTATGCATCATATCCAATAGGGTGCAGTTATGATGTACGGACACACCATCACACTATGGTGTTCCAGGCTGTATTAGTTGTGAAACGATTTCCACAATGTCTTAATTCTGTGCCAAACTCGTAATTCAGATATTCATCTCTATGATCATATCATATATATTTTATCCTCTTGTCACGACGATCTTTCAACTTCACCCTGAAATTACTTGAACCTTTCAATAATTCAGACTCGTGATTCATCAAGTAAATATACTCAACATCTACTCAAATCATCTGTGAAGAACATAACGATATCCACTATACGCCTCAGCACTCATTGGACTGCACACATCAAAATGTGTTACTTCCAACAAGTTGCTATCTTGTTCCGTCTTACTAAAACGAGGCTTTCAGTCATCTTGCCCATGTGGTATGATTTGCATGTCTCAAGTGATTCAAGATGAAGTGAGTCCAAACGGTCCATTTGCATGGAGTTTCTTCATGCATATACACCAATAGACATGGTTCGCATGTCTCAAACTTTTCAAAATGAGTGAGCCCAAAGATCCATCAACATGGAGCTTCTTCATGTGTTTTATACCGATATGACTTAAGTGGAAGTGCCACAAGTAGGTGGTACTATCATTACTATCTTATATCTTTTGGCATGAACATGTGTATCACTACGATCGAGATTCAATAAACCATTCATTTTAGGTGCAAGACCATTGAAGGTATTATTCAAATAAACAGAGTAACCATTATTCTCCTTAAATGAATAACCATATTGCGATAGACATAATCCAATCACGTCTATGCTCAACGCAAACACCAAATAACAATTATTTAGGTTTAACACCAGTCTCGATGGTAGAGGGAGCGTGCGATGCTTGATCATATCAACATTGGAAACACTTCCAACACATATCGTCAGCTCACCTTTAGCTAGTCTCCGTTTATTCCATAGCTTTTATTTCGAGTTACTAACACTTAGCAACCAAACCGGTATCTAATACCCTGGTGCTACTAGGAGTACTAGTAAAGTACACATCAACACAATGTATATCCAATATACTTCTATCGACCTTGCCAGCCTTCTTATCTACCAAGTATCTAGGGTAATTCTGCTCCAGTGGTTGTTCCCCTTATTACAGAAGCACTTAGCCTCGGGTTTGGGTTCAACCTTGGGTTTCTTCACTAGAGTAGCGGCTGAATTGCCGTTTCATGAAGTATCCCTTCTTGCCCTTGCCCTTCTTGAAACTAGTGGTTTCACCAACCATCAACAATTGATGCTCCTTCTTGATTTCTACTTTGGTGTCAAACATCGCGAATATCTCAAGGATCATCATATATGTCCCTGATATATTATAGTTCATCACGAAGCTCTAGCAGCTTGGTGGTAATGACTTCGGAGAAACATCACTATCTTATTTGGAAGATCAACTCCCACTCGATTCAAATGATTGTTGTACTCAGACAATCTGAGCACAAGCTCAACAATTGAGCTTTTCTCCCTTAGTTTGCAGGCTAAGAAAATTGTCGGAGGTCTTATACCTCTTGACGTGGGCACGAGCCTGAAATCCCAATTTCAGCCCTCGAAGCATCTCATATGTTTCGCGACGTTTCAAAACGTCTTCGGTGCCTCAACTCTAAACCGTTTAGCATTACGCACTGAACTATCATGTAGTCATCAAAACGTGTATGTCAGATGTTCGCAACATCCACAGACGACGTTCGAGGTTCAGCACACTGAGCGGTGCATTAAGGACACAAGCCTTCTATGAAGCAATGAGGACAATCCTTAGTTTACGGACCTAGTCCGCTTAATTGCTACTATCAACTTTCAACTAATTTTTCTCTAGGAACATAACTAAACAGTAGAACTAAAGCGCGAGCTACGACATAATTTGTGAAGACCTTTTGACTATGTTCAGGATAATTTAGTTCATCTTATGAACTCCCACTCAGATAGACATCCCTCTAGTCATCTAAGTGATTACATGATCCGAGTCAACTAGGCCGTGTCCGATCATCACGTGAGACGGACTAGTCAACATCGGTGAACATCTTCATGCTGATCGTATCTACCATACGGCTCATGCTCGACCTTTCGGTCTTCTGTGTTCTGAGGCCATGTCTGGACACATGCTAGGCTCGTCAAGTCAACCTAAGTGTTTGCATGTGTAAATCTGTCTTACACCCGTTGTATGTGAACGTTGGAATCAAACACCCGATCATCACGTGGTGCTTTGAAACAACGCACTGTCGCAACGGTGCACAGTTAGGGGGAACACCTTCTTGAAATTTTAATGAGGGATCATCTTATTTACTACCGTTGTTCTAAGCAAACAAGATGCATAAACATGATAAACATCACATGCAATCAAATAGTGACATGATATGGCCAATATCATATTGCTCCTTTTGATCTCCATCTTCGAGGCTCCATGATCATCATCGTCACCGGCATGACACCATGATCTCCATCATCATGATCTCCATCATCGTGTCTTCTTGAAGTTGTCTCGTCAACTATTACTTCTACTACTACAGCTAACGGTTAGCAATAAAGTAAAGTAATTACATGACGTTTATGTTGACACGCAGGTCATAAATAAATTAAGACAACTCCTATGGCTCCTGCCGGTTGTCATACTCATCGACATGCAAGTCGTGATTCCTATTACAAGAACATGATCATCTCATACATCACATATATCATTCATCACATCCTTTGGCCATATCACATCACATAGCATACCCTGCAAAAACAAGTTAGACATCCTCTAATTGTTGTTTGCATGTTTTACGTGGCTGCTATGGGTTTCTAGCAAGAACGTTTCTTACCTACGCAAAGACCACAACGTGATATGCCAATTGCTATTTACCCTTCATAAGGACCCTGTTCATCGAATCCGATCCGACTAAAGTGGGAGAGACAGACACCCGCCAGCCACCTTATGCAACTAGTGCATGTTTGTTGGTGGATCCGGTCTCACGTAAGCGTACGTGTAAGGTTGGTCCGGGCCGCTTCATCCCACGATGCTGCCGAATCAAGATAAGACTAGTAACAGCAAGCATATTGAACAAAATCAACGCCCACAACTACTTTGTGTTCTACTCGTGCATAGAATCTACGCAATAGACCTAGCTCATGATGCCACTGTGGGGAACGTAGCAGAAATTCAAAATTTAACGTAGCAGAATTTTAAAATTTTCTACGCATCACCAAGATCAATCTATGGAGTCATCTAGCAACCAGGGAGATAGGAGTGCATCTACATACCCTTGTAGATCATGAGCGGAAGCGTTCAAGAAAATGGGGTTGATGGAGTCGTACTCGTCGTGATCCAAATCACCGAAGATCCTAGCGCCGAACGGACGGCACCTCCGCGTTCAACACACGTACGGTTAGGAAGACGTCTCCTCCTTCTTGATCCAGCAAGGGGGAAGGAGAGGTTGATGAAGATCCAGCAGCACGACGGCGTGGTGGTGGATGCAGCAGGATCCCGGCAGGGCTTCGCCAAGCGCAAGCGGGGAGGAGAGGTGTTACGGAGGGAGAGGGAGGCGCCAAGAGCAAGGGGTGCGGCTGCCCTCCCTCCCCCCTCTTTATATAGGGGCCTTGGGGGGGCGCCGGCCCTAGGGAGATGGATCTCCAAGGGGGCGGCGGCCAAGGGTGGCTTCCCCCCCAAGCCAAGTGGGGGGCGCCCCCACCCCTAGGGTTTCCCAACCCTAGGCGCAGGGCAGGCCCAAGGGGGGCGCACCAGCCCACTAGGGGCTGGTTCCCCACCCAATTCAGCCCATGGGGCCCTCCGGGATAGGTGGCCCCACCCGGTGGACCCCCGGGACCCTTCCGGTGGTCCCGGTACAATACCGGTAACCCCCGAAACCTTCCCGATGGCCAAAACTTGACTTCCCATATATAAATCTTTACCTCCGGACCATTCCGGAACTCCTCGTGACGTCCGTGATCTCATCCGGGACTCCGAACAACTTTCGGGTTACTGCATACTATATCTCTACAACCCTAGCGTCACCGAACCTTAAGTGTGTAGACCCTACGGGTTCGGGAGACATGCAGACATGACCGAGACGCTCTCCGGTCAATAACCAACAGCGGGATCCCTCGGAACTCCATGCAAACATACGATCCTGGTCATGTATATCTTTGCCAACTTTGTTGGGGAACGTAGCAGAAATTCAAAATTTTCCTACGTGTCACCAAGATCTATCTATGGAGAAACTAGCAACGAGGGGAAGGAGAGTGCATCTACATACCCTTGTAGATCGCTAAGCGGAAGCGTTCAAGTGAACGGGGTTGATGGAGTCGTACTCGCCGTGATCCAAATCACCGATGATCCTAGCGCCGAACGGACGGCACCTCCGCGTTCAACACACGTACGGAGCAGCGACGTCTCCTCCTTCTTGATCCAGCAAGGGGGAAGGAGAGGTTGATGGAGATCCAACAGCACGACGGCGTGGTGGTGGAAGTAGCGGGATTCCAACAGGGCTTCGCCAAGCGCTGCGGGAGGAGGAAGATGTGTCGTGGGAGGGAGAGGGAGGCGCCAGGGCTTAGGTCTGGTTGCCCTCCCTTCCCCCCACTATATATAGGGCCAAGGGAGAGGGGGAGGGCGCAGCCTTGCCCCTTCCTCCAAGGAAGGGTGCGGCCAAGGGGGGGAGGAGTCCATCCTCCCCAAGGCACCTCGGAGGTGCCTTCCCCCTTTAGGACTCTCCCCTCCTCTTGTCCCTTTGGCACATGGGCCTCTAGGGGCTGGTGCCCTTGGCCCATGTAGGCCAAGGCGCACCCCTACAGCCCATGTGGCCCCCCCGGGGCAGCTGGCCCCACTCGGTGGACCCCCGGGACCCTTCCGGTGGTCCCGGTACAATACCGGTGACCCCGAAACTTGTCCCGATGGCCGAAATAGCACTTCCTATATATAATTCTTTACCTCCGGACCATTCCGGAACTCCTCGTGATGTCCGGGATCTCATCCGGGACTCCGAACAACTTTCGGGTTACCCCATACTAATATCTCTATAACCCTAGCGTCACCGAACCTTAAGTGTGTAGACCCTACGGGTTCGGGAGACATGCAGACATGACCGAGATGACTCTCCGGTCAATAACCAACAGCGGGATCTGGATACCCATGTTGGCTCCCACATGTTCCACGATGATCTCATCGGATGAACCACGATGTCAAGGACTTAATCAATCCCGTATACAATTCCCTTTGTCTAGCGGTACGATACTTGCCCGAGATTCGATCGTCGGTATCCCGATACCTTGTTCAATCTCGTTACCGGCAAGTCTCTTTTACTCGTTCCGTAACACATCATCCCGTGATCAACTCCTTGATCACATTGTGCACATTATGATGATGTCCTACCGAGTGGGCCCAGAGATACCTCTCCGTCACACGGAGTGACAAATCCCAGTCTCGATTCGTCCCAACCCAACAGACACTTTCGGAGATACCCGTAGTGTACCTTTATAGCCACCCAGTTACGTTGTGACGTTTGGCACACCCAAAGCACTCCTATGGTATCCGGGTGTTGCACAATCTCATGGTCTAAGGAAATGATACTTGACATTAGAAAAGCTTTAGCATACGAACTACACGATCTAGTGCTATGCTTAGGATTGGGTCTTGTCCATCACATCATTCTCCTAATGATGTGATCCCGTTATCAACGACATCCAATGTCCATGGTCAGGAAACCGTAACCATCTATTGATCAACGAGCTAGTCAACTAGAGGCTTACTAGGGACATGGTGTTGTCTATGTATCCACACATGTATCTGAGTTTCCTATCAATACAATTCTAGCATGGATAATAAACGATTATCATGAACAAGGAAATATAATAATAATCAATTTATTATTGCCTCTGGGGCATATTTCCAACAAACTTAGCACTGGTGTAAGTGGTCTTCACTGGGATGAAATGAGCTACTTTCGTCAAACGATCGACTACAACCCATATCGAGTCATAGCCTAAACGAGTCCTGGCTAATCCTGTGATAAAATCCATGCCTAGCTTATACCACTTCCATTCGGGTATCGGCAATGGTTGCAACAATCCTGCTGGCTTCTGATGCTCTGCCTTCACTCTCTGACATACATCACAAACTGCTACATACTCCGCAATATCCTTCTTCATTCCGGTCCACCAGAATCTATCCTTCAAATCCATGTACATCTTGGTATTTCCTGGGTGAATCGAATATGGTGAGTCATGGGCCTCCTGCAAAATCAGCTTCCCGATCTCCTGATCATTTGGCACATATACGCGGTCCTCAAACCATAGGGTATCATGCTCATCCTCACGAAATCCCTTGGCTTTTCCTTTGCTCATCCTTTCCTTTATCTCGGCAATCTCCTTTGTCCATCTTCTGCGCTTCTCTGATCTTATCCATCAAAGTAGATTGAATCTCCAAAGCTGCTACATAACCTCTTGGAACTATCTCCAAACATAGCTCACGAAGGTCTTCTGCTAACTCCTTGGGTAACTCTCCTGTCATGAGTGTATTGACATGATTCTTGCGGCTCAATGCATCGGCTACTACATTAGGCTTTCTGGGATGATAATGTAATCTCATATCATAATCCTTAATGAGTTCCAACCATCTCCTCTGCCTGAGATTCAACTCCTTCTGCGTGAAGATATACTTCAAACTCTTGTGATCCGTGTATACCTCACAATGGTTTCGGATGAGAAAATGTCTCCATGTCTTCAACGCATGTACTACGGCTGCTAACTCCAAATCATGCATGGCATAATTTAACTCATGGGGTTTAAGCTGTCGTGAGGCGTATGAAACAACTCTTCCTTCTTGCATAAGCACTGCTCCAAGTCCTCGACAAGAAGCGTCGCAATACACTTCATAATCTTTGTGTTGATCTGGCAGAATCAACACTGGTGATGTAACCAAACGTTTCTTCAATTCCTGAAAACTAGCCTCACATTCCTCAGTCCATTTGAACTTGGTGTCCTTCTTTAACAACTCCGTCATAGACTTTGCAATCTTCGAGAAATTCTCAATGACTCTCCGGTAGTATCATGCGAGTCCAAGAAAACTCCGAATTTCTCCAACTGACGTGGGTGACTCGCAATTTGTCATAGTGACAACCTTGGTGGGGTCTACTGCTATTCCTTCTCCGGATATAACATGTCCAAGGAATCCAACTTCCTTCAACCAAAACTCACACTTGCTGAACTTGGCATATAGCTGATGTTCTCTGAGCTTCCCAAGTACTAAACGCGAATGCTCCTTATGCTCCTCTTCGTTCTTCGAGTAGACCAGAATATCATCAATGAACACCACAACGAACTTATCCAAAAACTCTATAAACACTTTGTTCATCATGTTCATGAAATAGGCAGGTGCGTTAGTCAGGCCAAATGACATAATTGTATACTCATATAGCCCGTACCTTGTGGTAAAAGTTGTCTTAGGTATATCCTGCTCTCGAATCTTCAACTGGTGGTACCCTGATCGCAGATCAATCTTGGAAAACAACTTAGCTCCTTGCGGCTGATCAAACAAATCATTGATCATCGGCAGTGGGTACTTGTTCTTGATTGTTCATTCAATCCACGATAATCAACAACCATCCTTAACGATCCATCCTTCTTCTCCACTAGAAGTACTGGTGATCCCCAAGGTGACGAACTTGGGCGAATATATCCTTTATCCAGTAACTCCTTAATCTGCTTCTTAATTTCCTCTAAATCATGTGCGGGCATCCTGTACGGTCTCTTAGATATTGGCCATGTGCCTGGCAAAAGCTCAATCAAAAACTCGATGTCTCTATCCGGTGGCATGCCTGGCAACTCTTCTGGAAATACATCCGGGAAATCCTTCACCACTAGTACTTCCTCCTGTACAACTCATGTTAAGGAATTTACTTGAGTCCTAATCGGCACATGTCGGGATACATACTTGATCCTTCTTCCTTCTGGGGTGGTGAGAAAAATCGACTTACTAGCGCAATCAATGTTTCCTCCATACATCGATAGCCAATCCATACCTAGAATCACATCCAAACCTTGCGACTCCAGAATTATCAGATCTGAGGGGAAAACGTGCCTACCTATGGCCAACGGTATCTGAAAACATCCTTGGCTTGCCATATACTCTGCTCCTGGCGAGCTCACTAACATAGGTGTACTAAAAACTTTCATGGGTAGTTTATACTTATGCACAAATCCCCTTGATATGTATGAATGCGATGCACCAGTATCGAAAAGTACAACTGCAGTAAAAGACTTAACCAAAAACTTACCTATTACTGCATCTGGCTGGGCTTCAATCTCCTCCACATTAATGTGGTTCACTTGTCCCCTGTTGAAAGGTTTGGGCTTCTTCCCAGAGCTTCCATTGCCGTTTCCATTCTTAGCTTCAAGACATTCATTAGCATAATGTCCGATCTTCTGGCACTTGTAGCAAGTAACATGGCTTAGATCTTTCTTGGCGGGCATTGCTGGGTTGGAACGGTTCTGTCTGTTGCTTCCTCCATTACCATTCTTGGAGCCACTATGGTTGTGAGAACTTCCTCCATGGTTATGGACAAGTCCTCCCGAGATCGGGGTAAAACGGGGTCTCTGCTGAGCTCCAGAATTATACTTCCCTTGTCCATACTTCCTCTTGCGGTTATCAATCTGCTACTGCTTCCCTTCAATTATGAGAGCTCTATCTACCAACTGTTGGTAGTTATTAAAGGTTGCTACCATCAATTGCATGCTCAGCTCATCATTCAGTCCTTCCAAAAACTTCTCCTGCTTAGATGCATCCGTAGCAACGTCATCTGGGGCATAATGTGCTAGCTTGCTAAAGTCATCCACATACTGGCTAACGGTGCGTCCTCCTTGGCGTAAGTTGCGAAACTCATGCTTCTTTATGGCCATATCTCCTGCTGATACATGGGTAGTGCGAAAAGCCTGCTGGAACTAGTCCCATGTAATAGTGGCTATAGGATAGGTGACAGTGTAGTTCTCCCACCATGAGGCTACTGGTCCATCCAATTGGTGCGCGGCAAAACGCACCCTCTCAGCATCTGTGCATCCTGCAGTGGTTAACTCCCTTCCAATCCTGCGGAGCCAATCATCTGCAACTATCGGCTCGATGCTACTGGAAAACACCGGTGGCTGCAACCTTAGAAAACGGGCTAAATTGTCAAGTGGGGGTGGTGGTGGTGGGTTGTTGTTGTTGTTGTTGTTGCCTTGGTTCTGAACTAACAACTGCATCAGGGTATTCTGCTGTTGGATCAACTGAGTGAGGTCCGGTGTAAAGGTAAATCTGGGGTCACGTCTCGGAGGCATCTGAGGGTTTAGAGGGAAGAGAATAGAATAGAATGAGGTCTAGTGAGAAAACACTACCCATATGCACATGAGACAAACACAATCATATCACTCAATCAATCAAGCAAGGGCATACAATCGGTCTAGAACTATCATTACAAAGTGCTTGGACTATACTATTTACATGGTGGAATACTACTACTGATATGGTGGTCGACTAGAAATATTGTTCGATCGAAGACTCCATGATATATGCTCCAGCTTCATCAACATAGTCATCAACACTATCGTCGGGGTCCGATTCGGTGTCGTCGATGATGATGTAGTTCTCCGGGCAAGTGGAACCGTCATCTTCTCCTCCTGGAGCGGGGTCTCCCATGAATACTCCTAGCTTCCTTGTTAGGTCATCATTCTTATCCACTAGTATGAAGATTTCTTCCTCATAATCTTCGCGAGTTGCCTTGAGTTCTTCCTCAAGCTCCGTGATCCTAGTCATCGCCTTCTTTAGATCTATCATTCCTGCGCACATCTGATTCTCCTGGCGACGAATGTGCTAGTTTAACTACTGGATGAAAGCGGCAATTGATCTATCCTTCCTGGTGCTGATCATCTCCCATTGCTCATCTCAGCACCCACAAATCTGGTAGATAGTATCCTTGAGATCCTTGTGGTAAACTTCTCCAATGCGTCCCATGGTGATGTGGGCTTCCATACTCTTTCCTAGACTCCAGGTTGGTGCATCAAATGAAAACTCTATGGGCTCAGTGACTGGCGTAAATGTCCTTCCTGGAACTTTAACTTGAATCATCCAGCGCTCCTCTTCTGGTAAAGTGGCGTTGTAAGTCCCGATGAAGCTTGGTATTCCAATGTTCAGGTACCTCGTGACTTCCTTCAAGTGGCGTCCAAAAGGTGTGTCTTCATTCGGTTGTACAAACTTGTTCCTTGCGTCCGCCATCCTAATGAGTAGAAAATGGAGAGGAGTTAGAAATGAGAAGAGAGTAGTGATCTAGGGCTTTGGCTTAGTGGTCGTGTCCTACAGTCAGCGTGTGCTCTGATACCATCTTGTAGTGACCAGACCTCAAACAGTCTGATCTCTGTGCATTAGTGTCATCCCTGGATCGGTAATGCTAACATGCACAGTACTTGAGGATTTATAACAGAGTAGCAATCACACACTTATTACATCGAATGTCTCAAAAGAGAACTTATTACAATAAATATGGCTTAAGGCCATCAAATACGATAACAGCGGAAGGCTTGGAAGATAAAGTGAGTCCATCAACTCCAACAACATCACTGAGTGAAAGACCACGACCTAAGGCTCCTTACTCGTCGTCTGAAAAGTCTGCAACATGATATGTTGCAGCCCGAAACGGTTCAGCACATGGAATATGCTGGCAGTGTAACATAAGAGAGTAATGAACAATGTAAAGCTATCACTACATGCATATATGGCTGGTGGAGGCTGTATGGTTAATAGGTTTTGCGAAAAGCCAATTTTTCCCTACTGCAAAGAAATATATTTTATGTAACTACAAAGTTGGTTGAAAAATATTGAGAAGGTAAACCCCCTCTCAGTCCCAATTAAAAGTAATTAATAACACAACAAAATTAATTTAGAGTGATGGGATCCACATGATAATCCAAGAACTAGATACTCAAGATGCCCATAACCGGGGACACGGATAACCATGATTAGTTTGTACACTCTGCAGAGGTTTGTGCACTTTTCCCCACAAGACTCGATCTCCTCCATTGGATTTCTCGCACTACACAATGTTTGAGAAACGGATGAGCGAGACACAGTCTCTTCGAAGAGGTCCCCTTAACCGATAGATAGGTCGGTACACCTACAATCCCCTACATCTGCTAGCCCATCATGGAAAAGTTACCCACAACTTACTCAACTATGCCAGAGCCCATAATGGCATGTGGCTGCACACGGAAGTTTCCAGCATGAATAATCCTATGATCCCTTTGAGCCTGGGTGGCGGTCCATAGGAAAATCACACGGTACCCCGGGATTTCCAAAAATACAAGCAATCACTGGTTTCCCCAGGTGCCTCAATCCACCCAGATGTGTATTAAAGTTGCCACCTTAAGTTAACCATTAATTGACAACTCACATCTGTCATGGACACTCTCAAACCCAATCCACTTCTACGAGCATAGCATGGCAATATAAGCATAACGTAGAAGTAACTCCCTGATACGTCTCCAACGTATCTATAATTTTTGATTGCTCCATGCTATATTGTCTACTGTTTTGGACTATATTGGGATTTATTTTCCACTTTTATATTATTTTTGGGACTAACCTATTAACCGGAGGCCCAGCCCAGAATTGCTGTTTTTTGCCTATTTCAGTGTTTCGAAGAAACGGAATATCAAACGGAGTCCAAACGGAATAAAATCTTCGAGAACGTGATTTTCTCACCAAACGTGATCCAGGAGACTTGGACCCTGCTCCAAGAAACAAAATAGGCGGTCACGAGGGTGGCCCCCCTAGGGCGCGCCCCCTGCCTCATGGGCCCCTCGTTACTCCTCCGGCGTACTTCTTCCTCCTATATACACACACGTACCCCCAAACAATCAGAACAGGAGCCAAAAACCTAATTCCACCGCCGCAACTTTCTGTATCCACGAGATCCCATCTTGGGGCCTGTTCCGGAGCTCCGCCGAAACAGGGCAGTCATCACGGAGGGCTTCTACATCACCATAGCCTCTCCGATGAAGTGTGAGTAGTTTACCTCAGACCTTCGGGTCCATAGTTAGTAGCTGGATGGCTTCTTCTCTCTCTTTGAATCTCAATACAAAGTTCTCCCCCTCTCTCGTGGAGATTTATTCGATGTAATCTTATTTTTGCGGTGTGTTTGTTGAGATCGATGAATTGTGGGTTTATGATCAAGTCTATCTATGAATAATATTTGAATCTTCTCTGAATTCTTTTATGCATGATTGGTTATCTTTGCAAGCCTCTTCGAATTATCCGTTTGGTTTGATTGGTAGTTCTTGCCATGGGAGAAGTGCTTAGCTTTGGGTTTGATCTTGCGGTGTCCTTACCCAGTGACAGAAGGGGCAACAAGGCACGTATTGTATCGTTGCCATCGAGGATAACAAGATGGGGTTTATTTCATATTGCATGAATTTATCTCTCTACATCATGTCATCTTGCTTAAGGTGTTACTCTGTTTTTAACTTAATACTCTAGAT
Organism: Triticum urartu; assembly: GCF_003073215.2. Taxonomy (NCBI): domain Eukaryota; kingdom Viridiplantae; phylum Streptophyta; class Magnoliopsida; order Poales; family Poaceae; genus Triticum; species Triticum urartu. The sequence goes on along the minus strand of NC_053026.1, from coordinate 169,675,123 downwards.
GCATGCTGTATAGCGGTCGATGAGTGGAGTAATAGTAGTAGATGCAGAATCGTTTCGGTCTACTTGTCACGAACGTGATGCCTATATACATGATCATGCCTAGATATTCTCATAATTATGCTCAATTCTATCAATTGCTCAACAGTAATTTGTTCACCCACCGTAGAATACTTATGCTCTTGAGAGAAGCCACTAGTGAAACCTATGGCCGCCGGATCTATTCTCATCATATCAATCTCCATCACTTTAATATCGTTTTGCTATTTACTTTGCCTTTACTTTTTACTTTGCATCTTTATACCAAAAATACCAAAAATATTCTATCTATCAGATCTCACTCTCGTAAGTGACCGTGAAGGGCTTGACAACCCCTAATCGCGTTGGTTGCAAGTAGCTATCATTTTGTGCAGGTACGAGGGACTTGAGCGTGGCCTCCTACTGGATTGATACCTTAGTTCTCAAAAACTAAGGGAAATACTTACGCTACTCTGCTGCATCATCCCTTCCTCTTCGGGGAAAACCAACGCAAGCTTAAGACGTAGCACTCCCAAGGTTTGATAATAAAACAGGTGAATAGGTATTACCTCATCTACTTCCCAGCCCACAATTTATTCAGATCCTAACCATGCAATTGTTTGAGGGTTGATCTAATGCAATAAAACTGGGTACTAAAAAGGTATGATCAAAGTGTTACTTGCCTTGTTGATGATCCGTGAAACCTAGAGACTTGCTGTAGCATGCTTCGCACTCCGGGTACTCTATCGCAATCAAACAAGCATACAATAAGCAATCAAGCAAGGGCACGGGTAAACTCAAATAAGATCTAACCAGAAGGTCCAACTTAAGAACTCTGGTTTGCAAAAAAATCAAATCAAACGAAACAACAAAACTCAAACGGCGAAAGAAACAAGCTTCATTTACTAGTCTGGACTAAAGACAAATTTTACAGTAGCAAAAACTTGTTTAAGTTGGTTAAACAGAAATAGGGCTTCGAGACGAAACTCTAGGTGCTTGAATCGCCTGATTCCGATAAACGAGCGAAAACTTATACTAAAACGAAAATCGGATCAGAAATCGCGATCGAAAATAATCATGGAAAACCCAAGAAAAAGAAAAACTGACGAACAGGCTAACGAACGAACATTCGCTATCTGCGGCTAAACGGTGAAAATCGTTCGTTAAAACGAACGTCCGCTAAATAACTAAACCGAAAAAATCGATCTAAAAAATTAGAAAAACGGAATCTAGGGTTTTCGAAAAAAACGATCGGTTTTCTCACGAAAATCAAGGCAGCGACCTCGAGTCGGGCGAGACAACGGCGGCGGCGGGGCGGCTCCGGTGCGGTGGGTCGGCGGCGGTGGGTGGCGGCACGGGCGGCGACGCGGCGACGCGGGCGGCAGGGCGGCGCGGAGGCGGCGCTGGCGGCGGGGCGGCTCGGCGCGGCTAGGTTTTGGGTGCGGGCGCGGGTGAGCTTCAGCGGCTGGGCCGGGCGGCTTATAAAGCCCCCCGAGCGGAGTCTCACTCGGGTACGACCCGGAGTCGGTTCCTCTTTTTTTTTATAATTCCAACGTGCAGAAAAAGAAAGAAAATAAATACTAAACGGACTCCAAAAATCCCAAAATAAATTTTCCCCCGTCCTCTAAAAATATGCCGGACAAGGTGAACATTTATTTTGGCCTAAAATGCAATTTTGAAAAACGCACATTTTTTCCTAATTAAAATAAAATAGCGACAAAACTCCAAAAAAGATCTTATTTGATTTTAATATTAAATCTTCGATATTTCTTTATTTTGAGGAAGTCATTTTATCCTCTCTCTTTTATTTTTTATAAAAGAAATATTCGAAGAGAAAATAATTAAAATCAGACGATCCTCTTTTCAAAATTCGAGAAAACTCGAATATGAAAATAATGAAATCCCCAACTCTCTCCGTGGGTCCTTGAGTTGCGTAGAATTTCTTGGATCAACCAAAATGCAATAAACTATGATATGCAATGATGATCTAATGTATAACATTCCAAATTGAAAATTTGGGATGTTACAGAATATTTCTTTTTGCAACCTGGATACAATTCTTTCTTGGAGTCCGCATCAATGGTTGGCAGATCCTTGTACCCAATCATATGCTTATCTGGGCCCTCGAAATCTGCAATCATAGCAGCAAAATCTGGCATATCAAGATTGTCGTCATCTGTGTCGATGTCTTGGTTTTCCAGTGGGCGTTTCGGCTTTCCGGTGTTCCATTGGTAGCTTGACGCCTCTACCCCGATGTTAGATTCAACATCCATGTGACACTGATCGGGGTTTGGCATCTCGCTGCCCTGGGTGTCTTCATCTATGACCTCCTCTTCACCGTGTCTGGTCCAACGTGTATATCCATCCATGAATCCCCTAAAGACTAAGTGCATCTGGACATGTACAACTTCATGTGACTCTGTATTGGCACAATCAGTACATGGACACAGGATGTGATCCGCATCACCGATTCTCCTCTTTGTACTTTCAACCAAATTCATGAACACTGTCATGCCACTGATAAAATCTGCAGTTTTCCGATTCTTCATCCATCGAGATCGTTCCATCTGCAGCACACGAATGGTAATTAAAAACAAAACAACAACATTAATACACGGATTAACTGTTGTCCAAAGATGCGTGCATAAATCACAAGGTTTTATTTTAATAATTACTGAGGGTGCTCCATGTTGTTATCTAGACGTGCTATGACAAAAATTAATGGCCAGTCAATTTACACGCAGAGTACTAGTACAACACTACACTTAGGAATTGAATACCTAAATTTAGCCACTCATGAAAAGAATGCCTTAATTAATTAGCCGCGCGGCGACCTCCAGCCAGCAGACAGACAAGCGCGATGCGGCGGCACGCCGAGACAGCAGGGGCGAGGAGCAAAGCTTAGTGCGACTGCCGCCTGAAGTTCGACCTCCACTCTCCCGCGCGCCATCGACCGTGATGGATGTGCTCGAATCACGCCGCCGCCGACCTCGATGGTTGAGCTCCTCCTATCTCCCGCCGTAGAACGAGGATTGACCTCCTATGACGCCGCCACCACCCACTAACCGAGGATTGACCTCTTCTCCGGTAGCCGCTGCCTAGGCCGCCGCCGCCATCTCTATATGCAAAGCGGCTGGGTTTTTTTACGGATATCCGTGGAGCGGCTGTTTACACGGTATCTCATCGTAATTCAATTATATGGATAGGATAGTACATCACATACGGTTATGTAACGGCAACCGTGTCTAACTTACATTGTCTTCTCACACGGTTTGGTGCGGGAACACAAATGACATGTACAAACAGTGTGCCGTATACAACATATATATAGTGCCATTAGTAGTTCCCGGTCGTTAGCTTATCTCCACAGTTTCCCCATTTCCCCCAAATCCCTACATAGCCTCCAAATTCCCTCGCGTGGCGCTGACATTGGGCTAATCCGGATGAGTGGTGTTGATGGTTTTGGTGCGGCTGCTCCTGCTTGTATCGCCGCCACGACGGCGGTCGCCGTCGAGCACTTGCCTAAGGTCATCAGAAGGCAGGTGTACTACGGATCTGAATCGTCCTGTCAGGTTCCAATTTATCCCGATCTTTTTTACCATGTCCAAAGTATGGCTCCTTGCTGAATCTGTCTTGAATGACCCCCCCCCCCCCCGGAAAGCGATCTGTCGCCGGATCCGGAGCTTGACTCTAGACTCCCGCAACACGAGTTCGACTCCGAGTTTTGCGCCACCGAGAAGTACCAAAAGCTGAGTTGTGTGCACGGGCACACTCCCGCTCGACGTGTATGCACGGAGGGATTCAACATTGGCAGGCGGTTTCTCAGTTGCCCCTTAGAGGTTAGAGTGCTAATTAAGTTCATCATTTTACTTCAGTTAATTCCACCGCTCATCCAGAATACTATTTAACATTGGCCGTGATATGAGGCTTGTGCCTTTGTTAACTAGCTGGATGAAGAATGGCATGGCAGGGCTCGGAGTGTTATCACCAAGCTCGCAGAAGATAACGTAAAGCTGAAGAAGAAACTGGCTGATCTGGAATGTACAATCAGTACAATGAAGAAAGAAAGAATCAATCACAGGCAACAGATGAAAGCAAGAGACAAGAAGGAAATAGCATGTGTAGTTGTGGTTGTCACATTAGCCATGTTCTATGCGCTGTTTGCAATGATGATTAGGGGTTTTGTTTGTAATGCCTCGAGACCGATGTGCCAGGTGTCCTCCAGTTATTCACTGTTGTTACCTTGTCATTGCTTGTGTGTCATGCATTGCATACCATGTCATCATGTGCATTTCATTTGCATACATGTTCGTCTCATGCATCCGAGCATTTTTCCCGTTGTCCGTTTTGCAATCCGGCGCTCCTATGTCACCCGGTGTTCCTTTCTACCTCTTTTCGTGTGCGGATGTTAAACGTTTTCGGATTGGACCGAGACTTGTCATGCGGCCTTGGTTTACTACCGGTAGACCGCCTGTCAAGTTTCATGTCATTCGGACTTCGTTTGATACTCCAACGGTTAACCGAGGGACCGAAAAGGCCTCGTGTGTGTTGCAGCCCAACACCCCTCCAAAGTGGCCCAAAACCCACCTAAACCTCCTCCATCATCTCGGTTGTTCGATCACGATCGCGTGGTCGAAAACCGCACCTCATTTGGACTCTCCTAGCTCACTCTACCTATAAATATGTGGCTCTCCCCGAATTTTTCGCGCAGTCCAAACCCTAGCCTTCCACCTTCTCGCGCCGCCGGACACGTCCACCGACGGCCGGACATGTCCACCGCCAGCCGCCACGCGTTCTGGCCAATGAGAGGCCGACACGTCATCAGCGCCGCCCCCGCGCCCTATCCCATCTCGCCACGTGGCGCCGCCGCGCTCGCCCATGCCGCCGGCCCGCGAGCCCGCGTCAGGCCCGCGGGGCCCATCCCACCGCCGCCGCGGCCCGAGCGCCCACGCCCTCGCGCCTTCTGCCGCCTACGTCCGTCTCCGGCGACCGGACGTCGCCGGCCGCCGCGCGCCGCCGCCCGCCGCTCGCTCTCCCTGCCGCGCCTTGTCGCTGGAGCCTCGCGCCGCCGCCTCGGCTTCCGCACTCCTCCGCCGGAGCCACACCTCGTGTCGCCGTCATCGCCGGTGGCCGCGCCGCCTCGTCGCGGATCCGGTCGGGTCGGACCGGATACGGCCACCCGCTCCCTTCCCCGCCGGCCTCGGCGATCGCCGGAGCCTAGAGTTCGCCGGAGCCGGAGTTGACCCGGATCGGGACCAGATCCACCGGGTTCCCCATCCAAACGGCGCCCCTCCATCCTGGATCTCCTCATCCCGCTTCGTCTCGTCCCCGCGTTGACTTTTCACGGAGGTAAAATATCCACCAAGTCCTGAGATTTTCCTGATTCATATGCCTCTATTCATCATGCCATAACTCATCATCCGTGGCTCCGTTTTGAGCGTGTAGCATATCAAAATGTTCGTCTCGACGAGTACATCATTTCATCTCATTGCATCATTTTCATTTGAGCTCATCTTGATGCCCGAAATGCTGTTGGAAGGGGGCTATGTGAGGAATTTGTTAGATCTGTTTCAGCAAATGGCATTTTGTCATTTTTGCCATGATTATTGTGTGCATGCTATGACCCTGAGCTCTACATGTGTTTTGTTATATGTCATGCCATCATTACAGTGGTGCTTCCCATGTATTTTTGTGATATTTGTGGTGACTAGCACAATCTTGCAAAGTAGCGTAATCTGTAATGCTGATTTCAGGGACTTAGAATTTCTCCAAGTCCTTGTCCTGATTTTGTCGGTATGTCATATGTTCATGTTGTTTCCTAGTGATCCGTGCCACTTTTGAGGATGATCATTAAGGATGTTTTGTTAACATTGTGGTGCTCTATCCATCCATGTCTTTGTTTGCATTTATGGAGCACCCTAGCTTGAGTCAATCGAGCTCTACTTTTGCTAAATTATGATCCTGGCAGATTGTTGACTTGTTAGCGATTTTGCCGAGGATGTTGCTATTGATCTGTGCATGCTATGTTGTTGTTCTTGCCATGTCTAGCTTCTATTCCATGTATTCTTGATGGTTGTATGCTTAGTTTGTCATGCCATGCTCTATAGTGAGTGCATCGAGCTCGTAAACATGCCTACTCGTTAACTGTTTTGCATGCTCCAGTTTTTCACCAAGTCTGAGATCTGTTTATGTTTTTGCCATGTTCACATGCTTGCAATTGTATTTTCTGATCCCCTTTGGCTCAAGGTCACTAAGGGACTTTTGTTAAGTGCTTTGAGTAGCTTCATGCCATGCCTTGATTTGCCATGATATGTTTCTGTAGCATATAGTTATCATGCTTTAAACATTGCTTCCTGATGATAAATTCCAGACTTGTGTTAATTTCACTAAGTCTGAAACCTGTTATCGTTTGCCCTATTTCCATGCTTCTTTGAACCTGTTAATGGATGAATTAGCCGTAGCTCAGTGTTCATCTTTTGTCAAGCATCTTTAGTGGATCCCTTCCATGTATTTTGTTGCCATATTTGAGTACTGTAGCATATTTATCTTAATGCATTTAGTTGGTCACTTGCTGTTTATCGCAGACCGGTGCCATATTTGTTTTGCTTGCCATTTTCAAACTGTGCATCCAATTCCGGTGATCTTTATATCGATTTCAACCGAAATCACCTCACCTTTACAGTGGCACTCTTGGATTTCCATGTTGAGGCCAGGTTTGATCTTTCCTTTGCAAATCATGCATATGCATCACATACCGCATCCCGCATATCATACCATGTTCATGTGTTGGTTGTTTACTTTGTTGTGTGCTTCTTTCCGGTGTTGCTGCTTCGGGTTGGTTCCGATAACGTCGTGTTTGTGAGGATCCGTTCGACTACATCCATTTGTCATCTTCATGGACTCATTCTTCTTCCTTGCGGGATCTCAGGCAAGATGACCATACCCTCGAAATCACTTCTATCTTTGCTTGCTAGATGCTCGCTCTTTTGCTATGCCTATGATGCGATACCTACCACTTGCTTATCATGCCTCCCATATTGTTGAACCAAGCCTCTAACCCACCTTGTCCTAGCAAACCGTTGTTTGGATATGTTACCGCTTTGCTCAGCCCCTCTTATAGTGTTGTTAGTTGCAGGTGAAGATTGGAGCTTGTTCCATGTTTGGAACATGGATTTTTGTTGGGATATCACAATATCTCTTATTTAATTAATGCATCTATATACTTGGTAAAGGGTGGAAGGCTCGGCCTTATGCCTGGTGTTTTGTTCCACTCTTGCCGCCCTAGTTTCCATCACATCGGTGTTATGTTCCCGGATTTTGTGTTCCTCGCGCGGTTGGGTTATAATGGGAACCCCTTGTCAGTTCGCCTTGAATAAAACTCCTCCAGCAATGCCCAACATTGGTTTTACCATTCGCCACCTAGCCTTTTTCCCTTGGGTTTTGCGGACCCAAGGGTCATCTTTATTTTAACCCCCCCCCCTGGGGGGGGCAAGTGCTTCTCTAAGTGTTGGTCCAAAACGGGCAGCCTACGGAGCCACCTCGGGGAAACTCAAGGGTTGGTTTTACTCGTAGCTTGACCTATCTGAGTGTGCCCTGAGAACGAGATATGTGCAGCTCCTATCGAGATTTGTCGGCACATTCGGGCGGTGTTGCTGGACTTGTTTTACCATTGTCGAGGATGTCTTGTAACCGGGATCCCGAGTCTGATCGGGTCTTCCTGCTAGAAGGAATATCCTTCGTTGACCGTGAGAGCTTGTGATGGGCTAAGTTGGGACACCCCTGCAGGGTTTTGAACTTTCGAAAGCCGTGCCCGCGGTTATGGGCAGATGGGAATTTTTTAATGTCCGATTGTAGAAAACCTGAAGTTGATCTTAATTAAAATACATCAACCACGTGTGTAACCGTGATGGTCTCTTCTCGGCGGAGTCCGAGAAGTGAACACGGTGTTGGAGTAATGCTTGACGTAGGTTGTTCTAGGATCACTTCTTGATCATAGTTTCTCGACCGTGCTGTTGCCTTCTCTTCTCGCTCTCTTTTGCGAATATGTTAGCCACCAAATATGCTAGTCTCTTGCTGCAGCTCCACCTCATACCTTTTCCCTACCTATAAGCTTAAATAGTCTTGATCGCGAGGGTGTGAGATTGCTGAGTCCCCGTGACTCACAGATACTTCCAAAACCAGCTTGCAGGTGCCGTTGAACCGTGCAGATGACGCAACCAAGCTCAAGGAAGAGCTCATTGAAGATCTTGTCCTTTATGTTGTTTCGTTCTAGTTGATCAGTAGTAGAGTCCAGTTGGGGTCGATCGGGGATCTATGTAGCATTTGGGGTAGTCTTCTTTTATTTTGGTTCCGTAGTCAAACCTTGATTGTATCTGGATGATGTAATGCTTTATTCATGTAATTGTGTGAAGTGGCAATTGTAAGCCAACTATGTATCTCTTTCCCTTTATGTATTACATGGGTTGTTTGCGAAGATTACCTCACTTGCGACATTGCTTTCAGTGCGGTTATGCCTCTAAGTCGTGCTTCGACACATGGGAGATATAGCCGCATCGAGGGCATTATATTGTTTGACAGTATTGCTAAAGCACATGTAGATGTGCTCTAAGTAATGCACATCTAGGTCCTATATATGCCATTGATGTTACGCGAAGATTCGTGCAGATATTTTTCTTTGTCTTTTTTCTTTTCCTTTCTAGTTTGATTATTACTGGCTTTATCAATAAGAAGAGCTCAATGTATTGCTTGCCAACTATCCTACTCCATTCGTACCGGTACCGATGCATAATCCCAAAACTCGTTCCTTGTTTTTGTCCTGAAAAAGGAAACCGACCAAATAGCCAATAGGAGTCCTACGCAACCCCGGGAATTTCGAGCGACTTGGTACAGATAATTACGGTTGATTATATCAGCGGTGAGATAATACGTCAACCCCCACTTCAATTGGCAGTTCCTCTTCTCTGCATACCCCTCTTAAGTGTCCACCATCTTCATCATCCCCGGCAGGCCGTGCTACACACTAGCACGCACTTTGCAGCCATGTCGAGCGATAGCGAGGACGATAGTTCGGCTAGCAGTCTGGCGCCTGATGATAGGTCAACATCGGGATCATCCCGCTCGTCTTCCATGAGTCCGGCGTCGAGCCCAGACCTTGATTATATCCGGTTCATGGAAGGGACGCCGCCTCCGGAGTCGTCAGACGGCAACCAGATGGACGAGGAGCCGTCGGAGGACGACTATGATGAGGAGGAATGGTCGAATGAGGAGGAGGATGACGACAACCGCAACGACGATGACGACGGCGGCGGCAATGAAAAGCCAACGGTCGGCGGCAAGAAGCGTCCTCGCCAAGACGACATCACGGGGTCATCCAACAAGAACAACAAGAAGAAGGACTAAATTAAGCAGATTGTATATATCTCTGTTTATCCTGTCAATCTCATCGCAGATGGTAAGTAATATGTATTTGACACAGATCTTCTACATTATTGCCAACAGGTTGGTTTGTCGAACGGTGTGCCCTGACGAGCACACAATTCACAAAAAAAGACCGTATGGGCTGTATATAATGATCGCACACAATTCTGATTACCGACCTGTTTGTCGGGTATCACACACATCTTGTTACGCCGAATCGTTTGTGTTCACCTCACTCATCGCAAATGGTTCATCGGAGTGAATTGTATGCCGTATATCGCACACACCTTGATCTGGTTGCCCGTTTCTATTGTTCTGTCTCATCCAAACAGTTCGTACAGATCAACTGTATGCCCCTCATCGCACACGCAACTATAATCTGAACCGTGTTTGATGTATCATTCATCGCAAACGTTTTGCATCATTTCTGACGGTTTTCATACACCGCCGTTTGCGATTATTGCATCGCACACAGTTTCTCGAAGGGTCTCTGATCGTAGTGTCGCGTTAGCAGCATCCTGCAATAGTGTGCCGTACTGTCGGTACTAGGATTGGTCGGATCATGAAGACGTACGACTACATCAACCGCGTTGTCATAACGCTTCCGCTTATGGTCTACGAGGGTACGTGGACAAAACTCTTCCCCTCTCGTTGCTATGCATCACCATGATATATCTTGTGTGTGCGTAGGAAATTTTTTGAAATTACTGCGTTCCCCAATGGTGGCATCCGAGCCAGGTCTATGCGTAGATTTATATCCACGAGTAGAACACAAAGGAGTTGTGGGCGTGGGTATATACATATTGCTTGCCGTCACTAGTTGATTCTTGATTCGGCAGTATTGTTGGATGAAGCAGCCCAGACCGACATTACGCATACGCTTACACGAGACTGGTTCTACCGACGTGCTTCGCACACAGGTGGCTGGTGGGTGTCAGTTTCTCCAACTTTAGTTGAATCGGATTCAATGAACAGGGTTCTTTCTGAAGATCAAAAAGCAATCACTGTACCACGTTGTGGTTTTTGATGCGTATGTAAGAACAATTCTTGCTCAGCCCATAGCAGCCACGTAAAACTTGCAACAACAAAGTAGAGGATGTCTAACTTGTTTTTGCATGGCATGTTGTGATGTGATATGGTCAAGACATGATGTTAAATTTTATTGTATGACATGATCATGTTTTGTAACACAGTTATCGGCAACTGGCAGGAGCCATATGGTTGTCGCTTTATTGTATGAAATGCAATCACCATGTAATTGCTTTACTTTATCACTAAGCGGTAGTGATAGTCGTAGTAGCAATAGTTGGCGAGACGACAACGATGCTTCAATGGAGATCAAGGTGTCAAGCCAGTGACGATGGTGATCATGATGGTGCTTTGGAGATGGAGATCAAAGGCACAAGATGATGATGGCCATATCATATCACTTATATTGAATTGCATGTGATGTTTATCCTTTATGCATCTTATTTTTCTTAGTTCGACGGTAGCATTATAAGATGATCTCTCACTAAATTTCAAGGTATAAGTGTTCTCCCTGAGTATGCACCGTTGCTAAAGTTCGTCGTGCCAAGACACCACGTCATGATCGGGTGTGATAAGCTCTACGTTCACATACAACGGGTGCAAGCCAGTTTTGCACAAGTAGAATACTCGGGTTAAACTTGACGAGCCTAGCATATGCAGATATGGTCGCGGAACACTGAGACCGAAAGGTCGAGCGTGAATCATATAGTGGATATGATCAACATAGTGATGTTCACCGTTGAAAACTACGCCATCTCACGTGATGATCGGACATGGTTTAGTTGATATGGATCACGTGATCACTTAGATGATTAGAGGGATGTCTATCTAAGTGGGAGTTCTGAAGTAATTTGATTAATTGAACTTTAATTTATCATGAACTTAGTACCTGATAGTATTTTGCATAGCTATATTGTTGTAGATAGATGGCCTGTGCTGTTGTTCCATTGAATTTTAATGCATTCCTAGATAAAGCTAAGTTGAAAGATTATGGTAGCAACTACATGGATTGGGTCCGTAACTTGAGGATTATCCTCATTGCTGCACAGAAGAATTACGTCCTGGAAGCACCGCTACGTGACAAACCCGCTGCAGGAGCAACACCAGATGTTGTGAACACCTGGCAGAGCAAAGCTCATGACTACTCGATAGTTCAGTGTGCCATGCTTTACGGCTTAGAACCGAGACTTCAACGACATTTTGAACGTCATGGAGCATATGAGATGTTCCAGGAGTTGAAGTTAATATTTTAAGCAAATGCCCGGTTTGAGAGATATGAAGTCTCCAATAAATTCTACAGCTGCAAATGGAGGAAAATAGTTCTGTCAGTGAACATATACTCAGAATGTCTGGGTACCACAACCACTTGACTCAGCTGGGAGTTAATCTTCCTGATGATAGTGTCATTGACAGAGTTCTTCAATCACTGCCACCAAGCTACAAGAGCTTCATGATGAACTATAATATGCAAGGGATAATACGATTCCTGAGCTCTTCGCAATGCTAAAGGCTGCGGAGGTAGAAATCAAGAAGGAGCATCAAGTGTTGATGGTCAACAAGACCACCAGTTTCAAGAAAAAGGGTAAAGGGAAGAAAAGGAACTTCAAGAAGAACAGCAAGCCAGTTGCTGCTCAAGTGAAGAAACCCAAGTCTGGACCTAAGCCTGAAACTGAGTGCTTCAACTGCAAAGGGACTGGTCACTGGAAGCGGAACTTCCCCAAGTATTTGGAAGAGAAGAAGGATGGCAAAGTGAAAGGTATATTTGATATACATGTTATTGATGTGTACCTTACTAATGCTCGCAGTAGTGCCTGGGTGTAGCGACCTGACCCGAATGGATCACGTCTACTGTGCTACGGTGTCATCCCTGGATCAGTAATGCTGACACCACACAGTACATCGAGGTTTTATAGCAGAGTTGCAATCACACACTTATTACATCGATGGCTCAAAAAAAACTTATTACAATAAATATGACTTAAGGCCATATTTTAAAGATAACAGCGGAAGACTTGGAAGATAAATGGGTCCATCAACTCCAGCGGCATCACTGAGTATAGAACCACGACCTAAACGCACCTCAATCGTCGTCTGAAAAGTCTGCAACATTAACGTTGCAGCCCGAAAACGGGTCAGCACATGGAATATGCTGGCAAAGTAACACATAGAGAGTAATGGAATGAAACAGCTATACTACATGCATATATGGCTGGTGGAAAGCTCTATGGTTACAGTTTTGCGTAAAGCCAATTTTTCCCTACTGCAAAGGAATAAATTTATTTAACTATCATGGTGGTTGTGAAACATTGAGAATGGTTGACAGCATTCTCAATCCCAATTAAAAGTAATTAAAACCCAATAACATTAATTAGAAGTAACATGTTGAGATTCACAATGATATTCAAGTACTAGATACTCAAGTTGTCCATAACCGGGGACACGGCTAATCATGATTAGTTTTTTACTCTGCAGAGGTTTGCGCACTTTTCCCCACATGACTCGATCGCCTCCGTTTGGTTTCTCGCACTACATGGTGTTTGAGAAGACGGATGACCGAGACATAGTCTTTCAGAAGCACTAGCACCTTACATGTGGGGTAGACCGGTACACCTACATCCCCTACATCTGCTAGTCCACCCCGTAAGAGTTCGCACAACTTAGTCAACTATGCCAGAGCCCATAGTAGCATGTGGCTGCACACGGAAGTTTCTAGCATGAAAGATCTTATGATCCCTTTGAGCCTGGGTGGCGGTCCAAAAAAAAACAGGCAAGTCCTGATAGACATCAGGTGCCTCAATCCACCCAGATGTGTGTTTAAGTTGCCACCTTAAATAAACCATTAAAATTATCATCTCACATCTGTCATGGATATCACTCACCCAATCCACGTCTACTAGCATAGCATGGCATAATAAGCAAACGTAGAAGTAACTCCCAAAGGTTTCATAATAATAATATAGGTAATAGGTACTACCTCATCTACTTCCCATCCCACAATTTAATTAGATCCTAATCATGCAATGTGTGAGGATTGATCTAATGCAATAAAACTGGGTTGTAGAAAAGGTATGATCAAAGTGTTACTTACCTTGCTTATGATCCGCGAGTCCTAGGGTTTCGAAGTAACAAGCGGCGCAATCCGGGTAATCTATCGCAGACAAACAACAAGCATACAATAAGTACTCATCTAATGCACAGGTAAAACTCGAACAAGAGATCGAACCAGGTAGTTCAACTTAAGAACTCCGGTTGCAAGAAAGAACGAAAAACAAACGGCGGAAGAAAACAACTCGGTTCTAGCAAGTTGAAACTAGGTCAAAATTTTACTGTAACAAAAGCTTGTTCAAGTTGATTAGACGGAACGGCGGTTTCAAGACGAAACTCCAGGCGCTTGAATCACCTGATTCCGATAAACGAGCGGAAAAATAGACTAGGAAGAAGATCGGATCTGAGATCGCGATCGCGGAATAAATCCGACGAAAAGAAAAAGAAGAATGGTTAAACGAACGGACGTTCATTAACCTAGAAGAATCTGGTGATCACGTTCGTTAGGACAAACAGTCCGGCGAACGGTCCAAAGGCAACTAAATCGGAGAAGAAAACGAATCCGATCTAGGGTTTTGGAGAAGAAAAACCGATCGAAAAACTGATCTAGAAAACCGGAACGGTTTAGAGAAGAAAAGAATTGGAACGATTAGAAGAGAACGATCCGAGAAAAAGAATAGATGTAGCGCGGGGCTACCTTGGCGAGGTCTCCGGTGAACGGGGCTCCGGCGGCGTTGGCGTAGGGCGGCGGCGTGGGCAAGGTGCGACGGCGGCGCGGGTGTGGGGCGGCGGCGGCAAGGTGCGGCAGCGGCGCGGGGTGTGGGGTGGCGGCGCGGGTGAGGCGGCGGCGGCGGCGGCGAGGTGCGGCGGCGGCGCGGGGTGTGGGGTGGCGGCGCGGGTGAGGCGGCGGCGGCGGTGACGCAGGGCGCGGTGTGATGCGGCGCGGCGGCGGTGCAAGGCGCGGTGTGGAGGAGAGCTTTGATTTGATGTGTTTAGAGGGGGGGTGCTTGGGTATTTATATTGGGGAGGGGAGGGGTTTACTTGGGGTAGAGGACAAGGAATTAGAATAGGAGTAGGAAAGATCTAGAAAATAAACGGAGTAGGACTAAAGAAAACGAAATAAGGAAAAGGGGACAAGGGGGCGCCCTAGAATCCTAAAAGGATTTGGTCCTAGCAAGAGGCGGCGGCGGCCGACCGGCTCCTGGCTTGGCGCCTGGCGCCTGGGAGCGCGGCGGTAGGTGGCTTGGCTTGGGCCTTTGGCCCAAGGCGCTGCTCAATTTTTTTTTAAATAGTTTCCTCGCGCAGAAAAAAAACAAAAAGGGATCTAAACGAACTCCGAAAAATCTAAAGTAAATTTTCCCCGACTCCTAAAAATGAGCCGAACAAAATGAACTTTTCTCCGGACCTAAAATGCAATTTTCGAAAACGCGCATTTTTCCCTATCCAAATAAAATGCAAAAAAAACACCGGAAAGCAAAATTGATCTATTTATTATATCTTCATTTTTCCTAAATTTGGGAAAGTCATATTGTTCCCTCTCTCATATATTTTGACACCGGAAAATTTATTGAAGATAAAATAAATAAATCAAATGATCCTATTTTTTTTCAAAATTCGAGAAAACTCTCAAATATGAAAATAACGAAATCTCCAACTCTCTCCGAGGGTCCTTGAGTTGCGTGAAATTTCTAGGATCAACCAAAATGCAAGAAAATATGATATGCATATGATCTAGTGTATAACATTCCAAATTGAAAATTTGGGATGTTACAAACCTACCCCCCTTAAGATGAATCTCGCCCTCGAGATTCGGATTGGCTAGAAAATAGGTGAGGGTGGTCTTTGAGCAAATCTTCTTCTCTCTCCTAGGTGGCTTCATCCTCTGAATGGTGGCTCCACTGAACTTTGCAAAACTTGATAACCTTGCTGCGAGTAACTCTGCTGGCATAATCGAGAATCTTGACTGGCTTCTCCTCATATGTTAGGTCATCGTTTAACTGAATCACTTCTAATGGCATTGTATCTCTTAGCGGTACCTCCGCCATCTCGGCGTGACATCTCTTCAGTTGAGAAACATGGAATACATCATGAACTCCTGACAGTCCTTCTGGTAGTTCCAACTTATAAGCGACTTCTCCCATACGTTTCACGATCTTAAACGGTCCAACGAAACGCGGTGCTAACTTTCCCTTAACTCCAAAGCGCTTAACTCCTCGAAGTGGGGATACTCGAAGGTAAACTCTGTCTCTGGTTTCGTAAACTATCTCCTTGCGTTTAGAATCTGCATAGCTCTTCTGCCTGGACTGGGCTACCTTGAGCCTATCGCGAATCAACTTAACCTTCCGTTCTGACTCCTTAATAAAATCTGGTCCAAAGAATTGACGGTCTCCAACTTCGTTCCAGGACAACGGTGTCCTGCACCTCCTTCCATATAAAGCTTCGAAAGGGGCCATCTTCAAACTGGTTTGGTAACTGTTGTTATAAGAAAACTCCGCATACGTCAAGTTTTCGTCCCAACTTGATCCATAATCTAGTGCACAAGCTCTCAGCATATCTTCCAAAATCTGATTGACTCTCTCGGTCTGTCCATCTGTCTGCGGATGAAAAGCTGTGCGGAACTCTAGTCTGGTTCCTAAAGTTTCATGCAACTGATTCCAAAACTTTGAGGTAAATTGGGTTCCTCTATCTGATACGATACTCCTCGGAACTCCATGCAAACAAACGATTCTAGTCATGTATATCTTTGCCAACTTAGCACTGGTGTAAGTGGTCTTAACTGGAATGAAATGTGCTACCTTCGTCAAACGATCAACTACTACCCATATCGAGTCATATCCGGCTTTTGTCCTGGGTAGCCCTGTGATAAAATCCATGCCTATCTTATCCCACTTCCATTCGGGTATCGGCAGTGGTTGTAACAATCCTGCTGGCTTTTGATGTTCTGCTTTTACTCTCTGACATACGTCACAAACTGCTACATACGCTGCAATATCCTTCTTCATTCCGGTCCACCAGAATGTTTCCTTTAAATCCAAATACATCTTGGTATTCCCTGGGTGAATCGAATATGGTGAATTATGTGCCTCCTGCAAAATCAACTTCCTGATCTCCGGGTCATTGGGCACATAAACACGGTCCTCAAACCATAGGGTATCGTGCTCATCCTCACGACATCCCTTTGCTTTTCCTTTGCTAAGTTTCTCCTTTATAGCAGCAATCTCTTTGTCAGATTTCTGAGCTTCTCTGATCTTATCCATCAATGTTGATTGAATCTCCAATGCTGCTACATAGCCTCTCGGAACTATTTCCAAACATAGCTCACGAAGGTTTTCTGCTAATTCCTTTGGTATTTTCCCCGTCACTAGGGTATTGACATGGCTCTTACGGCTCAATGCGTCAGCTACTACATTAGCCTTTCCGGGATGGTAATGCAATCTCATGTCATAATCCTTGATGAGCTCCAACCATCTCCTTTGTCGGAGCTTCAACTCCTTCTGCGTGGAAATGTACTTCAAACTCTTGTGATCCGTGTACACCTCACAATGCTGATGGACTTCTGGAATCACTTGATTATGAATCACTTGGTACTTGCAAACCATGCCTCATGGGCAAGATGACTAAAACTCCATTCTCCGAAACAATGGAGCGAGCAATAGAGTTATTGGAAATTCTGCATACTGATGTATGTGGTCCAATGAACATTGAGGCTCGCGGAGGATATTGTTATTTTCTCACCTTCAGAGATGATTTGAGCAGATATGGGTATATCTACTTAATGAAACATAAGTCTGAAACATTTGAAAAGTTCAAAGAATTTTGGAGTGAAGTGGAAAATCATCGTAACAAGAAAATAAAGTTTCTACAATCTGATCGTGGAGGAGAATATTTGAGTTACGAGTTTGGTCTTCATTTGAAACAATGCGGAATAGTTTCGCTACTCACGCCACCTGGAACACCACAGCGTAGTGGTGTGTCCGAACGTCGTAATCGTACTTTACTAGGTATGGTGTGAACTATGATGTCTCTTACTGATTTACCGCTATCGTTTTGTCGTTATGCTTGAGAGACAGTTGCATTCACGTTAAATAGGGCACCATCTAAATCCATTGAGACGACACCTTATGAACTGTGGTTTGGCAAGAAACTCAAGTTGTCGTTTCTTAAAGTTTGGGGCTGCAATGCTTATGTGAAAAAGCTTCAACCTGATAAGCTCGAACCCAAATCGGAGAAATGTATCTTCATAGGATACCCAAAGGAGACTATTGGGTACACCTTCTATCACAAATCCGAAGGCAAAATATTCGTTGCTAAGAATGGATCCTTCCTAAAGAAGGAGTTTCTCTCGAAAGAAGTGAGTGGGAGGAAAGTAGAACTTGATAAGGTATTTGTACCTGCTCCCTTATTGGAGAGTAGTTCATCACTGAGATCAGCTACAGTGATTCCTACACCAGTAAGTGAGGAAGCTAATGATGATGATCATGAAACTTCTGATCAAGTTACTACCGAACCTTGTAGGTCAACCAGAGTAAGATCCGCACCAGAGTGGTACGGTAATCCTGTTTTGTAGGTCATGTTACTTGACCATGACGAACCTACGAACTATGAGGAAGCGATGATGAGCCCAGATTCCGCAAAATGGCTTGAGGCCATGAAATCTGAGATGGGATCCATGTATGAGAACAAAGTGTGGACTTTGGTTTACTTGCCCGATGATCGGCAGGCCATAGAGAATAAATGGATCTTCAAGAAGAAGACCGACACTGACGGTAACATTACTGTCTACAAAGCTCGACTTGTTGCAAAAGGTTTTGGACAAGTTCAAGGAGTTGACTATGATGAGACCTTCTCACCCATAGCGATGCTTAAGTCCGTCTGAATCACGTTAGCAATTGCCGCATTTTATGATTATGAAATTTGGTAAATGGATGTAAAAACTGCATTCCTTAACGGATATCTTAAAGAAGAGTTGTATATGATGCAACCAGAAGGTTTTTTCGATCCAAAAGGTGCTAACAAAGTGTGCAAGCTCCAGCGATCCATTTATGGACTAGTGCAAGCCTCTCAAAGTTGGAATATACGCTTTGATAGTGTGATAAAAGCATATGATTATATACAGACTTTTGGAGAAGCCTGTATTTACAAGAAAGTGAGTGGGAGCTCTGTAGCATTTCTGATATTATATGTGGATGACATATTGGTGATCGGAAATGATACTGAATTTCTGAATAGCATAAAAGGATACTTGAATAAGAATTTTTCAATGAAAGACCTCGGTGAAGCTGCTTATATATTGGGCATCAAAATCTATAGAGATAGATCAAAACGCTTAATTGGACTTTCACAAAGCACATACCTTGATAAAGTTTTGGAGAAGTTCAAAATGGATCAAGCAATGAAAGTGTTCTTGCCTGTGTTACAAGGTGTGAAGTTGAGTCAGACTCAATGCCCGACCACTTCAGAAGGTAGAGAGAAAATGAAAGTCATTCCCTATGCTACAGCCATAAGTTCTATTGTGTATGCAATGTTGTGTACCAGACCTGATGTGTGCCTTGCTATTAGTTTAGCAGGGAGGTACCAAAGTAATCTAGGAGTGGATCACTGGACAGCGGTGAAGATCATCCTGAAATACTTGAAAAGGACTAAGGATATGTTTCTCGTATATGGAGGTGACAAAGAGCTCGTTGTAAATGGTTACGTCGATGCAAGCTTTGACACTAATCCGGATGACTCTAAGTCACAAACCGGATACGTATTTTTATTAAGTAGTGGAGATGTCAGTTGGTATAGTTCCAAGCAGAGCGTCGTGGCGGGATCTACATGTGAAGCGGGGTACATAGCTGCTTCGGAAGCAGCGAATGAAGGGGTCTGTATGAAGGAGTTCATATCCGATCTAGGTGTCATACCTAGTGCATCGGGTCCAATGAAAATCTTTTGTGACAACACTGGTGCAATTTCCTTGGCAAAGGAATCTAGATTTCACAAGAGAACCAAGCACATCAAGAGACGCTTCAATTCCATCTGCGATCAAGTCAAGGAGGGAGACATAGAGATTTGCAAGATACATACGGATCTGAATGTTGCAGACCCGTTGACTTAGCCTCTCTCACGAGCAAAACATGATCAGCACCAAGACTCCATGGGTCTTGGAATCATTATAATGTAATCTAGATTATTGACTCTAGTGCAAGTGGGAGACTGAAGGAAATATGCCCTAGAGGCAATAATAAAGTTTTTATTTATATTTCCTTATATCATGATAAATGTTTATTATTCATGCTAGAATTGTATTAACCGGAAACTTAGTACATGTGTGAATACATAGACAAACAGAGTGTCACTAGTATGCCTCTACTTGACTAGCTCGTTGAATCAATGATGGTTATGTTTCCTAACCATAGACATGAGTTGTCATTTGATTAATAGGATCACATCATTAGAGAATGATGTGATTGACTTGACCCATCCGTTAGCTTAGCACGATGGTCATTTAGTTTACTACTAATGCTTTCTCCATAACTTATACATGTTCCTATGACTATGAGATCATGCAACTCCCGAATACCGGAGGAACACTTAGTATGCTATCAAACGTCACAACGTAACTGGGTGACTATAAAGATGCTCTACAGGTGTCTCTGATGGTGTTTGTTGAGTTGGCATAGATTGAGATTAGATTTGTCACTCCGTATATCGGAGAGGTATCTCTGGGCCCTCTTGGTAATGCACATCACTATAAGCCTTGCAAGCAATGTGACTAATGAGTTAGTTGCAGGATGATGCATTACGGAACGAGTAAAGAGACTTGTCGGTAACAATACTGAACTAGGTATTGAGATACCAACGATCGAATCTCGGGCAAGTAACATGCCGATGACAAAGGGAACGACGTATATCGTTATGTGGTTTGACCGATAAAGATCTTCATAGAATATGTGGGAGACAATATGAACATCCAGGTTCCGCTATTGGTTATTGACCGGAGATGTGTCTCGGTCATGTCTACATAGTTCTCGAACCCGTAGGGTCCGCACGCTTAACGTTCGGTGACGATCGATTATGTGTTTTGATGTACCGAAGATAGTTTGGAGTCCCAGATGTGATCACGAACATGACGAGGAGTCTCGAAATGGTCGAGACATAAAGATTGATATATTGGACGGCTATATTCGGACACCGGAAGTGTTCCGGGTGATTTCGGGGAAAGCCGGAGTGCTGGAGGGTTACTGGATCCCCCCCCCCCGGGGGAACTAATGGGCCACATGGGCCTTAGCGGAGAGAGAGAGGGCCGGCCAAGGCATAGCCGCACGCCCCTCCCCCTCTAGTCCGAATTGGACTAGGGAAGGGGGGCGGAGCCCCCCTTTCCTTCTCCCTTCTCTTCTCCTTCCTTCCCCCTTCCTCCTCCTAGTTTGACTAGGAAAGGGGGAGTCCTACTCCTACTAGGAGGAGGAATCCTCCCCTCCTTGGCGCGCCCCAAGGGTCGGCCGGCCTCCCCCCTTGCTCCTTTATATACGGGGGCAGGGGCACCCTAGAACACACAAGTTGATCATTGATCCCTTAGCCGTGTGCGGTGCCCCCCTCCACCATAATCCACCTCGGTCATATCATCGTAGTGCTTAGGCGAAGCCCTGCGCCGGTAGCTTCATCATCACCGTCATCACGCTGTCATGCTGATGAAGCTCTCCCTCGACACTCAGCTGGATCGAGAGTTCATGGGACGTCACCAAGCCGAACGTGTGCAGATCGCAGAGGTGTCGTACTTTCGGTACTAGGATCGGTCGGATCATGAAGACGTACGACTACATCAACCGCGTTGTCATAACGCTTCCGCTTACGGTCAATGAGGGTACATGGACAACACTCTTCCCCTCTCATTGCTATGCATCACCATAATAGATCTTGCATGTGCGTAGGAAATTTTTTGAAATTACTGTGTTCCCCAACATGTGTCACCTCTGTGTGCGAAACGAGATACGTGCACTGCCTTCTCCCGCCTTAATTTTTTTACACAGGCAGATTAGACCAAATAGAAGTATCATGCTAATTTTTGGAATTATTCCGGGTTGGTTTGGCCTTTTTATACATTAATTGAGTTTCTGCGCATTTAATGTGCATAATTCAAATTTGAACTACAAGCACATGCTCCAGTGCACCAAAGTTGGTTGAAAAATCACACGTGTGTCCTTGGGTGTATTTATAGGTCCCATGCAAGAAATGGGAATGAAATTCAAACGTCTGGGCGTCGTGGCTTGGCCGGAAAGATTGAGAAACTTGGTTTTTTAATTCCTGTAAATCTAAAACACGCCTGAAAATCATGAAACTTGGCATGATGTCATGACATGGCACCAACATGCTGCGGTAAATTTTTTGGCCGAATTGGGACAAGTTTTGGTGTAAGCTTCTTGCAAACCGGAGCTTCCCTCAAGAAGGCTTGTGGTTCCGAGAGGGAACGTGTCACCTCCGTGTGCGAAACGAGATACGTACACTGCCTTCTCCTGCCTTAATTTTTTTTACACAGACAAATTAGACCAACTAGAAGTATCGTGCTAATTTTTGGAATTATTCCGGGTTCGTTTGGCCTTTTTATACATTAATTGAGTTTCTGCAAATTTAATGTGCATAATTCAAATTTGAACTACAAGCACATGCTCAAGTGCACAAAAGTTGGTTGAAAAATCACATTTGTGTCCTTGGGTGTATTTATAGGTCCCATGCAAGAAATGGGTATGAAATTCAAACATCTGGGCGTCGTGACTCGGCCGGAAAAATTGAGAAACTTGGTTTTTTAATTCCTGTAAATCTAAAACACGCCTGAAAATCATGAAACTTGGCATGGTGTCATGACATGGCACCACATGCTGCGGTAAATTTTTTGGCCGAATTAGGACAAGCTTTGGTGTAAGCTTCTTGCAACCCGGAGATTCCCTCAAGAAGGCTCGTGGTTCCGAGAGGGAACGTGTCACCTCCGTGTGCGAAACGAGATACGTACACTGCCTTCTCCCACCTTAAATTTTTTACACGGGCATATTAGACCAAATAGAAGTATCATGCTAATTTTTGGAATTATTCTGGGTTCGTTTGGCCTTTTTATACATTAATTGAGTTTTTGCGCATTTAATGTGCATAATTCAAATTTGAACTACAAGCACATGCTCCACTGCACCAAAGTTGGTTGAAAAATCACATGTGTGTACTTGGGTGAATTTATAGGTCCCGTGCAAGAAATGGGAATGAAATTCAAACATCTGGGCGTCATGGCTCGACCAGAAAGATTGAGAAACTTGGTTTTTTAATTCCTGTAAATCAAAAACACGCCTGAAAATCATGAAACTTGGCATGATGTCATGACATGGCACCAACATGCTGTGGTAATTTTTCTGTCCGGTTTGCGAAGGCACACACATTAACAATCAACTAAGTCATTTTGGAACAAGTGTTGTCACGTTACAAATCGGAAACACAAGTATTATTGAAATCGTGGGTGTTCTACTTACCATTTATGTGCCGCCACACGTCCCCTTTTTTTATTGGCTAGGAGGTGCCGTGCGGGGTAGCTATTTGAGTACGGGAGGCGTGCGATCAGACCCCTGCGCGTGCTCATCGGGAGGAGAGCCCTTTGACCGCTACCCGCCGCGCACCTCCCTCCCAACGTATCCATTAATGGCACCCGAGCCCCTGTTCTACGGTGTGGCTATGTGTCTCACTGGACTGAGATTTAAGAGAGAAAAACGAAAATCTGAAAAGAAAGTTTTGCACGGATCTTGATGTAAGATCTGACGGACCTATATAGCATCGACTGCGACTTATAGCAAGCATGATGAATATAAGGACGATGATAGTGGATAATAATTGTCTTACATATTTAGGAACATAATTAAAAAAAGCCACATGCGGCAACGCCCAAAATACACAAGGGCAAAAGAAGAAGAAATACAATGATCTGCCTCGCTGATCTCTACATTGCTGCAGGCCGCGGGAACGCGACGAGCGACTATGTGCTCTTTCTTGTCCTCAAGATGCTGCTTCAGAGCATCCACGGATTCCTCCACCGGCCTTCTGCGCTCGATGCGCAGCATGGCATTCTCATCCATAAGTTTCTCGATGATGACGCCGGTCCTCTTAAACAAGGCAACGGTCTACTCCTGCTGCTCCGCACTTCCGACGATCTTCGCCCTCAGCAGGTTGCGCTCATCCCGGAGCTTCGCATTGCTCGCATTTAGTTGTCGGATGACGCCGGCAAGAGGCTTTCATGTCGTCCTGCAACCTCGCCCAGCCAGAGATCTGATCCATCTGGCTATGGACGATCGCATGCATGCGCCTGTAGGAGTCCTCGCCTGCCCGTGAGACATTTTCCCAGGCTGCCGCGGCGTGGGAGGACATCTCTGCTACATTCGCAGCGTGACAAGACATCTCTTCTGCTTCCGCGGTGTGGCCGGACCAGTCTACCGCATAGATGGCGCGGCGGGACCTGCGTGCTACTTTGGCGGCACGGGGGGGGCTCTGTGCTGCTATGGCCGCATGGCGAGACATGTCGGTTGCGTTCGCGGCGAGGCGGGACATCTCTCGTGCTTCCGCTTCCATGCTCGCATCTCCCTGGTGGCAATCTCTCGACCCAGAACTCACGCTGGCCATGGCAGACGCAAAGGGAACGATGATGAATGACTTTGTTTTTGTGGATGACGAGTTGAGGAGGAATGTGCAGTCATCTTGGAGTAGTAGTATTTATAACCGAGTAGTAATACGCTCCTAAGTGGGGAAACCGTTTAGGTTTTGATCGGTGTGAACAGGTTTGCAATTTGGAATGTGACGGGATGCATGCTCAAAATTTACTGACGGTTATAAGTGCGGCACTATTCCCGGTAGGCGTAACGTGGGCACGTACGCCTTCTTGGCCGCGTACGTGGCGTTTGCACCATAGGGTGCACCGCAATAGGCAATGTCAGTACACGTCTTGTTCCAACAACCGTACGCGATCGTTATTACCATCGTGCACGCTTCTTTTAATTAGAATGTGTGTGCCCGTCTAGTGCACACACGTTGATCTATCTAACTGTTTCAGTTTGTTCTGGCTAATCACAAACGGTTCATCCATGTGAAGTGTATGCCATCAATCGCAGACACTTTGATCTGGCTGACCCATTACTGTTCTGTTGCCTAATCGCAAATAGTTAATCCTTCTGAAGCGTATGCCCTAAATCACACGCACCTTGATTTGGCTGACCGTTTCTTTTGTGTTGCCTAATCACAAACAGTTCATCTGAGTGAACCGTATGTTGTATATTGCACACACCTTCATCTGGCTGCCCTTTTCTTTTGTTCTGCCTCATCGCAAACAGTTCATTGGACTGAACCATATGCCCTGCATCGCACACGCAACTAAAATCTGAACCATGTTTGATGGCTCTGCTATCGCAAACGTTTTGCACCTTTTTTGACGTTTCTTTTACACCACCGTTTGTGACTATTGCATCGCACACTGTTTCGTCGAAGGGTCTCTGATCGTAGTGTCGCGTTAGCAGCATCCTACAGTAGTGTAGTGGTCTTATTCACCATCAGCACTTGATGCTCTTCTTTGATTTCTACCTCCGCAACCTTAAGCATCGCAAAGAGCTCAGGGTTCATTTTCTCCATCCCGTGCATATTATAGTTCATCACAAAGCCCGTGTAGCTCGGCGGCAGTGACTGGAGAACTCTATCAATCACTACTACATCCGGAAGATTAACTCCCAACTGATTCAAGCGGTTGTAGTACCTGGACATTTTGAGTACGTGCTCACTAACAGAGTTGTTCTCCTCCATCTTGCAGCTAAAGAACTTGTTGGAGGTGTCATACCTCTCAACCCGAGCATGACCCTGACATGCCAATTTCAGCTCCTCAAACATCGCATATTCTCCATGGTGCTCAAAACGTCTTTGGAGCCATAGTTCTAAGCTGTAAAGCATGGCGCACTAAACTATCGAGTAGTCATCAGAACGTGCCTGCCAGACATTCATAACATCTGCAGGCGAACCTTGAGGGGGTGCATCACCAAGTGGTGCATGGACATAAGCCTTCTGTGCAGCAGTAAGGATAATTCTCAAATTATGGAACCAGTCTGCATAGTTGCTTCCATCATCTTTCAACTTATCTTTCTCTAGGAACGCATTAAAATTCAGGGGAGCTACTACGCGAGCCATTGATGTACAACATAATTGCAAAAAGACATTAAGGCTATGTCCATGATAATGGGTTCAGATAATCAAATTACTAGTGAACTCGCACTTAAATCAACATCCCTCAAGTTGTCTAAGTGTTCACATGATCCATATCAACCAACCCATGTCCGATCATCATGTGAGATGGAGTGGTCATCAATGGTGAACATCTCCATGTTGATCATATCTACTATATGACTCATGTTTGACCTTTTGGTCCTCCGTGTTTCGAGGCCATGTTTGTACATGCTAGGCTCGTCAAGTTTCACCTAAGTATTCCACATGTGTAAAACTAGCTTACACCCATTGTATGCAAACGTAGACTCTATCACACCCGATCATCATGAGGTGCTTCGAAATGACGAACTTTCGCAAAGGTGCATACTTAGGGAGAACGCTTTTATCTTGAAATTTAGTAAAGGGATCATCTTATAATGCTACCGTCGTCCTAAGAAAAATAAGATGCACAAAAAATAAACATCACATGCAATCAATATATGTGACATGATATGGCCATTATCATCTCGTGCTTTTGATCTCCATCTCCAAAGCACCGCCATGACCTCCATCGTCACTGGCATGACACCATGATCTCCATCATCGTGTCGTCACGTGGTTGTCTTGACAATTGTTGCTTCTACAACTATTTCTGACGCATAGCAATAAAGTAAAGCAATTACATGGCGTTACTAGTTGACACGCGGGTCATAAAATAAATTAAAGACAACCCTATGGCTCTTGCCGGTTGCCGTACTCATCGACATGCAAGTCGTGAACCTTTACAAAACATGATCATCTCAAACATCAACATATCACATCACGTTTTGGCCATACCACATCACAATATGCCCTGCAAAAACAAGTTAGACGTCGTCTACTTTGTTGTTGCAAATTTCACGTGGTTGTTATGGGAAACTAGCAAGAATTGTTCTTACCTATGCAAAGACACAATGGTGATAATCAAGTTGACTTTTAACCTTCTACAAGGACCGCCTTTGTCAAATTAGATTCAACTAAAGTAGGAGAGACAACCACCCGCCAGCCACCTTATGCAATACAAGTTGCATGTTAGTCGGTGGAACCGGTCTCATGTGCGAGCACATGTAAGGTTGGTCCGAGCCGCTTCATCCCACAATACCACCAAATCCAAATAAGACAACGAAGGTAAGAAATCTGAACATCAATGCCCACAACTTATTTGTGTTCTACGTGTGCATGTACGTCTCCGCATAGACCTAGCTCATGATTCCACTGAAGGGGAACGAAGCATGAAAATCAAAAAAAATCCTACGAACACCCAAGATATAATCTATGAGATGCATAGCAATGAGAGGGGAGTGTGTCTACATGCCCTTGTAGACCGAAAGCGTAAGCGTATATAACGCGATTGATGTAGCCGTACTCTTCGCGATCCGGTCATGATCCAATTCGATCTACGGCCGAACAGACGTCACCTCCGCGTTTAGCACACGTGCAACTCGGTGACGTCTCCTCCTTGATCCAGCAAGCAAGAGAGGAGAAGTAGATGGGATCTCAATCAGCGCGACGGCGTAGTGGAGATGGTGGTGGTGCAGTGTCGGTAGGGCTTCGCCAAATGCTGCTGGGACCAATCTGAGGAGAAAGCGGAGTTATGGGAGAGGTAGGGCTACCGTCGGGGCATGGGAATTGGTGAGTTCAGACCCTCCCACTCCCCCACTATATATAGGAGGCAAGGGGGAGGGTTGGGGCACAGCCCTAGCCCCTCCTCCGAAGAGGGGGCATGTGCCTAGGGAGGTTTCCTCCCTCCCCAAGGCACATAGGGGGTACCTTCCCCCCTTTGGAATCTTCCCTCTCTCCATGTTATAGACGCATGGGCCTCTTGGGGCTGATGCCCCTGGCCCATGTAGGCCAGGGCACCCCCTACAGCCCATGTGGGCCCTCGAGGCAGGTGAACCCCCCCCCCACACACACACACACCCGATGGACCCCCGGACCCCTTTCGGCACTCTCGGTACAATACCGGTAATGCCCGGAATTTTTCCGGCGACCAAAACAGACTTCATGTATGTAAATTTTTACCTCCGGGCCATTCTGGAGCTCCTCATGACATCTGGGATCTCATCCAGGACTCCGAACAACATTCGGTTACCAATGCACATATCCCAATACTACTCTAGCTAAAGGAAATATGCCCTAGAGGCAATAATAAAGTTATTATTTATTTCCTTATTTCATGATAAATGTTTATTATTCATGCTAGAATTGTATTAACCGGAAACATAATACATGTGTGAATACATAGACAAACAGAGTGCCACTAGTATGCCTCTACTTGACTAGCTCGTTGAATCAAAGATGGTTAAGTTTCCTAGCCATAGACATGAGTTGTCATTTGATTAACAGGGTCACATCATTAGAGAATGATGTGATTGACTTGACCCATTCCGTTAGCATAGCACTTGATCGTTTAGTTTGTTGCTATTGCTTTCTTCATGACTTATACATGTTCCTATGACTATGAGATTATGCAACTCCCGTTTACCGGAGGAACACTTTGTGTGCTACCAAACGTCACAACGTAACTGGGTGATTATAAAGGTGCTCTACAGGTGTCTCCAAAGGTACTTGTTGGGTTGGCGTATTTCGAGATTAGGATTTGTCACTCCGATTGTCGGAGAGGTATCTCTGGGCCCTCTCGGTAATGCACATCACTTAAAGCCTTGCAAGCATTGCAACTAATGTGTTATTTGCGGGATGATGTATTACGGAACGAGTAAAGAGACTTGCCGGTAACGATATTGAACTAGGTATTGAGATACCGACGATCGAATCTCGGGCAAGTAACATACCGATGACAAAGGGAACAACATATGTTGTTATGCGGTTTGACCGATAAAGATCTTCATAGAATATGTGGGAGCCAATATGAGCATCCAGGTTCCGATATTGGTTATTGGCCGGAGACGTGTCTCGGTCATGTCTACATAGTTCTCGAACCCGTAGGATCCGCACGCTTAAAGTTTCGGTGACGATTATATTATGAGTTTATGTGATTTGATGTACCGAAGGTAGTTCGGAGTCCCGGATGAGATCGGGGACATGACGAGGAGTCTCTAAATGGTTGAGATGTAAAGATCGATATATTGGACGACTATATTCGTACATTGGAAAGGTTCTGAGTGATTGGGGTATTTTCAGGAGTACCGGGGAGTTACGGGAATACGAGGAAGAAGTAATGGGCCTCATGGGCCATGTGGTGGAAGAGAGGAGGCAGGGCGCGTGCCCCCCCCCTAGCCCAAACCTAATTAGACTAGGGGCCCGGCCCCCCTTTCCTCCTTTTCCTCCCTCTCCTTCCTTCTCCTTCTCCTCCTTTCTTTCCTCCTCCTAGTAGGAGTAGGAAAGGGGAGTCCTACTCCTACTAGGAGGTCTCCTCCTAGTAGGAGTAGGAAAGGGGAGTCCTACTCCTACTAGGAGGAGGACTCCTCCTCCTGGCGCGCCCATAGAGGGCCGGCCAGCCTCCCCCTTGCTCCTTTATATACGGGGGCAGGGGCACCTCTAGACACACAAGTTGTTCTGTTGATCTCTCCCAGCCGTGTGCGGTGCCCCCCTCCACCATATTCCACCTCGGTCATATCGTAGCGGTGCTTAGGCGGAGCCCTGCGTCGGTAGCAACATCATCACCGTCATCACGCCGTCGTGCTGACGGAACTCTCCCGTGAAGCTCTGCTGGATCGGAGTTCGCGGGACGTCATCGAGCTGAACGTGTGCTGAACTCGGAGGTGTCGTGCGTTCGGTACTTGGATCGGTCAGATCGTGAAGACGTATGACTACATCAACCGCGTTGTGCTAATGCTTCTGCTTTCGGTCTATGAGGGTACGTGGACAACACTCTCCCCTCTCGTTGCTATTCATCACCATGATCTTGTGTGTGTGTAGGAATTTTTTTGAAATTACTACGTTCCCCAACAGTGGCATCTGAGCCAGGTTTTATGCGTTGATGTAATATGCACGAGTAGAACACAGGTGAGTTGTGGGCGATATAATTCATACTTCTTACCACAATGTCACACTTTGGTTCGGCAGTATTGTTGGATGAAGCGGCCCGGACCGACATTATGCGTACGCTTACGTGAGACTGGTTTTACCGCCGTGCTATGCACACAGGTGACTAGCGGGTGTCAGTTTCTCCAACTTTAGTTGAACCGAGTGTGGCTACGCCCGGTCCTTGCGAAGGTTAAAATAGCACCAACTTGACAAACTATCGTTGTGGTTTTGATGCGTAGGTAAGAACGGTTCTTGCTAAAGCCTGTAGCAGCCACGTAAAACTTGCAACAACAAAGTAGAGGACGTCTAACTTGTTTTTGCAGGGCATGTTGTGATGTGATATGGTCAAGACGTGATGAGATATAAGTTGTTGTATAAGATGATCATGTTTTGTTGAAGTTGTCGGCAACTGGCAGGACCATATGGTTGTCGCTTTATTGTATGCAATGCAATCTCCCTGTAATGCTTTACTTTATCACTAAGCGGTAGCGATAGTCGTGGAAGCATAAGATTGGCAAGATGACAACGATGCTACGATGGAGATCAAGGTGTCGCGCCGGTGACGATGGTGATCATGACGGTGCTTCGGAGATGGAGATCACAAGCACAAGATGATGATGGCCATATCATATCACTTATATTGATTGCATGTGATGTTTATCTTTTATGCATCTTATCTTGCTTTGATTGACGATAGCATTATAAGATGATCTCTCACTAAATTTTCAAGATAAAAGTGCTCTCCCCGAGTATGCACCGTTGCCAAAGTTCGTCGTGCCCAGACACCACGTGATGATCGGGTGTGATAAGCTCTACGTCCATCTACAACGGGTGCAAGCCAGTTTTGCACACGCAGAATACTCAGGTTAAACTTGACGAGCCTAGCATATGCAGATATGGCCTCGGAACACTGAGACCGAAAGGTCGAGCGTGAATCATATAGTAGATATGATCAACATAGTGATGTTCACCATTGAAAACTACTCCATTTCATGTGATGATCGGTTATAGTTTAGTTGATTTGGATCACGTGATCACTTAGAAGATTAGAGGGATGTCTT
This sequence comes from Triticum urartu, assembly GCF_003073215.2. NCBI lineage: Eukaryota > Viridiplantae > Streptophyta > Magnoliopsida > Poales > Poaceae > Triticum > Triticum urartu. The sequence goes on along the minus strand of NC_053026.1, from coordinate 169,644,341 downwards.
CCTAAGTGGGAGTTCTTAAGTAATATGATTAATTGAACTTTAATTTATCATGAACTTAGTCCTGGTAGTATTAGCATATCTATGGTGTAGATCAATTGCTCGCGTTATTGCTTCCCTATGTTTTATATGTGTTCCTAGAGAAAACTAAGTTGAAAGATGATAGTAGCAATGATGTGGACTGGGTCCGTGATCTGAGGTTTATCCTCATTGCTGCACAGAAGAATTATGTCCTTGATGCACCGCTAGGTGACTGACCTATTGCAGGAGCAGATGCAGATGTTATGAACGTTTGGCTAGCTCAATATGATGACTACTTGATAGTTTAGTGCACCATGCTTAACGGCTTAGAATTGGGACTTCAAAGACGTTTTGAATGTCATGGAACATATGAGATGTTCCAGGAGTTGAAGTTAATATTTCAAGCAAATACCCGAGTTGAGAGATATGAAGTCTCCAACAAGTTCTATGGCTAAAAGATGGAGGAGAATAGCTCAAGCAGTGAGCATGTGCTCAGATTGTCTGGGTACTACAATCGCTTGAATCAAGTGGGAGTTAATCTTCCAGATAAAATAGTGATTGACAAAATTCTCTAGTCACCATCACCAAGTTAGTAGAACTTCGTGATGAACTATAATATGCAAGGGATGATGAAAACAATTCCCAAGCTCTTCGCGATGCAAAAATCGGCGAAGGTAGAAATCAAGAAAAACATCAAGTGTTGATGGTTGACAAGACCACTAGTTTCAAGAGAAAGGGCAAAGGGAAGAAGGGGAACTTCAAGAAGAACGGCAAACAAGTTGCTGCTCAAGTGAAGAAACCCAAGTCAGGACCTAAGCCTGAGACTAAGTTCTTCTACTGCAAAGGGACTGGTCACTAGAAGCGGAACTACCCCAAGTATTTGGTGGATAATAAGGATGGCAAAGTGAACAAAGCGATATTTGATATACATGTTATTGATGTGTACTTTACTAGTGTTTATAGCAACCCCTCGGTATTTGATACTGGTTCAGTTGCTAAGAGTAGTAACTCGAAATGGGAGTTGCAAAATAAACAGAGACTAGTTAAGGGTGAAGTGGCGATGTGTGTTGGAAGTGGTTCCAAGATTGATATGATCATCATCGCACACTCCCTATACTTTCGGGATTAGTGTTGAACCTAAATAAATGTTATTTGGTGTTTGCGTTGAGCATAAATATGATTGGATCATGGTTATTCATGTAGGTTAGAGAATAATTGTTGCTCTATTTACATGAATAAAACCTTCTATGGTCATACACCCAATGAAATTGGTTTGTTGGATCTCGATCGTGGTGATACACATTTTCATAATATTGAAGCCAAAAGATGCAAAGTTAATAATGATAGTGCAACTTATTTGTGGCACTGCTGTTTAGGTCATATTGGTGTAAAGCGCATGAAGAAAATCCATGCTGATGGGCTTTTGGAATCACTTGATTATGAATCAGTTGATGCTTGCGAACCATGCCTCATGGGCAAGATGACTAAGACTCTGTTCTCCGAAACAATGGAGCGAGCAACAGATTTGTTGGAAATCATACGTACTGATGTATGTGGTCCGATGAATATTGAGGCTCGCGGCAGGTATCATTATTTTCTAATCTTCACAGATGATTTGAGCAGATATGAGTATCTCTACTTGATGAAACACAAGTCTGGAATATTTGAAAAGTTCAAAGAATTTCAGAGTGAAGTGGAGAATCATCCTAACAAAAATAAAAGTTTCTACGATATGATCGCAGAAGTAAAATATTTGAGTTACGAGTTTGGCCTTCAGTTAAGACAATGTGAAATAGTTTCACTACTCACGCCACCTGGAACACCACAGTGTAATGGTGTGTCCGAACGTCGTAACTGTGCTTTATTAGATATGGTGCGATCTATGATGTCTCTTACCGATTACCACTATCGTTTTGGGGTTATGCATTAGAGACAGCTACATTCACGTTAAATAGGGAACCATCTAAATCCGTTGAGACGACACCGTATGAACTGTGGTTTGGCGAGAAACCTAAGCTGTCGTTTCTTAAAAGTTTGGGACTGCGATGCTTATGTGAAAAAGTTTCAACATGATAAGCTCGAACCCAAATCAGAGAAGTAAATCTTCATAGGATACCCAAAATAAAATGTTGGGTACACCTTCTATCACATATCTAAAGGCAAGTTATTCATTGCTGAGAATGGATCCTTTCTAGAGAAGGAGTTTCTCTCGAAAGAAGTGAGTGGGAGGAAAGTAGAACTTGATGAGGTAACTGTACCTGCTCCCTTATTGCAAAGTAGTTCATCATAGAAAATATGTTCATGTGACTACTACACCAATTAGTGAGGAAGCTAATGATGATGATCATGTAACTTCAGATCAAGTTACTACCGAACCTCGTAGGTAAACCAGAGTAAGATCCGCACCAGAGTGGTTCGGTAATCCTGTTCTGGAGGTCATGTTACTTGACCATGATGAACCTATGAACTATGAGGAAGCGATGATGAGCCCAGATTCCGCGAAATGGCTTGAGGCCACGAAATCTGAGATGAGATCAATGTATGAGAGCAAAGTATGGACTTTGATTGACTTGACCAATGATCGGCGAGCCATTGAGATTAAATGGATCTTCAAGAGGAAGACAGACGCTGATAGTAGTGTTACTATTTACAAAGCTAGAATTGTTGCAAAAAGGTTTTCGACAAGTTCAAGGTGTTGACTATGATGAGAGTTTCTCACTCGTATTTATGCTTAAGTCTGTCCGAATCATGTTAGCAATTGCCACATTTTATGAAATCTGGCAAATGGATAAACAAAACTGAATTCCTTAATGGATTTATTAAAGAAGAGTTGTATATGATGCAACCAGAAGGTTTTGTCAATCCTAAAGGTACTAACAAAATATGCAAGCTCCAGCAATCCTGTTGGGGAACGTAGCAATAATTCAAAACTTTCCTACGTGTCACCAAGATCAATCTATGGAGTCATCTAGCAATGAGGGAGGAGTGGATCTACATACCCTTGTAGATCGCGCGCGGAAGCGTTCAAGAGAACGGGGTTGATGGAGTCGTACTCGTCGTGATCCAAATCACCGATGATCCTAGCGCCGAACGGACGGCACCTCCGAGTTCAACACACGTACGGAGCAGCGACGTCTCCTCCTTCTTGATCCATCAAGGGGGGAGGAGAGGTTGATGGAGATCCAACAACACGACGGCGTGGTGGTGGAAGTAGCGGGATTCCAACAGGGCTTCGCTAAGCGTTGCGGGAGGAGGGAGATGTGTCATGGGAGGGAGAGGGAAGCGCCAGGGCTTAGGTTGGGCTGCCCTCCCTTCCCCCCACTATATATAGGGCCAAGGGAGAGGGGGAGGGCGCAGCCTTGCCCCTTCCTCCAAGGAAGGGTGCGGCCAGGGAGGAGTCCCTCCTCCCCAAGGCACCTCGGAGGTGCCTTCCCCCTTTAGGACTCTCCCCTCCTCTTGTCCCTTTGGCGCATGGGCCTCTAGGGGCTGGTGCCCTTGGCCCATATAGTCCAAGGCGCACCCCCTACAGCCCATGTGGTCCCCGGGGCAGGTGGCCCCACCCGGTGGACCCCCGGGACCCTTCCGGTGGTCCCGGTACAATACCGGTGACCCCAAAACTTGTCCCGATGGCCGAAATAGCACTTCCTATATATAATTCTTTACCTCCGGACCATTCCGGAACTCCTCGTGACGTCCGGGATCTCATCCGGGACTTCGAACAACTTTCGGGTTACCGCATACTAATATCTCTATAACCCTAGCGTCACCGAACCTTAAGTGTGTAGACCCTACGGGTTCGGGAGACATGCACACATGACCGAGATGACTCTCCGGTCAATAACCAACAGCGGGATCTGGATACCCATGTTGGCTCCCACATGTTCCACGATGATCTCATCGGATGAACCACGATGTCAAGGACTTAATCAATCCCGTATACAATTCCCTTTGTCTATCGGTACAATACTTGCCCGAGATTCGATCGTCGGTATCCCGATACCTTGTTCAATCTCGTTACCGGCAAGTCTCTTTACTCGTTTCGTAACACATCATCCCGTGATCAACTCCTTGATCACATTGTGCACATTATGATGATGTCCTACCGAGTGGGCCCAGAGATACCTCTCCGTTTACACGGAGTGACAAATCCCAGTCTCGATTCGTGCCAACCCAACAGACACTTTCGGAGATACTTGTAGTGTACCTTTATAGCCACCCAGTTACGTTGTGACATTTGGCACACCCAAAGCACTCCTACAGTATCCGGGAGTTGCACAATCTCATGGTCTAAGGAAATGATACTTGACATTAGAAAAGCTTTAGCATACGAACTACATGATCTAGTGCTATGCTTAGGATTGGGTCTTGTCCATCACATCATTCTCCTAATGATGTGATCCCGTTATCAACGACATCCAATGTCCATGGTCAGGAAACCGTAACCATCTATTGATCAACGAGCTAGTCAACTAGAGGCTTACTAGGGACATGGTGTTGTCTATGTATCCACACATGTATCTGAGTTTCCTATCAATACAATTATAGCATGGATAATAAACGATTATCATGAACAAGGAAATATAATAATAACTAATTTATTATTGCCTCTAGGGCATATTTCCAACAAATCCATCTATGGACTGGTGCGAGCATCTCGGAGTTGGAATATACGCTTTGATAAGTTGATCAAAGCATATAGTTTTATACAGACTTGCGGTGAAGCCTGTATTTACAAGAAAGTGAGTGGGAGCACTACAGCATTTCTGATAAGTATATGTGAATGACATATTGTTGATCGGAGATAATGTAGAATTATTCTGCAAAGCATAAAGGAATGTTTGAAAGGAGTTTTTCAAAGAAAGACCTCGGTGAAGCTGCTTACATATTGAGCATGAAGATCTATAGAGATAGATCAAGACGCTTGATAAGTTTTTCAATGAGTACATACCTTGACAAGATTTTGAAGTAGTTCAAAATGGAACAGTCAAAGAAGGAGTTCTTTCCTATGTTACAAAGGTGTGAAGTTGAGAAAGACTCAAAACCCGACCACGGCAGAAGATAGAGAGAGAATGAAAGTCATTCCCTATGCCTCAGCCATAGGTTCTATAAAGTATGTCATGTTGTGTACCAGACCTATTGTATACCCTACCCTGAGTTTGGCAAGGGAGTAAAATAGTGATCTAGGAGTAGATCACTGGACATTAGTCAAAATTATCCTTACTGGAATAAGGATATGTTTCTCGATTATGGAGGTGACAAAAGGTACGTCGTAAAAGGTTACGTTGATGCAAGTTTTGACACTGATCCAGATGACTCAAAGTCTCAATCTGGATACATATTGGGAGTGGGAGCAATTAGCTAGAGTAGCTTAGTGCAGAGCATTGTTGACATAGAAATTTGCAAAATACTTACGGATCTGAATGTGGCAGTCCCGTTGACTAAACTTCTCTCACAAGCAAAACATGATCACACCTTAGTACTCTTTGGGCGTTAATCACATAGCGATGTGAACTAGATTATTGAATCTAGTAAACCCTTTGGGTGTTGGTCACATGACGATGTGAACTATGGGTGTTAATCACATGGTGATGTGAACTATTGATTTTAAATCACATGGCGATGTGAACTAGATTATTGAATCTAGTGCGAGTGGGAGACTGAAGGAAATATGCCCTAGAGGCAATAATAAAGTTATTATTTATTTCCTTATTTCATGATAAATGTTTATTATTCATGCTAGAATTGTATTAACCGGAAACATAATACATGTGTGAATACATAGACAAACAGAGTGTCACTAGTATGCCTCTACTTGACTAGCTCATTGAATCAAAGATGGTTAAGTTTCCTAGCCATAGACATGAGTTGTCATTTGATTAACGGGGTCACATTATTAGAGAATGATGTGATTGACTTGACCCATTCCGTTAGCATAGCACTTGATCCTTTAGTTTGTTGCTATTGCTTTCTTCATGACTTATACATGTTCCTATGACTATGAGATTATGCAACTCCCGTTTACCAGAGGAACACTTTATGTGCTACCAAACGTCACAACGTAACTGGGTGATTATAAAGGTGCTCTACAGGTGTCTCCAAAGGTACTTGTTGGGTTGGCGTATTTCGAGATTAGGATTTGTCACTCCGATTGTCGGAGAGGTATCTCTGGGCCCTCTCAGTAATGCACATCACTTAAAGCCTTGCAAGAATTGCAACTAATGAGTTAGTTGCGGGATGATGTATTACGGAACGAGTAACGAGACTTGCCGGTAACGAGATTGAACTAGGTATTGAGATACCGACGATCGAATCTCGGGTAAGTAACATACTGATGATAAAGGGAACAACGTATGTTGTTATGCGGTTTGACCAATAAAGATCTTCGTAGAATATGTGGGAACCAATATGAGCATCCAGGTTCCGCTATTGGTTATTGGCCGGAGATGTGTCTCGGTCATGTCTACATAGTTCTCGAACCCGTAGGGTCCGCACGCTTAAAGTTCCGGTTACGATTGTATTTTGAGTTTATGTTATTTGATGTACCGAAGGTAGTTCGGAGTCCCGGATGAGATCAGGGACATGACGAGGAGTCTCGAAATGGTCGAGACATAAAGATCGATATATTGGACGACTATATTCGGACATCGGAAAGGTTTCGAGTGATTCGGGTATTTTCGGGGGTACCGGGGAGTTTCGTGAATACGAGGAAGAAGTAATGGGCCTCATGGGCCATGTGGGGGAAGAGAGGAGGCAGGGCGCGCAGCCCCCCTAGCCCAAACCGAATTGGACTAGGGGCCCGACCCCCCCCCTTTCCTCCTTTTCCTCCCTCTCCTTGCTTCTCCTTCTCCTCCTTCCTTTCCTCCTCCTAGTAGGAGTAGGAAAGGGGAGTCCTACTCCTACTAGGAGGAGGACTCCTCCTCCTGGCGCGCCCATAGAGGGCCGGCCGGCCTCCCCCTTGCTCCTTTATATACGGGGGTAGGGGGCACCTCTAGACAGACAAGTTGATCTGTTGATCTCTCCCAGCCGTGTGCGGTGCCCCCCTCCACCATATTCCACCTCGGTCATATCGTAGCGGTGCTTAGGCGAAGCCCTGCGTCGGTAGCAACATCATCACCGTCATCACGCCGTCGTGCTGACGGAACTCTCCCGTGAAGCTCTGCTAGATCGGAGTTCGCGGGACGTCATCGAGCTGAACGTGTGCTGAACTCGAAGGTGACGTGCGTTCGGTACTTGGATCGGTCGGATCGTGAAGATGTACGACTACATCAACCGCGTTGTGCTAACGCTTCCGCTTTCGGTCTATGAGGGTACGTGGACAACACTCTCCCCTCTCGTTGCTATGCATCACCATGATCTTGCGTGTGCGTAGGAAATTTTTTGAAATTACTATGTTCCCCAACACTAGCGTCGTCGAATGTTAAGCGTGCGAACCCTACGGGTTTGAGAATCATGCGGACATGACCGAGACACCTCTCCAATCAATAACCAATAGAGGAACATGGATGCCCATATTGGTTCCTACATATTCCACGAAGATCTTTTTCGATTGAACCACGATGTCAAGGATTCAGTTAATCCCGCATGCAATTCCCTTTGTCTAACGATATGTTACTTGCCTGAGATTCGATCGTCAATACCTCCCTACCTAGTTCAATCTCGTTGCCGACAAGTCTCTTTACTCGTTCCGTAATATAAGATATCGTGACTAACTCATCAGCCACATTGCTTGCAAGCTCTTAACGATGTTGTATTACCGAGAGGGCCCGGAGATATCTCTCTGTCACACGGGGTGACAAATCTCAGTCTCAATCCATGCCAGCCCAACTGACACTTTCAAAGATACCTATAGAGCACCTTTATGATCACCTAGTTACGAAGTGACGTTTGATAGCACACAAGGCATTCGTCCAATATCCAGGAGTTGCATGATCTCATGGTCTTAGGAATAGATACTTGACATGAAGAAAGCTGTAGCAAAAACTAAAGTGATACAATCATATGCTAAGCTTATGGTTGGGTCTTGTCCATCACATCATTCTCCTCATGATGTGATCCCATTATCAAATGATAACTCATGTCCATGGTTAGGAAACCTTAACCATGTTTGATCAATGAGCTAGTCCAGTAGAGGCTGACTAGGGACACGGTGTAGTTTATGTATTCACACATGTATTTAAGTTTCCCATCAATACAATTCTAGAATGAATAATAAACATTTATCATGAATGGGAAATATGACAATAACCATTTTATTATTGCCTCTAGGGCATATTTCCAACACCACGCGGGTGGGTATGGGGTGGCGGCATCCAGCAACGCCGGCAAGCAAGGACTGGAGGGACGTAGATCCGTGTCGTCGTGGCCTTAGCCATTGGGACATCAACGAGTCGGGTAAGCTGGAGGGACGCAGCTACACGGTCGCTGAGGCCGGGGCTGCCCGGCTGAAAGATCATGGATGTCGCCTAGAGGTGGGGTGAATAGGCGCTTTAAAATAATTATGGTTTAGGCTTGAACAAATGCGGAATAAACCTAGCGGTTAATTTGTCAAGCACAAAACCTACAACAACTAGGCTCACCTGTGTGCACCAACAACTTATGCTAAGCAAGATAAACTATTAGGTGATAGCAAAATATATGAAAAAAAACAATATGGCTATCACAAAGTAAGGTGCATAAATAAAGGGCTCGGGTAAGAGATAACCGAGGCACGCGGAGACGGTGATGTATCCCGAAGTTCACACCCTTGTGGATGCTAATCTCCGTTTGGAGCGGTGTGGAGGCACAATGCTCCCCAAGAAGCCACTAGGGCCACCGTAATCTCCTCACGCCCTCGCACAATGCAAGATGTCGTGATTCCACTAAGGGACCCTTGAGGGCGGTCACCGAACCCGTACAAATGGCAACCCTTGGGGGCGGTCACCGAACCCGTACACTTTGGCAACCCTTGGGGGCGGTCACTGGAACCCGTCAAATTGCTCGGGGTGATCTCCACAACCTAATTGGAGACCCCGACGCTTGTCTGAAGTTTTACACCACAATGATTGAGCTCCGAACACCACCAACCGTCTAGGGCGCCCAACCACCCAAGAGGAACAAGCTCAAGGGTACCAAGCACCCAAGAGTAATAAGCTTCTCAACTTGCAACTTCCACGTATCACGTGGAGAACTCAAACCGATGCACCAAATGCAATGGCAAGGGCACACGGAGTACCCAAGTCCTTCTCTCTCAAATCCCACCGAAGCAACTAATGCTAGGGAGGAAAATGAGAGGAAGAACAAGAAGGAGAACACCAAGAACTCCAAAATCTAGATCCAAGGGGTTCCCCTCACATAGAGGAGAAAGTGATTGGTGGAAATGTGGATCTAGATTTCCTCTCTCTTTTCCCTCAAAAACTAGCAAGAATCCATGAAGGGATTGAGAGTTAGCAAGCTCGAAGAAGGTCAACAATGAGGGAAGAACACGAGCTTAAGAGATAAGGTTCATTGGTGAAGAAGATCCCCTTTTGTAGGAGGGGGAAAATCCAACTGTTATGCTCACAGCCCGCACAGAGCGATAGTGTACCGCTCGTAGTGCAGTACTACCGCTCCTATGAGCGGTACTACCGCTAGGGCGGCAGAAGCCCAATGAAACAACACTGCAAAGGGGCAATAGGGTGATACTACTGCAGGAGCGGTACTACTGCCTGCCCTTGCGGTACTACCGCGCGACCACGGATGAAAAGAAAAACTACCGCGCCTACAACCGCTGGAGCTAGCTACGAGAAAAGTTGGCACGGTACTACCGCTCACAGGGAACGGTACTACCGCGTAAGGGCGGAAGTAAAAAATTACATCCACGCCTACTACCACACGCGACAGCGCCGGGACATGAGGCAGCGGTACTACCGCTCACCAGGAGCGGTACTACCGCGTAGGGCACGGAAGTAAAAAATTACTTCCGTGCGCGCCAGCGTTCTGGGCTAGAGGCGGCGGTACTCCCGCTGGCCCTTGTGGTACTACCGCTCACTTGAGCAGTACTACCGCACACCACAGAGACTTTAGCACTTAGATGCCTTCAAAACGCAGCTAAAGACAACAGACGGATCCAATAAAACCAGAACTGCCATAACTTCTGCAAATGAGCTCCGAATTGAGCAAACTCAAGCTTGTTGGATACAAGATGACAAGTAACATCAAAACAGCTTGTACTCCCTCCGTTCCGAATTACTTGTCTTAGATTTGTCTAGATACGGAGGTATCTAGCACTAAAATAAGTCTAGATACATCTGTATCTAGACAAATCCAAGACAAATAATTCGAAACGGAGGGAGTAGAACACTAGACACCACAATGCTCTCATCTTCCACGCTGATTTCATCGGTCTCCCTCGCCTTTAGTGGGATAGTTTTGGCTCCGGGAGGTGGGCGAGACCATGGATCTTCATATTAGTTGAGATTTTCTCACTTGTACTCCAAGTCCTTGTAATACTTATTTGACCCTTGAGTTAATATTATGGATAAATTACTCATCTAAGATTGTTCCAAATATTGGTCAACAAACTGCCGATATGGTTAGTTAACTGCTATTCAGACCCCTCCTGATATGAGAACATGTTATTCTAGTCATTAACTGATATGTATAGTTAATTTGTCTAACAAGCCGAATTATGAGCTGTCGGGCCAAATTTTTGGCTAGGCCAATTAACTATTAGGCCTTTTTCAACCAAAAACTAGCCCCTTCGTACATATTTTTTCAATCGGGTCTGTATAGGACACATCTAAATACACCCTAATTATTGTACATCTAAGTGACTCAATCAAGCATAAAAAAGAGAAAGGAAAAACACAACACCAATCTTCACATAAGATCAATGAAATAGGATTTAGATGTGTAATAATTAGGGCACATCTAGATGTGCTTTAGTAAAACTGTTTTCAATATGCAGGTTTATGGCCTTCCAAATCAGCTGCAACATCATGAAACCATCAAGGCAACAATTTTCCTTGTTGCTATGTAGCCTAGGATTGCATATTTGAACACTTAGGGCATTACATCCTGCTATATAGCCTAGGACATACATATATGACCCTAGTTAACATCCCATAAATGGGTTACCGATAAATTCAGTTGAATGGCCGATTCACCAATTAATCTCTACTCGACACCCAATCGATATGGTATCAGTTACCGATATTCTGAACATTGTCTAAGTGTCATCACAAAGAAACAAAAACAAATTATTACCTTGGATATTTAAAGTTTTATATAATTTAAAAGTTTCAACTTGCACCATTTAGTTTCTAGTTTAGACTAGGTTTTTAGTAACAGGAGGTAAACACACACTGCACAAGATTTAAATCTCTACATAACATCATCAGGGTTGAAGTTTGCTACAGGGTACAGATATGATATTGCCTCCCAGACACATGGATAAAATAAATCTCTGATAATGATCGTCTTGTTTTCAGCTTGATATTAAGCCATCCCACCACTAGTAGCCGTCCTGATAATCTGAAACAAGGCTGCAAAGAACAAATTGTGCAGGGAGTCAGATTTCCAATTGTTTATTTAGATCATTAGCTTCTCATCTTAATAAAGAAAGGCACAATGCTGAAAGGGAGTCAGGTGCAGTTTCCATTTCCCTTGGTAATATATGCTCAAAAGTTATATAAAAATCAGATAATCAGAGAGCACCCCAAAATACAGAGTGAAATATGTTGAAGATACTATTACTGCTTTTTCCTACAGGGCATGGGTTGCAATGAGATCCTGAGACAGAATCTCTACTACCTGGGATAGAAGGTGCAACTTTAGGAGCTCTTAGTGTCAAGGGCAAAGAGCAAAATCAATGCTTCAATGATAAACCAAAATGCATGTTATTTCACCTCTGCCTGGGGTGCACAGAATCGAACAGCAGTAAGTTTCGCATGACAGCAGGACTGCTGTCATATCGAGATTTAACATTCCACGTTTGGTAAGGGGCTTGACCTCCTCCTCCTCCTCCACCTCCTGAGTCTAAGTGTAACAGTCGCAATGGATCCTTCAGCAGTTGCTCATCAAAGCAGGTGGGTGGCGAAACTTGATTTCGAGTTGGGCTCGTAATTTTGTTGAGGATAAAAAATGAACAAAGGAGTTGGACTCGTTATTTCATTGAGGATAAAAAATGAACGAAGGAAGGTAATGATGTCCTTACTCTCAAACATTACATGGTCTTCAAGCTGAAGTCGGAGCTTCATAACCTCAACCAAGCTAGACCATAACCAAATTAGAGCCTAGTTACAACCAACCCTTAATGAGATAAGCGAATTAGGCCACTATTAAAAGAACTAGAAAGACTAATTAGTCCTCCCTTATGAACACACCAACCCTAGGTAGGTGGAGACCTCACTTGGAAAGCTTCTTGATGTCTTGAGCGAATACAGACTGTCCATTATAGAGCTAAAAATGGTGAGGGTCATGACTTTGCCAGCCTAGAGATGGAAACAATTGATCCCAGGTAGATCCAACAGGATAGTCATTCCCCTTCTTGAATCATTTGAAGTTTCACTGCAGACTTTTCTCTGAATTCGTTTGCATTTCACTTTTCAGGCCGTCCCTCTGCATCCCGAACTCCAAAATGAGCAAGTCAGAGACTAACTCTATAAAGGACAGCCTGGGATGAATGGTGTACTTTTGCAGCTCTAAAAACAAATGAGAAGGGAACTTCAAGAAATCAGGGGGAGTAGTGGACTGGGTGGAGATGACAAGACAGCTGCACGAGTTAAGTAAGTGGCAGCAGAGGTTACTGAATGCCGCAAAGCATTGTGGAATAAGTGGACAAGCAAGCAGTTTCTACCAGCTTGAACTGCTCATAGCTGAGAGCGGATATCTTCTCTGGAGGATTTGCTAATAAAGTACACCACAGCTTAGCTACAGCAACTGTGTCACTCACTGGAGGTTGACAACCCCAACCTAAATTGGCAGTGGGGCAGAGAACACTGGGCTAGTGTGCTGAATGGTCCCTTTTGCCACTATAGAGATGTTTCCAGCAATGGTATGTCTACCAGAACCAATCGCAATGGGTTAACATGGATGGAGGAAGAAAAGGTTCACTGAATAGGGTGTAACTCTTTTAAAGAGCCAGCATGTCGTCCATGCTCAACTGTCAGAACTCACAAAGTTAACTCATTGTTTACAGTAGCTATAGAGACATAGAATATGGTAGATTTGTGCACAAAGAAAAGACGCAGCATAAGGATACCTAAAAGGATCAAACAGAAGGGAGATTAGAAAAGGTTATGTAGGAAGCTCACATGATCCTATGACCACAAAGATGAAGAATCCAAGCACGATAGGTCCAACAGGATAGTCATTCCCCTTCTTCACAGTAGTTTCAGGCACTGAGCCCCTCTTTGTGACGTTCTTCTGAAACTTCGCACTCTTCCTGTCAGCAAGACGCCTTGAAGTAGTCTGCCAAGGAAATGAAACCAATTTAGTATACAGAACATAACAAAATGCCATGGACAAAGATAGCACAAACACATTTAAATCCCTCAGATAAGATATCTAGTTTATTCTTTGATAACACAATATAGACAAACAAAATATTTGGTTACCAAAAATATATATTCACATGCAGTTAGCATTAATCAGTTAAGACAAGGATCACACCTAAATCATGTGAAATTAATTTTTCCTCACGTCCATGATAAATATTAATAATGGTATCAATTATTTAATCGGTATTTTGGAATTGTTCTGCCGGTAATGATGATTTCTAAATCATAACACATCATAGAATTCTCACCTTATTCGTTGAAAACTATTATTACCACAAATTAGCATCATTGGCTTGGCCAGCCTGACCAACTAACTCCACTTTTGTCGATAGCCTTTTATGCTTGCTTCTTTCAAAAAACGGAATGGGTTCATTCACAAGTAGAAAGCAAAACAAGCATCAGAAGGGGGGAAAGCTACTTATTGTGGATTTTTGCTAAACTCGTAACGTAACTAGAATAGTCAAGTCTCTTTTGGACAAGCAGAACAAGCATATAGAATTGGTTATAATCGTAGTACTGAAATGCTGAAGCTAAAAATCCATAATGCTTATTTCTTGAGCTTAATGGTCAATATAACATGACTCGATACTGGACTAGTTTTTCAATAGACTACATACATAAGCGGGAGTTCTGAGAAAGCACTTGCAGAAGACTGGCTCTGATGAGAAAGCAATATACACAGAAAAAAGATGGTCAATAGTACTGCCTCCGTTCCTAAATACTATAAGTCATTTTAGAAATTTCAATATGAACTACATACTGATGTATATAGACGTATTTTAGAGTGTAGATTCACTTATTTTGCTCCATATGTAGTCCATATTGGAATCTCTAAAAGGACTTATATTTAGGAACTGAGGGAGTATATATTACATCGCCATTTATTTTTCAGTCTTTGTACGGTTCAAATTTCAAAATCATCAGCATCGTTGGGTCTAAAGGAGAAAAAAAGGAGATTGGAGGGTGAAGAAAATAATCTTAAGAGTTATTTCAGTGGGCATTTAGTTAGAACGCACATGTCCTCTTCACCATACATTCCAATGGACTAGGCAACATTCATGCCAACGTATCGATGTCCAGCTTTGCAAGAAAACAGATTGTACACGTGCTAGTGCACTAACCAGGGCTAAAATCTGCGCGTTAAAAATAGCAAACCACCTACAGATCCACCATAATTTTAGGATTATTGATCCATATCTGCGTCAAAAACTAACCTGAAGTATGAAAATCTATGATCTTTATCCAAGGTAAATATGCCCTAACCGAAACTCGCAGATCATCACAGCACCGAGCCACGCGGATCGATCACCGAAAACCGCAGCCAAAAATTCCAAAATAAACGCCCTACTGATGCCCCGTCCCGGAAGCCAGATCTCGGTAGGTTCGATCGAAACACCTCCACCCCGCATCGCCTAGTATCAATCGAAATCGATTGCTTATGCATGCATATCATGTACCACAAGGGGGATATGAGAACCCGGCGCAAATCCTCAAGACGCGAGCAGAATGAGGAAATCGCACAGACCGCTGCGCGGAGAAGAAATAGATCTTTGATGCCCTTACCATCCTTGCTTGGTGTGACCGCCGATGAACCCTAGAGAGTATCGATCGCACAGGGGAAGGGGAATCGGGGTAGGTGAGGAGAGCAGAGGGAGATAGACGAAGACAGGGCAGAAGGGAAATCCAGAGTTATCTCACTCCATGGCAAGTCCAGTATTACACACTAGATTATTAGCTCTCACACTGGCCACACGCGGCCCAATAAACCCTACGGGCCTCAGCCCATTAGACCCATTAAACTACGCTACAAGGATGCCTCCTCGCGCGTGCCACGTCGGCAGATGTACTGTTCGCTAGAGAGTAAGAAAAAATGTGGCCGTGATTACGATTGACTCGTCTTAGTTGTTTTCTATTGGTTCATATCATTGCAAAGAGAGACTTGGTCGTTCATATACTCCTTCGCCAGATACGACCACCCTGGCCCACTATTTCTTTTCCTCCCCATGCACGCTACCTCATTTCTCCTCTTTTTCTCTCATCTACTGTGGCAGAGACTGGAGGCGTTGGGGTGGCTGGGCATGGTGGGTAGGGGAGCTTCCAGCAGATGGCGTGAGGGCGGCCATCGGTGGAAATGCGGCCGCAGGAGGAGCAGCGGTGACCGATGGGCTCACGGAGAGCAGCAGCAACCGTGTTGAACCAGTGTCACAGTGTCGCAGGCGGATAGGGCGAGGTTGAGTCACGGGCGGCGGGGAGGGGGGCGATCTGGCGGCGCGGCGATCGGGCGTGCTCTAGAAAATTGATGGGCTGCGCGATCTGGGCGGGCTCGACCTGCGCCAGCAGTGCGGCTGACGAGGTACGTGTGGCTCTTGTTATTGGCTCGAAAGCCTCCTTAATTGCCCATTGTTATTAGATTTAGTGGGTACTCTTGAGATTCTCTTCGTTGGTTGTCGATTATTTGGATTAGAATGTATGGGTAGGTATTTTCAGGAGTGGAGAGAAGCACCCTTCTCTCTTGTGTGATGCAGCTTCGAGTTCTTTGTTTCATTGAGTATTTTTGAAATAACTAATTGATCTTTAAAATCCAAATATATGTAAAATTCAGATATTTCATTGAGCTTCTATTTTTGTGGAATGCAAATATATGTACTCCAAAGTCCAAATTGATCTTCAGAGTCAATTACTATGGCATATTTTTCCTCATCTACATACTTTTACAGATTAGTTCTTGGCCTTTTGTGGCATCTTTTGTTTCATCTGTTAAGATAGCCGCAATCAGTGGCTTAGACCTCTAACATCTTGAGTCAAGATTCCCTCTTAAAGTGAAAATTTTCGTTTATTCTACTGCTGCAATGATTGGCCATCTATATATTTGGCTCTGGCTTTCAGGTGGCATTTATTTTCCCTTTTCTGTAGGATAAAACTTTTCACTGTAAGCTGCTAACTTAGCAGTAATCTACTATTCAATTTACATGTTATGACTACAGATAACAAGGTTTGTATTTTCTACTCAGGTGGTTGGATATTAGTTATGAAGGTTGTCTCTGAATTTTTGCTCTATCAAGGACCGCATAAGCTTGGTCAATATGCATTTTCTGGAAATTCTATGGGAGTCGGCCGTAAAGAAGGAATTCCTACTGTATCCTACGGCATTCTTAGTCAGGTAGGTCCAATATTCCATCCTTTATTTTATGTTTCTTCTATTTGTTTAGTTTTCTTGATAATCAGTTATAGTATTGGTCTTACACATGTATATTTTTATTCCTTGTTTGTGAGGATAAACATTTCTATGCTCGCTTCTGTAGGTACTAAATATAACCAGATGAACTATTTTTGCAAACGTCCGAGTGCTAATTACACGAGT
Organism: Triticum urartu; assembly: GCF_003073215.2. Taxonomy (NCBI): domain Eukaryota; kingdom Viridiplantae; phylum Streptophyta; class Magnoliopsida; order Poales; family Poaceae; genus Triticum; species Triticum urartu. The sequence goes on along the minus strand of NC_053026.1, from coordinate 169,627,445 downwards.
TCAAAGATTAAGTATGAGTCCGATCTATTTTTCTATCAATACAGTTTGAAGGTAAATCATTTTACAGTCATCCCGTTAGAACTTGACTAGACAACATGCATGGTGGTCTGTATTTTGTTGACATAAATGTTAAATAATTTATATCCACATGATTATAGAAGTGCTCTCTTATAATAATCCTCGGTACAAGTTGTATTAGACTAGCAATATAATGTTGGATGAATTGAGTTAATTAATTAGTGACTATTTTTGCATGAGATAATCATTAACTTTAGTTATGTATGCGAAATATGCATAAACATTTTTTTGTGTTGTGTCCATGTCCCATGCATATATGATTTCCTTTTGCTACGTTTGTATTCATGTAACTACAGCATCCCATTTGGCTGAGTTGCTTGTCTTGCTTCTAGAAATAAAGTCGTTTCGTATTGGAATTATGAAAAATGATTTCTATTTTCTCTGAAGACCAAGGAATCATATTTTATTTGTTTTCTAGAAAAGATCGGCATACTAATTTTTCCTTAATCTTATTATTCAGAATTTGTTATTGTCATCGGAAGGTGTACTACTTTACTATCACTACTAGGGAAAACCTTATACACAGAACTTTAGCAGTAGCGCTGGTTAAAAAAGGGCGCTAGTGCTACATAGCAGTAGCGCGCGCGCTTGAACCGTGCTACAGATACAGATGTAGCAGTAGTGCTTCTTCGGGGAAAAGCGCTACTACTAAAATTCCCACTACTAAGCCGAGAGGCTACAAATAGTAGTAGCAGTGTTAGAGAAACCGCGTTACCGCTAAGATTATTGTAGCAACGCGTTTGCCGTGAAAAGCGCTACTGCTAATGAAAAAAAATGAAAACCAAATATAAAAATAAATGAAAATGAAAGAAATAGAAAAAGGAGAAAGAAAAAATAAATGTAAAGGAAAATAAAAGAAAAAATAAAAATAAAGGAGAAAGGCATAGCAATAGGTCTGTTCATAACAGGTGCTATAGATAATATAGCAGCAGCGCATTTTTTAGACCCCCGTTATAGAAAGGGAAAAGGAAATAAGAAAAGAAAAGGAAAATAAATAGCTATAGCAGTAGCGCGTTTTGTAAAAGTGCTATAGCTAACTTAGCTATAGCGCGTTTTTACTTCTAGCGCTACCGCTACGTTTGACTTAACCCCCGCGCGGTTTCCTTCCCCCCGGCCACCACTTCTCCCCCAAATCCCTCGCCCCACTTAGCCGCCGTCTCCCCACTTCGCCGTCGTCCCACTTCACCGCCGTCTCCTGCTGACGTCGACGCCCCCGGAGCCACCCCCAACACCACTGGAGCCGCGCGGCCTCATCAACGCCACCGGAGCCGCCCTCGCCGCCACCGAAGCCACCCTCGACGCCCCTGCCTCCCTCGCCACAACTGCCTCCCTCGCCTGAAGGAAATATGCCCTAGAGGCAATAATAAAGTTGTTATTTATATTTCCTTATGTCATGATAAATGTTTACTATTCATGCTAGAATTGTATTAACCGGAAACTTAGTACATGTGTGAATACATAGACAAATAGAGTGTCACTAGTATGCCTCTACTTGACTAGCTCGTTAATCAAACATGATTAAGTTTCTTAGCCATAGACATGAGTTGTCATTTGATGAACAGGATAACATCATTAGAGAATGATGTGATTGACATGACCCATCCGTTAGCTTAGCACTTTGATCGTTTAGTTTATTGCTATTGCTTTCTCCATAACTTATACATGTGTTCTATGACTATGAGATTATGCAACTCCCGAATACCGGAGGAACACTTAGTGTGCTATCAACCGTCACAACGTAACTGGGTGATTATAAAGATGCTCTATAGGTGTCTCCGATGGTGTTTTTTGAGTTGGCATAGATCAAGATTAGGATTTGTCACTCCGATTGTCGGAGAGGTATCTCTGGGCCCTCTCGGTAATGCACATCACTATAAGCCTTGCAAGCAATGTAACTAATGAGTTAGTTGTGGGATGATACATTACAAAATGAGTAAAGAGACTTGCCGGTAACGAGATTGAACTAGGTATGATGATACCGACGATCGAATATCGCGTAAGTAACATACCGATGACAAAGGGAACAACGTATGTTGTTATGCGGTTTGACCGATAAAGATCTTCGTAGAATATGTAGGAACCTATATGAGCATCCAGGTTCCGCTATTGGTTATTGACCGGAGATGAGCCTCGGTCATGTCTACATAGTTCTCGAACCCGTAGGGTCCGCACGCTTAACGTTCGATGACGATATGTATTGTGAGTTATGTGATTTGATGTACCGAAGATTGTTCGGAGTCCTAGATGTGATCACGGACATGACGAGAAGTCTTGAAATGGTCGAGACATGAAGATTGATATATTGGAAGGTTATGTTTGGACACCAGAAAGGTTTCAGATAGGTTCGGGCATTTTTCGGAGTATCGGGGGGTTACTGGAACCCCCCGCGGGGTTAATGGGCCTTCATGGGCTTCAGTGGAAGAGAGGAGGAGGCGGCCAAGAGGAGGGGCGCCCCCCCAAAGCCCAATCCAAATTGGGGAGGGGGCCGACCCCCCTTTCCTTCTTCCCCTCTTCCCTTTCCTTCCCCTCCTAGTTGGACTAGGAAAGGGGGGAACCTACTCCTAGTAGGAGTAGGATTCCCCCCTTGGGGCGCGCCCTATGAGGCCGGTCGGCCCCCTCCTCCACTCCTTTATATACGGGGGAGGGGCACCCCATAGACACACAAGTTGATTTCTTGGCCGTGTGCGGTGCCCCCTCCATAGATTTCCACCCCGGTCATATTGTCGTAGTGCTTAGGCGAAGCCCTGCGTTGGTAACTTCATCATCACCGTCAACACCCCATCGTGCTGACGAAACTCTCCGTCGGCCTCAGCTGGATCTAGAGTTCGAGGGACGTCACCAAGCTGAACGTGTGCAGATCATGGATGTGACGTGTGTTCGGTACTTGATCGGTTGGATCGCGAAGACGTTCGACTACATCAACCGCGTTACTTAACGCTTCATGTCATGGAATTGTCACGGCAGATGTCCTAGTGTGAGGACTTAGTCGTGAGGCCAGCGCATCTTTGTGGTAGCTTGAGAGGGGTTGGTCGGGATGAGAGACACATGGTGGATCAACGCACAAGACAAGGATTTAGACAGCTTCGGGCCCCGGGAAACATCATCCGGTAATAGCCCTACATGCTGTTTGTGGCTAGATCTCATTATGCTCATGAGAGAGTCATCACATAAGCCGGCTCCCCCTTTGTGTCTAGCCCTAGAGATTGTTTCTTTTTTGCTTGTCCCCTCTTTGGGGAGCCCTGCCCCTCCTTATATATGTTGAAGGGGCGGGTTACATGACTAGTCCTAGTAGGATTAGGATTAGTCTATTACAAGTGGAATCCTAGTCTGCCCCCTTAAGGGAAAACTCCTTATGCCTTTCCTCGTAAACCGGCCCACTATTAACATGAACCGGCCTTTTGGGCCTTGGGCCTAGTCTTCTATCTGACCCGCCGTTAGGGCCATCTGTGAGTTGCCAGGTTCGTGAGTCGCCACTCCGGCGGGTTACCAATGAAAACGCCAAGCCCGGCCGGGTCATACCGCGGGGTATATCCCCGACATTAGCCCCCAATTTAATTTGGATTTATCCATGTTAAACTGGTCCTGTAAAATAAACACAAGAACAAACTTGAGAGGTTGTGCTCCGGGTTAAATATTTTCCTGAACCGGCACCTGATCATCTTTAAGTCCTTGTCATTTCCTCCTGGATGCATACTCAAAGATCTTATAGCAAATCTCTTTTAACAGATATGTCCAAACCTTGCCAATGCAAAAAATCCAGGCACTTCGTCTAAAAAATCCGGGTCAATAGGCCAGCTTTATAACCAATTTGCTGACATTGGCTCTTGTAGAGAAATATTATAAGAAATAATCCATTTGAGTCGGCCTTCAATGCTCTGAAAAAATATTGGTCTTGAAATATTCAACTGATATTTAGCCGGCTTGTAGAACTTGCCGGTTTATCATTGCCAAAATATCTGGTTTGTAAATATTTCATAGCGCCGGGTCATAATTGTTGCCGACGCCGGGTCATAGTTATTGGTGACGCCGGGTCAATCTGGTTTACTCAAAACTGAGAATTTGAAGATTTTTCTCCCTTATATCCATATTACCTGTAGCCCCCAAGTCTTGAGCAGAAACAAAGTGATGACTTAAGACTTGCTTCAATATAAATACTGCCACTTTGAAGAAATCCATGTTGTTCATCTTAGTCACTAGTAAAGACTGAATACTGCATATATCTAGCCCCCAAGTGCCATGGTGCATGCTGGCACTGACATGGGACTTGCATATTTGATGTGATCTCAATTTCAATAATGTAGCCCCCAAGTGCCGGGTCGTAAGCCTGCAGCGACTCGGGATTATTCCTTCCATTGTAGAATAAACCATATTCATTGATAAAATAATAGCCATTGTGCCAAAGCGACTTTGAATACCTTATCTGTTGACAAGTAAATCCGAGTTTAAATACCCAGCGGCTCTTGGCCGATGGCGATTTTGAAGGAAATATGCCCTAGAGGCAATAATAAAGTTATTATTTATTTCCTTATATCATGATAAATGTTTATTATTCATGCTAGAATTGTATTAACCGGAAACATAATACATGTGTGAATACATAGACAAACAAAGTGTCACTAGTATGCCTCTACTTGACTAGCTCGTTAATCAAAGATGGTTATGTTTCCTAACCATGAACAATGAGTTGTTATTTGATTAACGGGATCACATCATTAAGTGAATGATCTGATTGACATGACCCATTCCATTAGCTTAGCACCCGATCATTTAGTATGTTGCTATTGCTTTCTTCATGACTTATACATGTTCCTATGACTATGAGATTATGCAACTCCCGTTTGTCGGAGGAACACTTTGTGTGCTACCAAACGACACAACGTAACTGGGTGATTATAAAGGAGCTCTACAGGTGTCTCCAAAGGTACATGTTGGGTTGGCGTATTTCGAGATTAGGATTTGTCACTCCGATTGTCGGAGAGGTATCTCTGGGCCCTCTCGGTAATGCACATCACTTAAGCCTTGCAAGCCTTGCAACTAATGAGTTAGTTGCGGGATGATGTATTACAGAACGAGTAAAGAGACTTGCCGTTAACGAGATTGAACTAGGTATTGGAATACCGACGATCGAATCTCGGGAAAGTAACATACCGATGACAAAGGGAACAACGTATGTTGTTATGCGGTCTGACCGATAAAGATCTTCGTAGAATATGTAGGAGCCAATATGAGCATCCAGGTTCCGCTATTGGTTATTGACTGGAGACATGTCTCGGTCATGTCTACATTATTCTCGAACCCGTAGGGTCCGCACGCTTAAGGTTACGATGACAGTTATATTATGAGTTTATACATTTTGATGTACCAAAGTTTGTTCGGAGTCCCGGATATGATCACGGACATGACGAGGAGTCTCGAAATGGTCGAGACATAAAGATTGATATATTGGAAGCCTATGTTTGGATATCGGAAGTGTTCCGGGTGAAATCGGGATTTTACCGGAGTACCGGGAGGTTACCGGAACCCCCCGGGAGCTATATGGGCCTTAATGGGCCATAGTGGAAGAAGAGGAGAGGCATCCAGGGTTTGGGCCGCGCGCCCCTCCCCCCTAGTTCGAATAGGACAAGGAGAGAGGGGGCCGGCGCCCTCCTCCTTCTCTCTCTCTCTCTTCCACCTCATGAATCCTATTCCAACTAGGATTGGGGGAGAAGTCCTACTCCCGGAGGGAGTAGGACTCATCTTGGCGCGCCCCTCATGACCGGCCGGCCTCCCCCCTTTAGTCCTTTATATACGGAGGCAGGGGCACCCCAGAGATACACAAGTTGATCCACGTGATCTATTCCTTAGCCGTGTGCGGCGCCCCCAGCCACCATAGTCCTCGATAATATTGTAGCGGAGTTTAGGCGAAGCCCTGCTGCATTAGTACATCAAGATCGTCACCACGCCGTCGTGCTGACGGAACTCTTCCCCGACACTTTGCTGGATCGGAGTCCGGGGATCGTCATCGAGCTGAACGTGTGCTAAAACTCGGAGGTGTCGTAGTTTCGGTGCTTGATCGGTCGGGCCGTGAAGACGTACGACTACATCAACCAAACGCTTCCGTTGTCGATCTACTAGGTATGTAGATCACACTCTCCCCTCTCGTTGCTATGCATCACCATGATCTTGCGTGTGCGTAGGAAATTTTTTGAAATTACTACGTTCCCCATCAGTGGCATCCGAGCCTAGGTTTTATATGTTGATGTTATATGCACGAGTAGAACACAAGTGAGTTGTGGGCGATATAAGTCATACTGCTTACTAGCATGTCATACTTTGGTTCGGCGGTATTGTTGGACGAAGCGGCCCGGACCGACATTACGCGTACGCTTACGCGAGACCGGTTCTCCCGACGTGCTTTGCACATAGGTGGCTTGCGGGTGACAGTTTCTCCAACTTTAGTTGAATCGAGTGTGGCTACGCCCGGTCCTTGCGAAGGTTAAAACAGCACCAACTTGACAAACTATCGTTGTGGTTTTGATGCGTAGGTAAGATTGGTTCTTGCTTAAGCCCATAGCAGCCACGTAAAACTTGCAACAACAAAGTAGAGGACGTCTAACTTGTTTTTGCAGGGCATGTTGTGATGTGATATGGTCAAGACATGATGCTGATTTTTATTGTATGAGATGATCATGTTTTGTAACCGAGTTATCGGCAACTGGCAGGAGCCATATAGTTGTCGCGTTATTGTATGCAATGCAATCGTGATGTAATGCTTTACTTTATCACTAAGTGGTAGCGATAGTCGTGGAAGCACAAGCTCGGCGAGACGACAACGATGCTACGATGGAGATCAAGGTGTCGCACCGGTGACGATGGTGATCATGATGGTGCTTCAGAGATGGAGATCACAAGCACAAGATGATGATGGCCATATCATATCACTTATATTGATTGCTTGTGATGTTTATCTTTTATGCATCTTATCTTGCTTTGATTGACGGTAGCATTATAAGATGATCTCTCACTAAATTATCTAGTAGTGTTCTCCCTGAGTATGCACCGTTGCGAAAGTTCTTCGTGCTGAGACACCACGTGATGATCGGGTGTGATAGGCTCTACGTTCAAATACAACGGGTGCAAAACAGTTGCACACGCGAAATACTCAAGTTAAACTTGACGAGCCAAGCATATACAGATATGGCCTCGGAACACGGAGACCGAAAGGTCGAGCGTGAATCATATAGTAGATATGATCAACATAAAGATGTTCACCAATGAAACTACTCCATCTCACGTGATGATCGGACATGGTTTAGTTGATTTGGATCACGTAATCACTTAGAGGATTAGAGGGATGTCTATCTAAGTGGGAGTTCTTTAAGTAAATTAACTGAACTTAAATTTATCATGAAAATTAGTACCTGATTAGTATCTTGCTTGTTTATGTTTGATTGTAGATAGATGGCTTGTGCTGTTGTTCCGTTGAATTTTAGTGTGTTCCTTGAGAAAGCAAAGTTGAAAGATGATGGTAGCAATTACACGGACTGGGTCCGTAACTTGAGGATTATCCTCATTGCTGCACAGAAGAATTACGTCCTGGAAGCACCGCTGGGTGCCAGGCCTGCTGCAGGAGCAACGTCGGATGTTGTGAACGTCTGGCAGAGCAAAGCTGATGACTACTCGATAGTTCAGTGTGCCATGCTTTACGGCTTAGAATCGGGACTTCAACGACGTTTTGAACGTCATGGAGCATATGAGATGTTCCAGGAGTTGAAGTTAATATTTCAAGCAAATGCCCGAATTGAGAGATACGAAGTCTCCAATAAGTTCTATAGCTGCAAGATGGAGGAGAACAGTTCTGTCAGTGAGCATATACTCAAAATGTCTGGGTATAATAATCACTTGATTCAGTTGGGAGTTAATCTTCCAGATGACTGCGTCATTGACAGAATTCTCCAATCACTGCCACCAAGCTACAAGAGCTTCGTGATGAACTATAATATGCAAGGGATGAATAAGACTATTCCCGAGCTCTTCGCAATGCTGAAAGCTGCGGAGGTAGAAATCAAGAAGGAGCATCAAGTGTTGATGGTCAACAAGACCACTAGTTTCAAGAAAAAGGGCAAAGGGAAGAAGAAGGGAAACTTCAAAAAGAACGGCAAGCAAGTTGCTACTCAAGAGAAGAAACCCAAACCTGGACCTAAGCCTGAAACTGAGTGCTTGTATTGCAAGCAGACTGGTCACTGGAAGCGGAACTGCCCCAAGTATTTGGCGGATAAGAAGGATGGCAAGGTGAAAAAAGGTATATGTGATATACATGTTATTGATGTGTACCTTACTAATACTCGCAGTAGCACCTGGGTATTTGATACTGGTTCTGTTGCTAATATTTGCAACTCGAAACAGGGACTACGGATTAAGCGAAGATTGGCTAAGGACGAGGTGACGATGCGCGTGGGAAACGGTTCCAAAGTCGATGTGATCGTAGTCGGCACGCTACCTCTACATCTACCTTCAGGATTAATATTAGACCTAAATAATTGTTATTTGGTGCCAGCGTTAAGCATGAACATTATATCTGGATCTTGTTTGATGCGAGACAGTTATTCATTTAAATCAGAGAATAATGGTTGTTCTATTTATATGAGTAATATCTTTTATGGTCATGCACCCTTGAAGAGTGGTCTATTCTTGTTAAATCTCGATAGTAGTAATACACATATTCATAATGTTGAAGCCAAAAGATGCAGAGTTGATAATGATAGTGCAACTTATTTGTGGCACTACCGTTTAGGTCATATCGGTGTAAAGTGCATGAAGAAACTCCATACTGATGGACTTTTGGAACCACTTGATTATGAATCACTTGGTACTTGCGAACCGTGCCTCATGGGCAAGATGACTAAAATGCCGTTCTCCGGTACTATGGAGAGAGCAATAGATTTGTTGGAAATCATACATACAGATGTATGTGGTCCGATGAATATTGAGGCTCGTGGCGGATATCGTTATTTTCTCACCTTCACAGATGATTTAAGCAGATATGGGTATATCTACTTAATGAAACATAAGTCTGAAACGTTCGAAAAGTTCAAAGAATTTCAGAGTGAAGTTGAAAATCATCGTAACAAGAAAATAAAGTTTCTACGATCTGATCGTGGAGGAGAATATTTGAGTTATGAGTTTGGTGTACATTTGAAAAATTGTGGAATAGTTTCGCAACTCACGCCACCCGGAACACCACAGCGTAATGGTGTGTCCGAACGTCGTAATCATACTTTACTAGATATGGTGCGATCTATGATGTCTCTTACTGATTTACCGCTATCGTTTTGGGGATACGCTCTAGAGACGGCCGCATTCACGTTAAATAGGGCACCATCAAAATCCGTTGAGACGACGCCTTATGAACTGTGGTTTGGCAAGAAACCAAAGTTGTCGTTTCTGAAAGTTTGGGGCTGCGATGCTTATGTGAAAAAGCTTCAACCTGATAAGCTCGAACCCAAATCGGAGAAATGTGTCTTCATAGGATATCCAAAGGAGACTATTGGATACACCTTCTATCACAGATCCGAAGGCAAGACTTTTGTTGCTAAATTTGGAAACTTTCTAGAGAAGGAGTTTCTCTCGAAAGAAGTGAGTGGGAGGAAAGTAGAACTTGACGAGGTAACTGTACCTGCTCCCTTATTGGAAAGTAGTACATCATAGAAAACTGTTTCTGTGACACCTACACCAGTTAGTGAGGAAGCTAATGATAATGATCATGAAACTTCAGAACAAGATACTACTGAACCTCGTAGATCAACCAGAGTAAGATCCGCACCAGAGTGGTACGGTAATCCCGTTCTGGAAGTCATGCTATTAGATCATGATGAACCTACGAACTATGAAGAAGCAATGGTGAGCCCAGATTCCGCAAAGTGGCTTGAAGCCATGAAATCTGAGATGGGATCCATGTATGAGAACAAAGTATGGACTTTGGTTGACTTGCGCGATGACCGGCAAGCAATTGAGAATAAATGGATCTTCAAGAAGACTGACGCTGACGGTAATATTACTGTCTACAAAGCTCGACTTGTCGCAAAAGGCTTTCGGCAAGTTCAAGGGATTGACTACGATGAGACCTTCTCACCCGTAGCGATGCTTAAGTCTGTCCGAATCATGTTAGCAATTGCCGCATTTTATGATTATGAAATTTGGCAGATGGATGTCAAAACTGCATTCCTGAATGGATTTCTGGAAGAAGAGTTGTATATGATGCACCCAGAAGGTTTTGTCGATCCAAAGGGAGCTAACAAAGTGTGCAAGCTCCAGCGATCCATTTATGGACTGGTGCAAGCCTCTCGGAGTTGGAATAAACGCTTTGATAGTGTGATCAAAGCATTTGGTTTTATACAGACTTTTGGAGAAGCCTGTATTTACAAGAAAGTGAGTGGGAGCTCTGTGGCATTTCTGATATTATATGTAGATGACATATTACTAATTGGAAATGATATAGAATTTCTGGATAGCATAAAGGGATACTTGAATAAGAGTTTTTCAATGAAAGACCTCGGTGAAGCTGCTTACATATTAGGCATTAAGATCTATAGAGATAGATCAAGACGCTTAATTGGACTTTCACAAACCACATACCTTAACAAAATTTTGAAGAAGTTCAAAATGGATCAAGCAAAGAAAGGGTTCTTGCCTATGTTACAAGGTGTGAAGTTGAGTAAGACTCAATGCCCGACCACTTCAGAAGATAGAGAGAATATGAAAGATGTTCCCTATGCTTCAGCCATAGGCTCTATCATGTATGCAATGCTGTGTACCAGACCTGATGTGTTCCTTGCTATAAGTCTAGCAGGGAGGTACCAAAGTAATCCAGGAGTGGATCACTGGACAGCGGTCAAGAACATCCTGAAATACCTGAAAAGGACTAAGGATATGTTTCTCATATATGGAGGTGACAAAGAGCTCATCGTAAAAGGTTACGTTGATGCAAGCTTTGACACTGATCCGGATGATTCTAAATCGCAAACCGGATACGTGTTTACATTAAACGGTGGAGCTGTCAGTTGGTGCAGTTCTAAACAAAGCGTTGTAGCGGGATCTACATGTGAAGCGGAATACATAACTGCTTCGGAAGCAGCAAATGAAGGAGTCTGGATGAAGGAGTTCATATCCGATCTAGGTGTCATACCTAGTGCATCGGGTCCAATGAAAATCTTTTGTGACAATACTGGTGCAATTGCCTTGGCAAAGGAATCCAGATTTCACAAGAGAACCAAGCACATCAAGAGACGCTTCAATTCCATCAGGGATCTAGTCCAGGTGGGAGACATAGATATTTGCAAGATACATACGGATCTGAATGTTGCAGACCCGTTGACTAAGCCTCTTCCATGAGCAAAACATGATCAGCACCAAGGCTCCATGGGTGTTAGAATCATTACTGTGTAATCTAGATTATTGACTCTAGTGCAAGTGGGAGACTGAAGGAAATATGCCCTAGAGGCAATAATAAAGTTATTATTTATTTCCTTATATCATGATAAATGTTTATTATTCATGCTAGAATTGTATTAACCGGAAACATAATACATTGTGAATACATAGACAAACAAAGTGTCACTAGTATGCCTCTACTTGACTAGCTCGTTAATCAAAGATGGTTATGTTTCCTAACCATGAACAATGAGTTGTTATTTGATTAACGGGATCACATCATTAAGTGAATGATCTGATTGACATGACCCATTCCATTAGCTTAGCACCCGATCGTTTAGTATGTTGCTATTGCTTTCTTCATGACTTATACATGTTCCTATGACTATGAGATTATGCAACTTCCGTTTGCCGGAGGAACACTTTGTGTGCTACCAAACATCACAACATAACTGGGTGATTATAAAGGAGCTCTACAGGTGTCTCCAAAGGTACATGTTGGGTTGGCGTATTTCGAGATTAGGATTTGTCACTCCGATTGTCGGAGAGGTATCTCTGGGCCCTCTCGGTAATGCACATCACTTAAGCCTTGCAAGCATTGCAACTAATGAGTTAGTTGCGGGATGATGTATTACAGAACGAGTAAAGAGACTTGCCTTTAACGAGATTGAACTAGGTATTGGAATACCGACGATCGAATCTCGGGCAAGTAACATACCGATGACAAAGGGAACAACGTATGTTGTTATGCGGTCTGACCGATAAAGATCTTCGTAGAATATGTAGGAGCCAATATGAGCATCCAGGTTCCGCTATTGGTTATTGACCGGAGACATGTCTCGGTCATGTCTACATTATTCTCGAACCCGTAGGGTCCGCACGCTTAAGGTTACGATGACAGTTATATTATGAGTTTATACATTTTGATGTACCGAAGTATGTTCGGAGTCCCGGATATGATCACGGACATGACGAGGAGTCTCGAAATGGTCGAGACATAAAGATTGATATATTGGAAGCCTATGTTTGGATATCGGAAGTGTTCCGGGTGAAATCGGGATTTTACTGGAGTACCGGGAGGTTACCGGAACCCCCCGGGAGCTATATGGGCCTTAATGGGCCATAGTGGAAGAAGAGGAGAGGCAGCCAGGGTTTGGGCCGCGCGCCCCTCCCCCCTAGTCTGAATAGGACAAGGAGAGAGGGGGCCGGCGCCCTCCTCCTTCTCTCTCTCTCTTTTCCACCTCATGAATCCTATTCCAACTAGGATTGGGGGGAGAAGTCCTACTCCTGGAGGGAGTAGGACTCATCCTGGCGCGCCCCTCATGGCCGGCCGGCCTCCCCCCTTTAGTCCTTTATATACGGAGGCAGGGGCACCCCAGAGATACACAAGTTGATCCACGTGATCTATTCCTTAGCCGTGTGCGGCGCCCCTAGCCACCATAGTCCTCGATAATATTGTAGCGGAGTTTAGGCGAAGCCCTGCTGCAGTAGTACATCAAGATTGTCACCACGCCGTCGTGCTGACGGAACTCTTCCCCAACACTTTGCTGGATCGGAGTCCGGGGATCGTCATCGAGCTGAACGTGTGCTAAAACTCGGAGGTGCCGTAGTTTCGATGCTTGATCGGTCGGGCCGTGAAGATGTACGACTACATCAACCAAACGCTTCCGTTGTCGATCTACTAGGTATGTAGATCACACTCTCCCCTCTCGTTGCTATGCATCACCATGATCTTGCGTGTGCGTAGGAATTTTTTTGAAATTACTACGTTCCCCATCAGATTTAATATGCCTCCATTATAAGCCGGAATTTTTATAACCCGACGGCTTATAGCCTTTGAGAAAATCAAGAATTGATAACCCTTTTGAGACACCAATTTCAATCTTTGATGATGGGCTGGAACTTAATCATTTATGTAAATCATAGCTCTGTAAATCCTACATTGAGTTAAACAACATATGCCCTGGCGACTTAACGTCAAAAGCGAGGGCGGGTAACCACCCAAATGTAGTCTTATCCTGCACACAAGTAGATCACAAGATCCCTTGGCGGTTTACTGCAGGGCGGGTCATAATATCCCACATATAACCATTGTGATATTGAATTTGTACTGCCGGTTTACATGACCTGTGCAGTAAGGGTGATAACCCAATCCTTAGAAGCCAATACTTCCAAATATATGATGATTGTCACATGTTGGCGACTTATCGTCCAAAGCCAAGCCGGGTTTAAACGAAACCACACTTATACTTAGATCTGAACAAAAAAGTCTAAGACAAAACCAAAGATTGTTTGCAAAAACTTAAACCAAATAAAAATCGAGGTTTCTGATTCGAATACGATCAGTAAACCGTTCCAAAGGGGTTACGATAGGATTTGAATACGATAATGTAGCCCCCATTGGCTTTGGCGTTGCGCCGATCAAGAGGGTACCGACAGCTATGTTCTCTTTGGTTCGAATATGACCTATGTTTGAACAGGAAGCCCCCAAATGACCTTGAGAGGTTTTTAACGACCCTGATTGAATACGATCCAAGTCGTACCCAAAAGGGGTTAAGCTATGATTCGAATACGATCAAGAAGCCCCCTAGTGAGTTTGGCAGTGTGCCGATCAAGAGGGTACCAACTGCTATATTCTCTTTGGTTCGAATTTGAATAGGAAGCCCCCAAGTGACCATATAAATTTTGGCATCGCGCGATCAAGAGGGTACCGACAGCTATGCTCGATGAACAGGAAGCCCCCAAGTGACCATATAAATTTTGGCATCGCGCCGATCAAGAGGGTACCGACAGCTATGCTCAATGAGAAGGAAGCCCCCAAGTGACCATAATAAGGTAAGCCGTAAGGCAGGATACCCATGTTTGAACCACGCATCATGGCAGCAAGTTCTCATTGGCAACCTTTAATTTTTCTGAGAACTAGAATCTTGCGAGAGATTAATTCTTTTTGAACCGGAACTTTAAACCGGATTTGAAAGCTTCAAAACTTTGTGGGAGACAAATTGTCCTTGAGCCGGATGTTTGAACCGGATTTGAGAGCTTAAAAGCTTTGTAAGAGATAAATTTACCTTGAGCCGGATGTTTGAACCGGATTTGAGAGCTTAAAAGCTTTGCGGGAGAGAGATGTCTCTTGAACCGGATTTTAAACCAGAATCTTTATTTTGAACCGACAATTTTCTGATGACCTTTAAATTTTCATCAATATGGCGGTGTCCTCCGGAACCGGGTTATCATTCCCTCCAATGACCCGGAGTTCCCGAGTCATGTCATTGTAGCCCCCGAGTCTTAAGACTATTCGAGGAGTTTGCTTGAGACTCTCCATATTTGACCGTGATATAAACCAGTATGAGTCCTTCAACGGCGCAATGATATAATAACCCTGTCCTGCATTGGAGAACTTACAAGCCAGAATAATTGCTCTTTTAAAGAAAGCAATATGTAATATAAAAAATACCGGATGGATTTCACCTGATATTTATCCACCGCGAAGTTGATGATCACTGCAGTGACGCTGAAATCAATCACGGTTGAACCGGCCACGAGAGCAGATGGATGAGTCGCCCATGGCGTTGTAAGCCGGTGCGGACGGGCGAGTCAATAGTAGGAGCGGTAAGCCGCACGGACAGGCGAATTAGCCGCGTTATGTTGATGTAAACCGAACCGCATGGGCGGCTGCTTGCGCCCACCTGTTGAACAGTAAGCGATCGCAGATGTCGTTGCATGATGATGCTAACGCACACCCCATGGGTACGGCATTATACCATCTTTATGATGAATCATTGTCCTGCACACAAAAGTGTATATACCGAAGTGATTGTTTTTTGACAAAAACAATATGCGCTAATAAAATAATTTTAGATGAATATCACCTGATGTTTTGTGACCGAAAGATGATCTGCGCAGGCCGGCGGGTCATGGCAACCTGGAGTGGCGACTCGGATGGGCGCCGGCTGTGCAAGACCACGATTAACAGAGGTGGGAACGGCACCGGACCAGCAAACAGGAGACCCGGGACGGCACGGGACGACGGTAGTAGTGAGGACATGCCTTACCTCCTTCCCACGTTGAGCCGCCGGAGAGCCACCCTGCATTGACAGCCACCTGGCCTCCCTGGCGACTCGCCTCACTTTACCTTGCTGTAAAATTTCCTCATTAGTAGCTGTTGCAGCGAGCCGCCTCCGCCTCCTGCTGAATCCGCTCAATCGCCTCCGCCGACTCACATCCACCCGCTCCGTCGGTTTACGTCAGCCTCACTGTGAACCGCGCGTCGCGCCTCCGGCATCTCGTGGCACTGTGCTGGCTCTGCCGCACGTCCAGGACCTCACCTTCGCGTCCTTATTCCGGACCCATTCCGGCATGTCCACACTACTAATTAGCATTGGGCGGTTTGATGGTGACTTGTAGAAGAAACCCAAGGCCACGGGCCCGCTTGCAGCAGCAGGAGCAATCCATGGCTGATCGCGTTGAGGGCGGGCTGTCCTGGCACAGGCGACGACTCGGCGGCCGGCGGCTCAAGAGGCTGGCAACTGTAGCCGCAGTGGTGACTTCTCCGCGGACGTGCACTTAAACGGCGGCGGTTTGGCTGTAACTTGAGGGCGTTGGCGACTCAGAGCCGGGGCGTGCTGATGGCAGCTCGAGACCGGGTCACGCCCGCAATGGAAGGCCATAGCGGCGACTCGGCGGCGAATAGCCAAGGCTGCCTGCTAGTCTGTTTTCCGGGTCGTAGTCAATTTGACCGTCCTTGTCCGAGTCTTCCTCCAACAGTCCTTGATCTCTTCTGACTCGGTGGATGTAATAATCAAGGGATGTAGTAATACTCGAGTAGCACTAGCCCTCTTCCCAAAAAAAGGAATAGTTGATGTTGGCTTTCACGTGGCAGAGTGCTAGTTTAAGTGTTGGAAATATGCCCTATAGGCAATAATAAATTGGTTATTACTATATTTCCTTGTTCATGATAATCGTTTATTATCCATGCTAGAATTGTATTGATAGGAAACTCAGATACATGTGTGGATACATAGACAACACCATGTCCCTACTAAGCCTCTAGTTGACTAGCTCGTTGATCAATAGATGGTTACGGTTTCCTGACCATGGACATTGGATGTCGTTGATAACGGGATCACATCATTATGTGATGGACAAGACCCAATCCTAAGCTTAGCACAAGATCGTGTAGTTCGTATGCTAAAGCTTTTCTAATGTTAAGTATCATTTCCTTAGACCATGAGATTGTGCAACTCCCGGATACTGTAGGAGTGCTTTGGGTGTGCCAAACGCCACAACGTAACTGGGTGGCTATAAAGGTGCACTATGGGTATCTCCGAAAGTGTCTGTTGGGTTGGCACGAATCGAGACTGGGATTTGTCACTCCGTGTAACGGAGAGGTATCTCTGGGCCCACTCGGTAGGACATCATCATAATGTGCACAATGTGACCAAGGAGTTGATCACGGGATGATGTGTTACGGAACGAGTAAAGAGACTTGCCAGTAACGAGATTGAACAAGGTATTGGGATATCGACGATCGAATCTCGGACAAGTATCGTACCGATAGACAAAGGGAATTGTATACGGGGTTGATTGAATCCTTGACATCGTGGTTCATCCGATGAGATCATCGTGGAGCATGTGGGAACCAACGTGGGTATCCAAATCCCACTGTTGGTTATTGACCGGAGAGTTGTCTCGGCCATGTCTGCATGACTCCCGAGCCCGTAGGGTCTACACACTTAAGGTTCGATGACGCTAGGGTTATATGGAATAGATGTACGTGGTTACCGAATGTTGTTCGGAGTCCCGGATGAGATCGCGGACATCACGGGGAGTTCCGGAATGGTCCAGAGGTAAAGATTTATATATGGGAAGTCATCATACGGTCACCGGAATAATTCGGGGGTTACCGGTATTGTACCGAGACCACCGAAGGGGTTCCGGGGGTCCACCGGGAGGGTCACCTGCCCCGGAGGGCCCTATGGGCTGTGTGTGGAGAGGGACCAGCCCCTTAGTAGGCTGGGCGCCTCCCCCTAGGGCCCATGCGCCTAGGGTTTGGGGGGAACCCTAAAGGGGGGCGCCCCCTTGCCTTGGGGGCAAGGCAAACCCCCTAGCCGCCGCCCCCTCCTCAGATTGGATCTGAGGGGGCCGGCCCCCCTCTACCTTGCCCCTATATATATGTGGGGGTGGGAGGGCAGCGGCAACCCAAGTTCTGGCACAGCCCTTCCCCTCTCCCAAGTCCTCCTCCTCTCCCGCAGTGCTTGGCGAAGCCCTGCAGGATTGCCACGCTCCTCCTTCACCACCACGCCGTCGTGCTGCTGCTGGACGGAGTCTTCCCCAACCTCTCCTTCTCCCCTTGCTGGATCAAGGCATGGGAGACGTCACCGGGCTGCACGTGTGCTGAACGTGGAGGCGCCGTTGTTCGGCGCTTAGATCGGAATCAACCACGATCTGAATCGCTGCGAGTACGACTCCTTCATCCGCGTTCTTGCAACGCTTCCGCTTAGCGATCTACAAGGGTATGTAGATGCACTCTCCTTCCTCTCGTTGCTAGATTACTCCATAGATTAATCTTGGTGATACGTAGAAAATTTTGAATTATTGCTACGTTCCCCAACAGTGGCATCATGAGCCAGGTTTATGCGTAGTTTCTATGCACGAGTAGAACACAAGTTGTTGTGGGGGTCGATTTTGTCAATTTGCTTGCCGTTACTAGTCTTATTTTGATTCGGCGGCATCGTGGGATGAAGCGGCCCGGACCGACCTTACACGTATGCTTACGTGAGACTGGTTCCACCGACTGACATGCACTAGTTGCATAAGGTGGCTAGCAGGTGTCTGTCTCTCCCACTTTAGTCGGATCAGATTCGATGAAAAGGGTCCTTATGAAGGGTAAATAGAAATTGGCATATCACGTTATGGTTTTGGCGTAGGTAAGAAACGTTCTTGCTAGAAACCTATAGCAGCCACGTAAAAATTTGCAACAACAATTAGAGGACGTCTAACTTGTTTTTGCAGCATATGCCTTGTGATGTGATATGGCCAAAAGGATGTGATGAATGATATATGTGATGTATGAGATTGATCATGTTCTTGTAATAGGAATCACGACTTGCATGTCGATGAGTATGACAACCGGCAGGAGACATAGGAGTTGCCTTAATTTATTTATGACCCGCGTGTCAACTTAAACATCATGTAATTACCTTACTTTATTGCTAAACCGTTAGCCATGGTAGTAGAAGTAATAGTTGACGAGACGACTTCATGAAGACACGATGATGGAGATCATGATGATGGAGATCATGGTGTCATGCCGGTGACGATGATGATCATGGCGCCCCGAAGATGGAGATCAAAAGGAGCAAAATGATATTGGCCATATCATGTCACTATTTGATTGCATGTGATGTTTATCATGTTTTACATCTTATTTGCTTAGAACGACGGTAGCTTAAATAAGATGATCCCTCGCAATAATTTCAAGAAAGTGTTCCCCCTAACTGTGCACCGTTGCGAAGGTTCGTTGTTTCGAAGCACCACGTGATGACCGGGTGTGATAGATTCTAATGTTCGAATACAATGGGTGTAAGCCAGATTTACACACGCAATACACTTAGGTTGACTTGACAAGCCTAGAATGTACAGACATGGCCTCGGAACACGGAAGACCGGAAGGTCGAACATGAGTCGTATAGAAGATACGATCAACATGAAGATGTTCACCTGTAAGTGCATCTAGTGCCACCCCTAGTTGGTTTTGGAGTATTGACGACAAACCTAGTTGAGGGACTAATGTGTTTGTGAGAATTGCAGGATAACACGGGTAGAAGTCCCTCATTGATTCGGTTTTACTACCAGAGATGACCCCTAAAAATGTATGAAGACATTGAAGTCAAAGGTGGTATATGAAGATATTCACATTGAAGACTATGACAAGAGAAGACACTATATGAAGCCTATGGAGCTCGAAGACTTAGATCTTTCGTAGTTCTTTTTCTTTTGTGTTGAGTCATAGGAACCACCATACTGTTAAGTGGGGTCCAAGAGAACCAGTCAGAATGACTGAAGTGATGCCTAAACCAAAAACCTATGTCTTCGAGTGAAGACTATGAGAGCGAATCTTGTCCAGAGTCGGACAAGTCAGCTTTGCTAGTAGCCCAAGTAAAGTTGCCGTGTGAGTCTGAAATCTGACCGTTGGAACACGTGTCAGTTCCTTAGTGACCCAGGGTCATTTCGGACAAATCAGGTCGGGTTGCCAAGTGGCTATAAATAGCTCACCCCCTACAACCATAAACGGTTGGCTGCTCAGATTAAAAGTACGGCTTTTGTCGTTTGAGAGCAACCCACCTCGAAGCCTTTGAGAGAGAATTCCTTGCGAGGATAAAGCCCTAACCACCAGAGCCAGAGAGAATTGGGCATCACTTAAGTCTTCTTGTCTGTGTGATCTGAAGACTTATTACACTTGAGGACTGTGCATCCTCCAGCCGGTTAGGCATCGCGTTCTGAGCTTCCAAGAGACATTGTGGATTGCCAGTGAACGAAGTCTGTGAAGGTTTGGGAGTCTACCTTGAAGACTTACCAGAGTGATTGGGCGAGGTCTATGTGACCTTAGCTCAAGGAGAATACGGTGAGGACTGGGTGTCCTGAGCTGCGTGTTCAAGACTGGGTGTCCGGGACTGTGTGTCCTAAGGTTTAAATACCTAGCCGCTCCAACCAGACGTACAGTTGTCACAGCAACTGGAACTGGTCCAACAAATCATTGTCTTCAACGAGTCACTGGTTTCATCTTCACTTCCCTTTACTTACTGTTACTCCTTGTGAAGTCATTGTATGATTGCACTATCATTTGTCTTCACTGAGTGACTGCGTGTTCTGCTTGGCTTCACAATATCTTCCTACCTGATCCTTACTACCTAGCTGCTATTAGTCTTTGTGCTTTCACTTCATTGAATACTTGACTATGGTTTGCCTAGTGTAGTCTACCTTCCGCTGCATGGTAATAGGTTTAATTTTATCGTTTGTCTTCAAAACCTCTATGTTCTGAAGACTTTCATAAAAATCGCCTATTCAACCCCCCTCTAGTCGATATAACACACTTTCAATTGGTATCAGAGCAAGGTGCTCCCTTGTTCTGTGTGATTCGGTTTAACCACCTGGAGTTTTAGTATGTCGACTGCAGGGATAATTAAAGTCTCCGCTGCGTGCTCCGTCTTCGATGGAACTGAATATCCCTACTGGAAGAATAAGATGCGCATGCATCTTGAAGCCATTGACGTCGACCTATGGTATGTCGTCGAGAACGGCGTTCCCAAGGCTGGAGAAGGTGTCACTGCTGCTGATGTCAAGAAATTCGTTCAACTGGACTCTACTGCCAAGAATATCATCTGTGGTCATCTGACCAAAGGACAGTATGGCAGTGTGAGTGCTTTGAAGACATCCAAGCTGGTCTGGGACTGGCTCTCCAAGGTAAATGAAGGCATCTCAACCTAGAGAGATCAGAGAATCAGTGTCCTTCGCAACCTCTTCAACCGCTTCAAGCGAAATGACAATGAGAATGTGCAGCACACATTTGACCGACTCACTGACATCACAAATGAGTTTCAAGCCCTCGGCGCCACTGAGATTACCAAACACGAAGTTGTCAAGACGCCGCTGAGACCACTTGATAGTTTGTTTGACATCCTGGCCCTGATGATTCAAGAACGTCCTGATTTCAAGACACTCGATCCGTCTGACATACTTGAGAGGCTCAACACACATGAGTTTCAGCTTTTGGAGAAAAGAGATATCTACGGTCCAAACTATGGGCGAACTCGTGCCTTGAAGGCAAAAGCTGTCTCCTCATCTGAAGAAGAATCTGACAGCAGTTCTGATGATCCTGAAGACATTGGAAGGGAACTTGCTATGCTTGTCAAGAAGTTCCAAAAATTCACCAAGAAGAAAGGCTTCAGAAAGTCTTCCCGATCAAGTTCAAGGAATGATGAAGCTCCTGCTCATGACTACAAGAAGAAAACATGTCACAAGTGCAAGAAACTTGGCCACTTCATCTCTGAGTGTCCACAGTGGGACAATGAGAACAAAAAGAAGAGCAAGGTATATGAATCTAACGACAAGAAGAAGAAGAAGAAATACTCAAAGTATTCTTCCAAGTCTTCCTCAAAGTCTTCATCACACAAGAAGAGCTCATCTGGCAAGGCACGTGCGTTTGTTGGCAAGGAAATGGATTCAGAGGAGGAGTCTGCTTCTGAGGAGGCGGAGGTGGAGTCTGAGGAGGAATCCGACTCAGGCGTCGCAAGTCTGGCTACAACATACGTTGCCAAGTCCATCTTCAACACTGAAGACAATGACTTCATCACCGACACCGATGCAAATGACAAGGACTACTCCGCTTCTACCTACTGCTTCATGGCACGCGGTGCCAAGGTAAACACACGCACTACTCACTATCAAACATCTAGTGACGATGACTCTGATTGTGGTTCAAAACCTAGCTACAAAACACTTGCTAAAATTGCAACTAAACAACAGAAAGCTATGGAACATATTCAAAAACTGTTAGACAGAAGCGATGATCTATTAGGTGCTGAAATGACTCGATCTGAATCCTTAATTGAAGACATAAAAAATCTTCACGTTAAGTATCAGGAACTTGAAAGTCGTCATGAAACTCTCTCAACAACTCATGAAAAGCTTTCCTATGATTATCTTCAAAGGAAGCAGGATCTTGAGAAATTGAGAGCGGTTCATGAAGATCTTCAAACAGAAAATGAGTCACTTCACGCCAAACAGATCAGTCCCGCTCAGGAAGGATTTGAACCACCATGTCTTAAATGCATTGAGCGTGATAATGCTACTTCTGTTGCTGAATGTTCTACTGCTACTGCTGTTGCAATATCTTCAACTGTTGATGTGGTAACTAACCCCTCTGCTGAGGATACCACCGCTATTGCTGATGAGAATGCTAGGTTGAAGACATTGCTTGAAACAGGGATGTACAAAAGTCTTCAAGGGCATCAAACACTATGTGATGTCCTCAAAAAGCAGATTCTAAACCGAAACCCTAGGAAAGAGGGTGTTGGGTTCGTAAGGAAAATGAATGCAGATGGCTCTTACTGGAAACCTGAGCAGTACCCCAAAACCATGTGGGTTGCTGCAAAGGAACCTTCAGCAGATCCATTCAATCTAACTGGCTTCACTTGTGCTAACCCCATTATCATTGATGAATCCTTTGATGCAAACTATATACTGTTTAAGAATCAGAATGGTGAAGTGTTTGCTAGGTACATTGGTACTAACTGCAGGAATGGACCGCCTATGAAGAAGATCTGGGTTCCAAAAAGGTGTCTGGAAAATCTTCCTGTGAATGTCTTCATGACACCTCACGTGAAGAAGACAAACCTCAGACCAAAGGCTTCATATGGTCCAAAGGCTTCATACAAACAGAGGACTCACCTGAGTCGCACTAACGCAAATGTTTTGCAGGGAAACCATACTCAGGCATATGAATATGAGAGCGGTTCATCAAACCGCCATGTTCATAAGACCAAGAACTATTCTGCTTATTCTTATGAGTACTATTGTCCGCCTGCAAGACTGTTTGCTAGGGCTTCAAAGCCAAAATTCTCAGATGCTGCACTTAGACTTATTGCTTCTAAGCCACCCGTGAAGATGTGGGTGGCTAAGAAAGCTTAACTCTCTTTTGCAGGGAAAGGTCTCCAGCAGAAAACCAAAATCGTCTGACGCTATTGCTGGGGACCTTAAACATCTTGTAGGGCGCAAGATCAAATGCCCAAATGGTCTTACTATGTACTTCGTACCTGAATCGCTTGCTACTCTCCCTATTAGTCCTAACCTGGATCTAAGCTTTCATAACCCACTGGTTCGTCAAATGTTTTTGCTTCACAATGCTCTTGGTGAAGCCTATCCCCCTAACTGCGCTGTAGGGTACGACACCAGCGTCTTCAGAATGGATTATTGACAGCGGGTGTACAAATCACATGACTGGCAAAAGAAGTCTTCTTATGGACTCAACCTTACGTCCATCCGACAAGAGCCACATCACATTTGCTGACACTAGTAAAAGTAAGGTATTGGGTCTAGGTAGAGTTGCAATCTCAAGGGATCAACACATGGATAAAGTCATGCTTGTTGAATCCCTTGGCTTCAACTTAATGTCTGTCTCAATGCTTTGCGATTTGAACATGATCGTAATGTTTGGAAAATATCGTTGCCTTGTACTAATGGAATCTGACAAGTCTCTAGTGTTTGAAGGGTATCGAAAAGATGATTTGTACGTGGTAGATTTCTCAGCAGGGCCACAGCTTGCAGTATGTCTTCTAGCAAAGGCTTCAGAATGCTGGCTCTAGCAATCGGAGGCTTGGACATGCTGGCATGAGGAACCTCCACACCCTTGCGAAGAAGAAGCATGCCATAGGCATCGAGGGCGTCAAGTTCAAGAAAGACCACTTATGCGGTGCCTGTGAATCAGGGAAGATGACGAGGGCCAAACATCCCTCGAAGACAATCATGACCACTACTCGACCCTTCGAACTGCTTCACATGGATCTTTTCGGTCCCACTCATTACTCAACTCTAACTACTACTGCTTGCCTCTATGGCTTCGTTATTGTTGATGATTATTCTAGATATACTTGGGTGCACATAATCCTTTACAAGACTGAAGTGCAGGATGTCTTCAGACGCTTCACCAATCGAGCTATGAACAATTTTGGCGCCAAGATAAAGCACATCAGAAGTGACAATGGCACTGAATTCAAGAACACTGGCCTTGATACATATCTTGATACCTTGGGCATCACACATGAATTCTCAGCCCCGTACATGCCACAGCAGAATGGCGTCGTCGAACGCAAGAACAGAACACTAATTGAGATGGCCAGAACGATGCTAGATGAATACAAGACCCCAAGAAAATTCTGGCCCGAAGCCATTGATACTGCATGCCATACAATCAATCGTGTTTATCTTCACAAGCTACTGAACAAGACATCTTATGAGCTCCTCACTGGAAAGAAGCCAAATGTGAGTTACTTCAGAGTATTTGATGCAAGGTGCTGGATCAAGGACCCACATCACACCTCAAAATTTGCACCAAAAGCACATGAGGGTTTTATGCTTGGATATGGAAAGGATTCGCACTCCTACAGAGTCTTCAATCTCTTTCATTACAAAGTGGTTGAAACAGTGGATGTGCGGTTCGATGAGACCAACGGTTCACAAAGAGAGCAGCTGCCAAATGTGCTAGATGAAGTTCCATCCAATGAATCAATCAAGCTAATGGGAACTGGAGAAATTATACCTTCTGAAGCTCATCCTGAAGAAGAACTTATCATTTCAGCACCTGATCAACATGAAGACAATGCTCAGCCTGAAGACATTCCTTCCAACAACGATAATGAATAGCAAGAGCAAAGTCTTCGCCCTGTACATCCTCGCGTTGCCAATGAAGTGCAGATTGAAAAAATAATTGATAGCATCAATGCACCTGGTCCACTCACTCGTTCAAGGGCAACTCAGCTAGCAAATTTCTATGGGCACTTCGCATTCGTCTCAATAGCAGAACCCAAGAAAGTTGAAGAAGCCTTCATGGAACCTGAATGGATTCAAGCTATGCAAGAAGAGCTTCAACAGTTTGAGCTAAATAATGTATGGGAACTGGTTAAGCGTCCTGATCCACGGAAGCACAATATAATAGGCACCAAATGGATATACCGCAACAAGCAAGATGAGCATGGTCAAGTTGTCAGAAACAAAGCTCGTCTCGTTGCTCAAGGATATACTCAAGTGGAAGGCATTGACTTCGATGAAACATTTGCTCCTGTGGCTAGACTTGAAGCCATACGCATACTGCTGGCCTATGCAAATCATCATAACATACTTCTATATCAAATGGATGTGGAGAGTGCCTTTCTCAATGGCAAGATTGAAGAAGAAGTGTATGTTGCACAACCGCCTGGCTTTGAAAATCCAAAACATCCTGACATGGTATACAAGCTCAACAAGGCACTGTATGGCCTCAAACAAGCCCCTCGGGCCTGGTATGACACACTCAAATACTTCCTGAAGAGCAAATGCTTCATACCTGGTTCCCTAGATCCCACTCTTTTCACGAAGACATATGATGGTGAACTGTTTGTGTGCCAAATATATGTGGATGACATTATCTTCGGCTGCACCAATCAGAAGTACAGTGAAGAGTTTGGATATATGATGCAAGAGCAATATCAGATGTCCATGATGAGGGAGCTGAAGTTCTTCCTCGGTCTTCAAATACGACAACAACGCAATGGCATCTTCATATCTCAAGAGAAGTATCTCAAAGATTGCCTGAAGAAGTTCGGTATGCAAGACTGCAAAGGCTTCACAACACCAATGCCAGCCAAACATCATCTGGGTCCTGACGACAATGGTAAAGAGTTCGATCAAAAGGTATACCGCTCCATGATTGGTTCTTTACTTTATCTATGTGCATCTAGGCCAGATATTATGCTTAGTGTTTGCATGTGTGCTCGATTTCAAGCGGCACCAAAGGAGTCGCATCACTTAGCTATGAAGCTAATTCTTCGATATTTGGCTCACACCCCAACTCTAGGATTATGGTATCCAAAGGGCTCAGAGTTTGATCTGGTTGGATTCTCGGATGTTGATTATGCTGGTGACAAAGTTGATCGCAAGTCTACATCAGGCACATGTCACTTTCTGGGACGATCACTTGTATGTTGGTCTTCAAAGAAGCAGAACTATGTCTCTCTCTCCACTGCTGAATCTGAATATATTGCTGCTGGATCTTGCTGCGCTCAGCTTCTGTGGATGAAGCAAACACTCAAGGACTATGGCATTCATCTGAAGCAAGTGCCACTTTACTGCGACAACGAAAGCGCCATCAAGATTGCCAACAACCCAGTTCAGCACTCGAAGACAAAGCACATTGAAATTTGTCATCACTTTCTCAGAGATCATGTTGTGAAGGAAGACATTGATATCATACACGTCAACACTGAAGAGCAATTGGCAGATATCTTCACCAAGCCCTTGGATGAGAAGAGGTTTTGCAAGTTACGGTGTGAGCTAAATATCCTAGAATCCTCAAATGTCCTGTGATCAGGCACACATCCTAACCCTTATGCATATTGATGACTTAGATGTGCAACACACGAAGTAAAGTATATCTTCAATCAATGAAGACATACATTCTAAGTGTGAATACATTAATGTGGAATTTGACTTCGGAGCGCCACGATAATTGTGCGTCGTGTCTGGGTCTAATACTTCCTATACGGTGGGTAACGCCACCACCAAACGTTCTATTTTGAAGTGTTTCACTCATGGCGTTACCTTGCAATGTCTTCACGTTTGGTTTGGCTTCGATCTCAACATATATTCATGATTATCTTCACTATGTTGATATATATACTAGTGTTCTGTCCTCTACAGCATTCACTTATAGCTATGTCTTCGTGTTGAATCTTTTGAACTAAGTGAATGTGATCGGACCCTAACCTCTCTATGCTTTCTTTCTCAAACTCTATCTCCCCAAGTCATATGCATTCTATTGAAACTGTCGAATGTCTTCTCTGCGTCCTTGTCAGCAGAAGATACAGAGACAACCATTAAATCTGTTTTCAATGCTCATTCCTCCACATGAAATCCGGAGAAGTAGGAATGACCACCCGACAATCCAGGCGTGCGTGGGACGTGGAACAAACCCCAAAATTCCGCATAATGGCCACGTATTCCTCAGATGCGAATCGCCAGGGGCACCTGTGTAATAGCACAGTGCCGCCCCTGTGCCTATAAATATACACTCACATCGGTCATTATCTCTTCTTCCACCCTCGCACGAACCCTAGCGCCACCGCTAGCTCTCGACGACGCCGGCGACGAAGCGCTTCGCTGCTGCAACCTCTCCGACGCCGTCTTCAAGCCGACCGCGGACATCGTCCTCTCCGCCGTCGCCGTAGGTGTCCTCCGTCGCCAAGTTAGGGCACGGAAGAGTGAACTGCTCGGCCTCATCTCCCACTCCGTCTAGCAGTTCTCAGTGTGGTAAATAAAACTCCCTTTTTACAGCACCGTTGATCCTATTGATCTGTCACTTTCTACCACAAGCAGTTTCTGTTCACACAAGCTAGATCTCTCTCATACTGCATCTCATAACATGCCTAGTATATTCACTTGTGCTTCACAAAGTAGTTAGATTCCTCACTTGTACTGATCTGTGGATTCGTACAAATCTGGAACCAACTTCTTATCTATGAGTGAATGTCTTCGCACGATGAGGTCAATGTCTTCTAAACTGATTTATCTTCAAAATCTTCTGAGAATGCATATGACCTCTTCCCCTTCCCTTGCACCTTAATGCTGTCACAGGTACATGTCCGTGGGAGAATCCTTTGGTTCTCATAGTCTGCATTCATTTGCAGAATTCTTACAACATCACATAAATTCTCCCGAAGCCAGTTCCTGTTGGTCCAGCAAATGAAAACCTTTGAAGCCTTTGAACATCTTGAAGCCTTTCAAGTTAAAGTTTATGGCTTCAGAGAAAGCAGCAAGGAAGGGTGGCAGAAAGCGTCATGGTGAGACCTCCAGAGATCTGCCAGATGAACTCTCAGAAATGTACAAGACAGATCCTGAAGAGGATTACAGTCAGCGCAAGACCCGAATCCAATGGATTCGAAGATATTGGGAAGAACAAATGTTCAAATACAAATTTGTAACCCAGGAGTATGCTGAGAAAAACACCATCAAGAGATCATGGGGAGACATCCTATTCAAGAATCTTCTACCCAGGTCCAGAGATGAAGCCATTGCTCAAGGCTTCTATCCATGCATGGTCCGTGGACCACAGCCTGCTGATGCACACTCGTCGTCACTGCTATGGTGTCGTGACGACAATCTGTTCAAGCGCAACTTCCAGTTTGCTCAGAACTCAGCGAAGCAGAACAAGAAGACTTTTGGGTTAGACTTCAACCCTGGTCCCTCGTCTCCAAGGGCAGATGGCACACGACATGCAGAACCCAATGTCATCGGTCCTTTTGCCAACCTTGAAGGCCTCATCACCTACATCTTGGTTCAAGGGATTGTAGTGAATGAGCCTGCAGCTGACACTGAGTCTGATGACGCGCCTGCAGTGCCGAAGCCAAAGCAGTTGAAGAATCCAAAAGCTTCAAAGCCGGCCGCTTCACCAAAAATCTCAAGGGCGAAGCCATTGGCAACTGCACCTCCTGAAGACAGTGTGCAGTCTGAAGACTTATCACGCGTCTCCAAGCCCCAGAAGGCCAAGATGCCTCTGTCTCACACTGGCAAAGAGCTAACAGCTGCTGCCATTCTGCGCAATGACGACATTGATTTGTCAAGTGATGAAGATCTTGCAGATGACGCTCTTGAGCAACTCATCAAGAGCAAAGAAGAAGCAGAAATCTTCAATGATCTGCCTCTCTTTGATGTCACCATCATCCACAACTTCATTGATGAGTGGTTTGACACGCCAAACATCAGCTTTGAAGATCTGCAGCTACCCATTGGCCTCAGTGTCGCCTTCCAAGGCGCCATTGCTTCAGAACTTGCTATTGCCCAGCGCATTGTTGAACTGAAGCAGAAGATTGACTATGAAAAGGCTCAGTTCAAGAAGCATATGGCCAAGCTCAACGTGCAAGAAGTGAAGAACTTCAAGACAATGATGCACGAGCTCAAGGAAGCCTTTGTGAAGAAGCGTGCAGAAGCTCAGGGTTCGCGTGAGCGCATGAAGACTCTAGCTGACAGATGTGTGCAAGCCTATAATGAGGCTGAGAAGCGCAAGGCACTTGGGCGTCCTGGCATCGACCCCAGGATGGCCGCAAAGAAGAAGAAGACGCCTGCTATGGCTGAACCTGATGCACCAAGGCAAGAAGCAGTTCTGATTATCTTCCCAACTAGACTGACTAGCTCGAAGCCAAAAAGCCGGTCAACAGCTTCAAAGATCAAGAAGACAAGGACTGCTGAGGCTGAAGCCAGGAAGAGGAAACAGTCTGAAGCCTCTCCTACTGCCCCCACCAAGAAAAAGAGAAAGACCAAGAAAGCTCGGGCTGCTCCCATAGAGCCCTTGATAGTTGAACCCATCTCTATGGTTCATCCTGACGCAGAACGTCAACTGACAATTCATGAGCTTGCTTCCACAGAAGCTCCTGAAGCTGAAGACATTCCAGCAGCTGATCCCATCGCTGCTGAAGACATTAGTCATCATGACAATGTAAAAGATGATGCAGTCCTTCCTCAGTTTGAAAACAGCAAACTCATCAGCATTGGTCGTCCACTGACGCCAATTGCACAGGATGCTTCATGGGCGGATCGCCCACAAGAGGAAGAAGACTATGAGGCCCAGCCCACTCAAACTCCACATGCGTCGTCTGCGCTCCGCAGGCTTCGCAAAGGTCCAAGGCCTCAAGTCTCTGCTGAAGACATTCCGGCTGCATCAGCCGCAGAAGAAGAAGTACCACAAGATCCCACTCCCCTGTTCCACCAAGAAGCAGTTCTCCAGGAGAACGTGCCTGTGACCGACCCTCCAGCTAGTCAAGTGGAGGATGAAACTCTTGAGGCTGCCACAACCAACAATGAAGCTAATGTGGAGCCCTCCCCAGCAAAAGCTTTAGAAGACAGCGAAGCCACTGATCCCGCCACTTCTGTTCCTGAGTCTGCTGCCGGTCCCCAATTCAACTATCATGTTGAGCATAGGCCTCAGGTCCAGAAGCCAATCCCAAGACTGCCAAGGTTTCCAGGTCTTGCATCAGCACCTGGCTCCTTCAACATCAATGGCTTCAGGGCAGACAACACGTTCTTCAATAGCTCCAGGAACCCCTACTCAAGGGAAAGGATATCATCTGATCGGTTCTGGAGCTATCCTCAGTGAAGCTATTACTCTTGCATTCTTTACAACCAAGGTCGCATCTTCGCACACAAGCGCCTTGACGTTGAAGCTATAGCTGGTCTGCCCTGTCTAGAAGAAGCGTTGGATTGCTTCAAGCAAGTGGGTCTGCTGCAGTTTGTTACTGATGAAGAGCATTGGAATGAAGAGCTGCTGCTACAATTCTATGCCACACTTCACATCAAAGGGTACAGCAGAGATCCGAAGACTTGGGTCCTGGAGTGGATGACTGGCAACGTTCATCACGAAGCCAATGCATTTGACATCATTGAGCTCACTGGCTTGCCCACTCCTGGCGATCTCTTCGAGCAAGGCTGTCAGCTGCATGCTGAAGCTATTGAGAGCATCTTTCAGCGGCCAGAACCTGATATGAGTCAAATGCTCAGCATGATGAAGCCATTGCCCCAAGATGCTGCTTATCCTACAGAGTTCTTCGTTGAAGACCTTGAGTACCTTCCCAGAACCATCTATCACATCATCAGGCGAACTCTCTGGCCTATCAAAGGGCACTCTCCAAATGCCAAGCTTCAGGGTGCAATGAAGACTTTGGTCTTCTATATACTTCATGGCAAATGCTTCAATGCACAAGACTTCTTCATACGCCAACTTGCTGCATCAGGCATTGATCTGTTTGGTTTGAAGTTCTACGCCCCTTGGGTCATGCGGCTGATCAAGCTACACTCCGCCATCTCGTATCAGCCCTCAGCCCGCAACCATTGGATCTTCTTGCCTGACGTGGACATGTCTACTGAAGCCATTTATTCTGAGCCTGCCAAGCAACCTCTAAGTCTTCAGAATGCAGAACATCAGAGTTTTACTCAGAACGTTGAAGGTGTTGAAGCAGTTTCTCGGGTGTATCCTTTGGCTGGCACTACACGTGCACCACACCCTGCTTCCACTGAAGCCACTGACAGTGCCACTGCTCCAAGACCCAAGAAGCGCACTCGTGTTCTCAACGACCGAGAGCTTCTTGTGGCTCTACATCAGAAACAGGATAGGCATCATGACTGGCTGAAGCGTCAGATGAAAAGCCTCTTGGTGGATGTTAATCGCACTCGAAATCTTGCCACCAAGAATTCTTTCGTTGCCCATGAAACCTGTCGCCGCACATGGAAAGGGCTCACGATGATGTGTTCTGAAGCTGATCTTCAAGAGGATGGCTTCTCTGAGAGATTCAAGTTTGACTCCACACCTCCTCGAAGGGCTGTGCTGCTAGGAACTCCATCCCTTGAAGACTCTGAGTTCTCTTCCTCTGCTGCCACAGTGACTGCCAGAATTATTGAGGAAGAAGACGATGCTACTTCACCGCCACCTCCTTCAGCACCTCCAAGCTCTTCTGCACCGCCAAACAACACCAACAACCCTGCTACTTCACCTACTCCTCATGGGAACGAGTAGAGGCTCTATGTCTTCGAACCTTTTTGGTCATTACTGACAAAAGGGGGAGAAGCATATGACATTGACAGTCTTCAAGCAGGTCCATATGGGCGGGTGCTTTATATTTTGCTTCGTGCTTACAACTCTAGTTTTTGCTACATTTGGTTCTTATGAGTTGTAACACTTAAACTAGATGGTCGTCTGCTACTTATTTGCCACCTTGTTTTGCGAAGATAAATTCCGCATGTGCGATGATAAATTCCGCACTTAGCTCATTTTGCAGACGTCCATTTTCCATTATGCATGTCATTATCTTCATATACTTTCACATGCATAGTGGATTGTCATCATAAGTTGAAGTGGATCTCCACAAGTACAACCTGCCATGTGCATTTGCATTCCAAAAGCAAATTAACTTATATGCACATCTTCAGGGGGAGCCCTTGCAACTTATGAAGACAATTCTTTATCCTTTACAATTTCACAGATTATATTCCCCGTTGAAAACTTCAACTAGTTTGTCATCAATCACCAAAAAGGGGGAGATTGTAAGTGCATCTAGTGCCACCCCTAGTTGATTTTGGAGTATTGACGACAAACCTAGTTGAGGGACTAATGTGTTTGTGAGAATTGCAGGATAACACACGTAGAAGTCCCTCATTGATTCGGTTTTACTACCAGAGATGACCCCTAAAAATGTATGAAGACATTGAAGTCAAAGGTGGTATATGAAGATATTCACATTGAAGACTATGACAAGAGAAGACACTATATGAAGCCTATGGAGCTCGAAGACTTAGATCTTTCGTAGTTCTTTTTCTTTTGTGTTGAGTCATAGGAACCACCGTGCTGTTAAGTGGGGTCCAAGAGAACCAGTCAGAATGACTGAAGTGATGCCTAAACCAAAAACCTATGTCTTCGAGTGAAGACTATGAGAGCGAATCTTGTCCAGAGTCGGACAAGTCAGCTTTGCTTGTAGCCCAAGTAAAGTTGCCGTGTGAGTTTGAAATCTGACTGTTGGAACACGTGTCAGTTCCTTAGTGACCCAGGGTCATTTCGGACAAATCAGGTCGGGTTGCCAAGTGGCTATAAATAGCCCACCCCCTACAACCATAAACGGTTGGCTGCTCAGATTAAAAGTACGGCTTTTGTCGTTTGAGAGCAACCCACCTCGAAGCCTTTGAGAGAGAATTCCTTGCGAGGATAAATCCCTAACCACCAGAGCCAGAGAGAATTGGGCATCACTTAAGTCTTCTTGTCTGTGTGATCTGAAGGCTTATTACCCTTGAGGACTGTGCATCCTCCAGCTGGTTAGGCGTCGCGTTCTGAGCTTCCAAGAGACATTGTGGATTGCCAGTGAACGAAGTCTGTGAAGGTTTGGGAGTCTACCTTGAAGACTTACCAGAGTGATTGGGCGAGGTCTATGTGACCTTAGCTCAAGGAGAATACGGTGAGGACTGGGTGTCCTGAGCTGTGTGTTCAGGACTGGGTGTCCGGGACTGTGTGTCCTAAGGTTTAAATACCTAGCCGCTCCAACCAGACGTACAGTTGTCACAGCAACTGGAACTGGTCCAACAAATCATTGTCTTCAACGAGTCACTGGTTTCATCTTCACTTCCCTTTACTTACTGTTACTCCTTGTGAAGTCATTGTATGATTGCACTATCATTTGTCTTCACTGAGT
Organism: Triticum urartu; assembly: GCF_003073215.2. Classification (NCBI taxonomy): domain Eukaryota; kingdom Viridiplantae; phylum Streptophyta; class Magnoliopsida; order Poales; family Poaceae; genus Triticum; species Triticum urartu. Next base: position 169,593,984 of record NC_053026.1, on the reverse strand, counting down.
GACTGCGTGTTCTACTTGGCTTCACAATATCTTCCTACCTGATCCTTACTACCTAGCTGCTATTAGTCTTTGTGCTTTCACTTCATTGAATACTTGACTATGGTTTGCCTAGTGTAGTCTACCTTCCGCTGCATGGTAATAGGTTTAATTTTATAGTTTGTCTTCAAAACCTCTATGTTCTAAAGACTTTCATAAAAATCGCCTATTCACCCCCCTCTAGTCGATATAACGCACTTTCATCACCGATGATGACTAGTCCGTCTCACGTGATGATCGGACACGGCCTAGTTGACTCGGATCATGTATCACTTAGATGACTAGAGGGATGTCTATCTGAGTGGGAGTTCATTAAATAATTTGATTAGATGAACTTAATTATCATGAACATAGTCTAAATTGTCTTTGCAAATATGTTGTAGATAAATAGCTCACGTTGTAGCTCCCTGTTTCAATATGTTCCTAGAGAAAGACTAAGTTGAAAGATATTGTAAGCAATGCTGCGGACTGGGTCCGTAGTCCGAGGAGTGTCCTCACTGCTACACAGAAGGCTTACGTCTTTGATGCACCACTCGATGTGCAAACCCCTACAACGTCGTCTGTGGATGTTGTGAACACCTGACAGACACATCCCGATGACTACTTGATAGTTTAGTGCACCATACTTTACGGCTTAGAATCGGGATTCCAATGACGTTTTGAACGCCATAAGACATATGAGATGTTCCAAGAGCTGAAATTGGGATTTCAGGCTCATGCCCGTGTTGAGAGGTATGAGACCTCTGACAAGTTCTTTTGCCAACAAGATGGAGGAGAATAGCTCAGCTAGTGAGCATGTGCTCAGAATGTCTGGGTGCTACAATCACTTAAATCAAGTGGGAGTTAAACTTCCAGATAAGATAGTGATTGATAGAGTTCTCTAGTCACTATCACTAAGCTATTAGATCTTCGCGATGAACTATGACATGCAAGGGATGGAGTTGATCCCGGAGCTGTTCGCGGTGCTTAAGACCACAAAAGGTAGAAATCAAGAAGGAGCATCAAGTGTTGATGGTTTAACAAGACCACTAGTTTCAAGAAGGGCAAGGGCTAGAAGGGAAACTTCATGGATGGCAGACCAGTTGCCGCTCCAGTGAAGGAACCCAAGGTTGAATCCAAACCTGAGACTAAGTGCTTCTATTGTAAGGGGAACGGTCACTGGTAGCGGAATTACCCCAAATGCATGGTAGATAAGAAGGCTGGCAACTTCAACAAAGTATATACGTGTTATTAATGTGTGCCTCACTAGTACTCCTGGTAGCACATGGGTATTGGATACCGGTTCAGTTGCTATTATTGGTGACTTGAAGCAAAAGCTACGGACTAAACGAAGACTGGCTAAGGGCGAGGTGACGATGTGTGTTGGAAGTGTTTCCAAAGTTGATGAGATCACCATCGCACGCTCCATCCGCCTTCGGGATTAGTATTGAACCTAGATAAATGTTATCAGGTGTCTACGTTGAGCATGAATATGATTAGATCATGTTCATTGCAATACGGTTATTCATTTAAGTTAGAGAATAATGGTTATTCTATTTACATGAATAATACCTTTCATGGTCATGCACCCTATGTGAATGGTTCATTAAATCTCGGTCGTGGTAATACACATGTTCACGCCAAAAGATGTAGAGTTAACAATGATAGTACCACTTTCTTGTGGCACTGCCGCTTAGGTCATATTGGCGTAAGATGCATGAAGAAACTCCATGTCGATGGATGTTTGGAGTCACTTGATTTTGAATCGCTTGACACATGCGAGCCATGCCTCATGGGCAGGATGACTAAGACCCCGTTTTCAGGTAAAATAAAACGGGCAAGTGACTTGTTGGAAATCCTACATGCTGATGCGTGTGATCCAATGAGAATTGAAGCATGCGGTGGATATCACTATTTTCTCATCTTCACTGACGATTTGAGTAGATATAGGTATATTTACTTAATGAAGCACAAGTCTGAAACATTTAAAAGTTCAAGCGAATTCAGAGTGAAGTTAAGAACCATCATAACAAGAAGATCAAATTCCTACGACCTGATCAATGAGAATTTCTGAGTTATGAGTTTGGCAATCACTTAAGACATTGTGGAATTATTTCACAGTTGAAGCCACCTGGAACACCACAGGGTAATGGTGCGTCTGGACGTCGTAATCGAACCTTATGAGATATGGTGCGATCTATGATGTCTCTTACCGATCTACCGTTTTCATTTTGAGGTTATGCGTTAGAGACAGCTGCATTCACTTTAGATAGGACACCATCTAAGTCCGTTGAGACGACGTCGTGTGAACATTGGTTTGTCAAGAAACCAAAGTTGTCATTTCTTAATGTTTGGGGCTGTGATGCTTAAGGCTTCAGCCGAAGAAGCTCGAACCCAAAGCGGACAAACACATCTTCATAGGATACCCAAAGGTGACAGTTGGGTACACCTTCTATCTCAGATCCGAGGGAAAATTGTTTGTCGCTAAGAACACGTCCTTTCTCGAGAAGGAGTTTCTATCAAAAGAATTGAGTGGGAGGAAGATAGAAATTGATGAGGTTGTCGAACCTTTATTTCAACCAGAGAGTGATGCAACACAGAAAGATGTTTTCTGTGGCGCCTACGTCTGTTGAAGAGGAAGTTAATGATAGTGATCATGAAGCTTCGTATCAAGTTGCTATCGAACCTCATAGGTCGACAAGGATATGTACTACTCCTGAGTGGTACGGTAATCCTGTCTTAGATATCATGTTGTTAGACAACAATGAACCTACGAGCTATGGAGAAGCGATGGTGGGCCCGTATTCCGACAAATGGTTAGAAGCCATGAAATCCGAGATAGGATCCATGTATCAGAACAAAGTATGGACTTTGGTGGACTTGCCCGATGATCGGCAAGCCATTGAGAATAAATGGATCTTTAAGAAGAAGACGAACGCGGATGGTAATGTCACCGTCTATGAAGCTCGACTTGTGGCAAAGAGTTTTTCACAAGTTCAAGGAGTTGACTACGATGAGATTTTCTCACCCGTAGCGATGCTTAAGTCCGTCGGAATCATGTTAGCATTAGCTGTATTTTTCAATTATGAAATCTGACAGATGGATTTCAAAACAAGTTTTCTTACCAGTTTTCGTAAGAAAGAATTGTATGTGATACAATCAAAGTTTTTGTCGATCCTAAGGATGCTAGGTATGCTAGCTCCAGCGATCCATCTATGGACTAGAGCGAGCATCTCGGAGTCGGAATATATGCTTTGATAGAGTGATCAAAGCTTTTAGGTTTATACAATGTTTCCTAGAAACTTGTATTTACAAGAAAGTGAGTGGGAGCATTACAAACATTTCTGGTAAGTATATGTGGATAACATATTGTTGATCCGAAATGATGTAGAATTTCTGGAAAGCATAAACGGTTGTTTGAAGAGTGATTTTCAAAGGAAGACTGGATAAAGATGCTTACATATTGGGCATCAAGATCTATAGAGATAGATCAAAATGCCTGATGATACTTTCAAAGAACGCACACCTTGACATGTTTTTGAAGGAGTTCAAAATAGATCAGTCAAAGAAGGGATTCTTACCTGAGTTGTAAGGTGTGAAGTTGAGTAAGACTTAAAGATTGACCACGGCAGAAGAAAGAGGAAGGACGAAGGTCGTCCCCTATGCTCTTGTCATAGGCTCTATACGGTATGCCATGCTGAGTACCGCACCTGATGTGTGCCTTGCCACAAGTCTGGCAAGAGGGTACAAAGGTGATCTAGGAGTGGATCACCAGATAGCGGTCAAAATTATCCTTAGAGGAATAAGGAAATGTTTCTCGGTTATGGAGGTGATAAAGAGTTCGACGTAAAGAGTTACGTCGATGCAAGCTTAACACCTATCCGGATAGCTCTAAGTAGAGATACCGGATACGTATAATGGATCAACAATTTGGAATAGCTCCAAGTGGAACGTGGTAGTAGCATCTACGATATGACATAAAGTTTTGCGAGATACATAGGGATCTGAATATTGCAGACCCGTTGACTACAACCTCTCTCACAAGCATAACATGATCAAACCCAGAACTCATCGAGTGTTAATCACATAGTGATGTGAACTAGATTATTGAGTCTAGTAAACTCTTTGGATGTTGGTCACATGGCGATGTGACCTATGAGTGTTAATCACATGGCGATGTGAACTAGATTATTGACTCTAGTGCAAGCGGGAGACTGTTGGAAATATGCCCTAGAGGCAATAATAAATTGGTTATTATTATATTTCCTTGTTCATGATAATCGTTTATTATCCATGCTAGAATTGTATTGATAGGAAACTTAGATACATGTGTGGATACATAGACAACACCATGTCCCTAGTAAGCCTCTAGATGACTAGCTCATTGATCAATAGATGGTTACAGTTTCCTGACCATGGACATTGGATGTCGTTGATAACGGGATCACATCATTAGGAGAATGATGTGATGGACAAGACCCAATCCTAAGCTTAGCACAAGATCGTGTAGTTCGTATGCTAAAGCTTTTCTAATGTCAAGTATCATTTCCTTAGACCATGAGATTGTGCAACTCCCGGATACCGTAGGAGTGCTTTGGGTGTGCCAAACGCCACAACGTAACTGGGTGGCTATAAAGGTGCACTACGGGTATCTCCGAAAGTGTCTGTTGGGTTGGCACGAATCGAACTGGGATTTGTCACTCCGTGTAACGGAGAGGTATCTCTGGGCCCACTCGGCAGGACATCATCATAATGTGCACAATGTGACCAAGGAGTTGATCACGGGATGATGTGTTACAGAACGAGTAAAGAGACTTGCCGGTAACGAGATTGAACAAGGTATCAGGATACCGACGATCGAATGTCGGGCAAGTATCATACCGATAGACAAAGGGAATTGTATACGGGATTGATTGAATCCTTGACATCGTGGTTCATCTGATGAGATCATCATGGAGCATGTGGGAACCAACATGGGTATCTAGATCCCACTGTTGGTTATTGACCGGAGAGTTGTCTCGGCCATGTCTGCATGAATCCCGAGCCCGTAGGGTCTACACACTTAAGGTTCGATGACGCTAGGGTTATATGGAATAGATGTACGTGGTTACCGAATGTTGTTCGGAGTCCCGGATGAGATCCCGGACATCAGGAGGAGTTCCGGAATGGTCCAGAGGTAAAGATTTATATATGGGAAGTCATCATACGGTCATCGGAATAATTCGGGGGTTACCGGTATTGTACCGAGACCACCGAAGGGGTTCCGGGGGTCCACCGGGAGGGTCACCTGCCTCGGACGGCCCTATGGGCTGTGTGTGGAGAGGGACCAGCCCCTTAGTAGGCTGGGCGCCTCCCCCCTAGGGCCCATGCGCCTAGGGTTTGGGGGGAACCCTAAAGGGGGGCGCCCCCTTGCCTTGGGGGCAAGGCAAACCCCCTGGCCGCCGCCCCCTCCTCAGATTGGATCTGAGGGGGCCGGCCCCCCTCTCCCTTGCCCCTATATATATGTGGGGGTGGGAGGGCAGTGGCAACCCAAGTTCTGGCACAGCCCTTCCCCTCTCCCAAGTCCTCCTCCTCTCCCGCAGTGCTTGGCGAAGCCCTGCAGGATTGCCACGCTCCTCCTTCACCACCACGCCGTCGTGCTGCTGCTGGACGGAGTCTTCCCCAACCTCTCCTTCTCCCCTTGCTGGATCAAGGCATGGGAGACGTCACCGGGCTGCATGTGTGTTGAACGCGGAGGCGCCGTTGTTCGGCGCTTAGATCAGAATCAACCACGATCTGAATCGCTGCGAGTACGACTCCTTCATCCGCGTTCTTGCAACGCTTCCGCTTAGCGATCTACAAGGGTATGTAGATGCACTCTCCTTCCTCTCGTGGCTACATTACTCCATAGATTGATCTTGGTGATGCGTAGAAAATTTTGAATTATTGCTACGTTCCCCAACATTAAGCGATATACTAGTACTTTGCTTGGGTCTCCCGTCACGAGACGGTGGCCAGTCAGAAAAAATAACCTTGGGACTTGAAACTATATATATACAGCAGCAATGTAAACATGGCGGATCGGACCGATGCTTGTGCCATAGTAATCAGACCCGACCGCTGATTGTAAAAAAAAATCCTTACAGGCTCGGTGGACTGGTAGAACGCTGACCTCGGAGAAAACTTCAGTCCCAACGGATCAAAAAAGTGATCAGGTGAATCGCCGGATGGTAGTAACGAAGAGACCATAACCCTAACTTCTTTTAACTTTGCACAAATCTTGTATCTTGTCGTTGTGACTGTTTGCCATTGAGACATTGATTCTTCCGCCTCAGATCTTCTTCCTCTAGTCAATTACGTACTTCTCGAACTCTAAAATAGATCCCTCCAAGAACTCATCACCACCGTGCGCGAGCCCCACGGTGGGCGCTAACTGTCGTTGAATTGTCACGGCAGATGTCCTAGTGTGAGGACTTAGTCGTGAGGCCAGCGCATCTTTGTGGTAGCTTGAGAGGGGTTGATCGGGATGAGAGACGCAGGGTGGATCAACGCACAAGACAAGGATTTAGACAGCTTTGGGCCCCGGGAAACATCATCCGGTAATAGCCCTACATGCTGTTTGTGGCTAGATCTCATTATGCTCATGAGAGAGTCGTCGCATAAGCCGGCTCCCCCTTTGTGTCTAGCCCTAGATATTGTTTCTTTTTGCTTGTCCCCTCTTTGGGGAGCCTTGCCCCTCCTTATATATGTTGAAGGGGCGGGTTACATGACTAGTCCTAGTAGGATTAGGATTAGTCTATTACAAGTGGAATCCTAGTCCGCCCCCTTAAGGGAAAACTCCTTATGCCTTTCCTCGTAAAACGGCCCACTATTAACATGGACCGGCCTTCTGGGGCTTGGGCCTAGTCTTCTATCTGCCCCGCCGTTAGGGCCATCCGTGAGTCGCCAGGTTCGTGAGTCGCCACTCTGGCGGGTTACCAATGGAAACGCCAAGCCCGGCCCGGTCATACCGCGGGGTATATCCCCGACACTTCCGCTTTCAGTCTACGAGGGTACGTGGACACACTCTCCCCGCTCGTTTCTATGCTTCTCCTAGATAGATCTTGCGTGATCGTCGGCAAATTTTTGAAATACTATGTTCCCCAACAGTGGCGTTCGAGCCAGGTCTATGCATAGATGTTATATGCACGAGTAGAACACAAAGGAGTTGTGGGCGTGAGTATATACATATTGCTTGCCGTCACTAGTTGTTTCTTGATTCGGCTGTATTGTTGGATGAAGTGGCCCGGACCGACATTAGATGACCGCGTTCATGAGACTGGTTCTACCGACGTGCTTTGCACACAGGTGGCTGGCGGGTGTCAGTTTCTCCAACTTTAGTTGAATCGGATTCAATGAACAAGGTTCTTTCTGAAGATCAAAAATCAATCACTATACCATGTTGTGGTTTTGATGCGTAGGTAAAAACGGTTCTTGCTAGAAGCCCGTAGCAGCCACGTAAAACTTGCAACAACAAAGTAGAGGACATCTAAATTGTTTTTGCAGGGCATGTTGTGATGTGATATGGTCAAGACGTGATTATATAAATTGTTGTATGAGATGATCATGTTTTGTAACACAGTTATCGGTAACTGGCAGGAGCCATATGGTTGTCGCTTTATTGTATGAGATGCAATCACCATGTAATTGCTTTACTTTATCACTAAGCGGTAGCGATAGTCGTGGAAGCAATAGTTGGCGATATGACAATGATGCTATGATGGAGATCAAGGTGTCAAGACGGTGACGATGGTGATCATGACGGTGCTTTGGAGATGGAGATCAAAGGCACAAGATGATGATGGCCATATCATATCACTTATATTGATTGCATGTGATGTTTATCCTTTATGCATCTTATTTTTCTTAGTACGGCGGTAGCATTATAAGATGATCTCTCACTAAATTTCAAGGTATAAGTGTTCGCCCTGAGTATGCAACGTTGCTACAGTTCATTGTGCCGAGACACCACATGATGATCGGGTGTGATAAGCTCTACGTTCACATACAACGGGTGCAAGCCGGTTTTGCACAAGCAGAATACTCGGGTTAAACTTGACGAGCCTAGCATATGCAGATATGGCCTCGAAACACTAAGACCGAAAGGTCGAGCGTGAATCATATAGTAGATATGATCAACATAGTGATGTTCACCATTGAAAACTACTCCATCTCACGTGATGATCGGACATGGTTTAGTTGATATGGATCACGTGATTACTTAGATGATTAGAGGGGTGTCTATCTAAGATGGAGTACTTAAGTAATATGATTAATTGAACTTTAATTTATCATGAACTTAGTACCTGATAGTACTTTGCATGTCTATGTTATTGTAGATAAATGGCCCGTGCTGTTGTTCCATTGAATTTTAATGCGTTCCTAGAGAAAGCTAAGTTGAAAGATGATGGTAGCAACTACACGGACTGGGTCCATAACTTGAGGATTATCCTTATTGCTGCACAGAAGAATTACGTCCTGGAAGCACTGCTAGGTGCCAAACCCGCTGCAGGAGCAAGTCCAGATGTTATGAACACCTGGCGGAGCAAAGCTGATGACTACTCGATAGTTCAGTGTGCCATGCTTTATGGCTTAGAACCGGGACTTGAACGACGTTTTGAACGTCATGAAGCATATGAGATGTTCCAGGAGTTGAAGTTAATATTTCAAGCAAATGCTCGGATTGAGAGATATGAAGTCTCCAATAAGTTCTACAGCTGCAAAATGGAGGAGAATAGTTCTGTCAGTGAGCACATACTCAGAATGTCTGGGTACCACAATCACTTGACTCAGCTGGTAGTTAAACTTCCGATTGATAATGTCATTGACAGAGTTCTTCAATCACTGCCACCAAGCTACAAAAGCTTCGTGATGAACTATAATATGCAAAGGGATGGATAAGACAATTCCCCAGCTCTTCGCGATGCTAAAGGTTGTGGAGGTAGAAATCAAGAAGGAGCATCAAATGTTGGTGGTCAACAAGACCACCAGTTTCAAGAAGAAGGGCAAAGGGAAGAAGGGGAACTTCAAGAAGAACGGCAAGCAAGTTGCTACTCAAGTGAAGAAACCCAAGTCTGGACTTAAGCTTGAGACTGAGTGCTTCTACTACAAAGGGACCGGACACTCGAAGCGGAACTGCCCCAAGTATTTGGCGGATAAGAAGGATGGCAAAGTGAAAGGTATATTTGATATACATGTTATTGATGCGTACCTTACTAATGCTCGCAGTAGCGCCTGGGTATTTGATACTGGTTCTGTTGCTAATATTTGCAACTCGAAACAGGGGCTACAGATTAAGCGAAGATTGGCTAAGGACGAGGTAACGATGCGCGTGGGAAATGGTTCCAAAGTCGATGTGATCTCCGTCGGCACGCTACCTCTACATCTACCTTCGGGATTAGTTTTAGACCTGAATAATTGTTATTTGGTGTCAGCGTTAAGCATGAACATTATATCTGGATCTTGTTTGATGCAAGATGGTTATTCATTTAAATCATAGAATAATGGTTGTTCTATTTATATGAGTAATATCTTTTATGGCCATGCACCCTTGATGAGTGGTCTATTTTTACTAAATCTTGATAGTAGTGATACACATATTCATAGTGTTGAAGCCAAAAGATATAAGTTTAATAATGATAGTGCAACTTATTTGTGGCACTGCCGTTTAGGTCATATTGGTGTAAAGAGCATGAAGAAACTCCATGCTGATGGGCTTTTGGAATCACTTGATTATGAATCACTTGATGCTTGCGAACCATGCCTCATGGGCAAGATGACTAAGACTCCATTCTCTGGAACAATGGAATGAGCAATAGACTTATTGGAAATAATACATACTGGTGTATGCGGTCTGATGAGTGTTGATGCTTGTGGCGGGTATCGTTATTTTTTGACCTTCAAAGATGATTTGAGAAGATATGGGTATGTCTACTTGATGAAACATAAGTCTGGAACATTTGAAAAGTTCAAAGAACTTCAGAGTGAAGTGGAAAATCATCGTAACAAGAAAATTAAGTTTCTACAACCTGATCGTGGAGGTGAATATTTGAGTTATGAGTTTGGTCTTTGTTTGAAACAATGCGGAATAGTTTCGCAACTCACGCCACCTGGAACACCACAGCGTAATGGTGTGTCCGAACGTCGTAACTGCACTTTATTAGATATGGTGCGATCTATGATGTCTCTTACTGATTTACCGCTATCATTTTGGCGTTATGCTTTAGAGACGACTGCATTCACGTTAAATAGGGCACCATCTGAATCCGTTGAGACGACACCATATGAAATGTGGTTTGGCAAGAAACCCAAGTTGTTGTTTCTTAAAGTTTGGGGCCGCGATGCTTATGTGAAAAAGCTTCAACCTGATAAGCTTGAACCCAAATCGGAGAAATGTGTCTTCATAGGATACCCAAAGGAGACTATTGGGTACACCTTCTATCACAAATCCGAAGGCAAAATATTCGTTGCTAAGAATGGATCCTTCCTAAAGAAGGAGTTTCTCTCGAAAGAAGTGAGTGGGAGGAAAGTAGAACTTGATGGGGTAATTGTACCTGCTCCCTTATTGGAAAGTAGTTCATCACAGAAATCAGTTCCAGTGATTCCTACACCAATTAGTAAGGAAGCTAATGATGATGATCATGAAATTTCTGATCAAGTTACTACCGAACCTTGTAGGTCAACCAGACTAAGATCCGCACCAGAGTGGTACGGTAATACTGTTTTGGAGGTCATGTTACTTGACCATGACGAACCTACGAACTATGAGGAAGCGATGATGAGCCAAGATTCCGCGAAATGGCTTGAGGCCATGAAATCTGAGATGGGATCCATGTATGAGAACAAAGTATGGACTTTGGTTGACTTGCCCGATGATCGGCAAGCCATAGAGAATAAATGGATCTTCAAGAAGAAGACTGACGCTGGTGGTAATGTTATTGTTTACAAAGCTCGACTTGTTGCAAAAGGTTTTCGACAAGTTCAAGGAGTTGACTACATTGAGACCTTCTCACCCGTAGCAATGCTTAAGTATGTCCGAATCATGTTAGCAATTGCCGCATTTTATGATTATGAAATTTGGCAAATGGATGTCAAAACTGCATTCCTTAATGGATATCTTAAAGAAGAGTTGTATATGATGCAACCAGAAGGTTTTGTCGATCCAAAAGGTGCTAACAAAGTGTGTAAGCTCCAGTGATCCCTTTATGGACTAGTGCAAGCCTCTCAAAGTTGGAATATACGCTTTGATAGTGTGATAAAAGCATATGATTATATACAGACTTTTGGAGAAGCCTGTATTTACAAGAAAGTGAGTGGGAGCTCTGTAGCATTTCTGATATTATATGTGGATGACATATTGTTGATCGAAAATGATACTGAATTTCTGAATAGCATAAAAGGATACTTGAATAAGAATTTTTCAATGAAAGACCTCGGTGAAGCTGCTTATATATTGGGCATCAAGATATATAGAGATAGATCAATACACTTAATTGGACTTTCACAAAGCACATACCTTGATAAAGTTTTGAAGAAGTTCAAAATGGATCAAGCAAAGAAAGGGTTCTTGCCTGTGTTACAAGGTGTGAAGTTGAGTCAGACTCAATGCCCGACCACTGCAGAAGATAGAGAGAAAATAAAAGTCGTTCCCTATGCTTCATCCATAGGTTCTATCATGTATGCTATGCTGTGTACCAGACCTGATGTGTGCCTTCCATTAGTTTAGCAAGGAGGTACGAATGTAATCCAGGAGTGGATCACTGGACAATGGTCAAGAATATCCTGAAATACCTGAAAAGGACTAAGGATATGTTTCTCGTTTATGGAGGTGACAAAGAGCTCATCGTAATCGATTACGTCGATGCAAGCTTTGACACTGATCTGGATGACTCTTAAGTCACAAACCGGATACGTATTTATATTGAATGGTGGAGCTGTTAGTTGGTGCCATTCCGAGTAGAGCATCGTGGCGGGATCTACGTGTGAAGCGGAGTACATAGCTGCTTTGGAAGCAGCAAATGAAGGAGTCTGGATGAAGGAGTTCATATTCGATTTAGGTGTCATACCTAGTGCATCGGGTCCAATGAAAATCCTTTGTGACATACTGGTGCAATTGCCTTGGCAAAGGAATCCATATTTCACAAGAGAACCAACCACAGCAAGAGACGCTTCAATTCCATCCGTGATCAAGTTAATGAGGGAGACATAGAGATTTGCAAGATACTTACGGATCTGAATGTTTCATACCCGTTGACTAAGCCTCTCTCACGAGCAAAACATGATCAGCACCAAGACTCCATGGGTGTTAGAATCATTACAATGTAATCCAGATTATTGACTCTAGTGCAAGTGGGAGACTGAAGGAAATATGCCCTAGAGGCAATAATAAAGTTATTATTTATTTCCTTATTTCATGATAAATGTTTATTATTCATGCTAGAATTGTATAAACCGGAAACTTAGTACATGTGTGAATACATAGACAAACATAGTGTCACTAGTATGCCTCTACTTGACTAGCTCATTAATCAAAGATGGTTAAGTTTCCTAGCCATAGACATGAGTTGTCATTTGATGAATGGGATCACACCATTAGAGAATGATGTGATTGACATGACCCATCCATTAGCTTAGCACTTTGATCGTTTAGTTTATTGCTATTGCTTTCTCCATAACTTATACATGTTCCTATGACTATGAGATTATGCAACTCCCGAATACCAAAGGAACACTTAGTGTGCTATCAAACGTCACAAGTAACTGGGTGATTATAAAGATGCTCTACAGGTGTCTCCGATGGTGTTTGTTGAGTTGGCATAGATCGAGATTAGGATTTGTCACTCCAATTGTCGGAGAGGTATCTCTGGGCCCTCTCGGTCACTACAAAAAAAAGACACATCCGTGACATTTTGGGCCGAACGAATTTTTTTTCTGTCATACTTATGACACTTCTATGACGATAATTGTGACAAAACCTGGTATCATCATAGATGTGGTGGGGTCCTACTTCTATGACAAAAAATCATGACAGAAAATGGGCTTTTTGTCCTGGGCGGGCCGGAGACGCAGCTTTGGGCCGTCCATGATGGAAAAAACCATGGTAGAAGCGAGGGCGCGGAAAATATCGGGGAGTCCCCGGTTACGGTGGGTGGTCGGGGCCAAGCGATGCGCGTTTCTCTCATACATACGCGCGTGTGTGCGAGGCGTTGGTCTCTAACTGAACCCGAGCGATCGATCGATGGTTGTTAACTGAACCCGATCGAGCGATTCCTTCGCTACTGCTGCTAACTGAAGCCGATCGATGCTGCCTCTGGATGAACAGTGAGCGTTGCGGGGGGGGGGGGTTGGATGAATAGTTCCCGGTGGGGGGGGATGAACAGGACCCCGTGGTGTTGCCTCTGGATGAACAGTACCCCGATCGATCGAGCCGGTTGGGGCTAGATGAACAGGACCCTATGGAGGGCAGGATGAACAGGACCACCCCGTGGAGGGCAGGATGAACAATAGACGGTGGAGGGCAGAATGAACAGTAGCCCGTGGAGAGGTGGTTGAACAGGAGCCCGTGGAGAGGGCTGGTTGAACAGTAGCCGGTGGAGTAGCACGCGGTGGAGGCTGGATGAACAGGAGCCCGTGGATGAACAGTCACAGGTGGAGGCTGGAGGAGGTCGACGGTGGATGAACAGTAGCCCGTGGAGGCTGGAGTGGGTCGACGGTGGAGATGAACATTATCCCGTGGAGTCCCGTTTAGCGGTATGCCACACTCCTCCCGATGACCAGGATCCCTGTTTCGACCGTAGCGCTCCAACACAAGTCTGTTTCCTCCGTTTTGCGGTACGCCACACCCCTCCCGATCAACAAGACCCCCGTTTCGACCGTAGGAGGTCCGTTTCCTCCGTTTTGCGGTACGCCAGACCCCTCCCGATGAACAGGATCCCATTTCGAATGTGGCCGGTCGAACACAAGGCTGTTTCCTCCGTTCTGCGGTACGCCAGGCCTCGTTTCCATCGGCTGGTCCGTCCAAGCCCTCCCGATGAACACGACGACGCATTCCGTTCTGACCCAGCCGGTTGGCTCCCCATGAACACGACGGCGATGCTGTTTCTCCGTTCCGACCCAGCCAGGTACACGAGCCCTGACCGTACGTATGCGCGTGTAGGCGTTCGAGACCCTGCCCGTATGTACGTACGTGGTCGTATTTTCTTTCTTGCAGACTGGCCGCTGTACGTACGTGTACATGCTATGTGCGCGCCTCTACTACGACACGTGCGCGCCTCTACATCGACCAGTATGTACGTACACGTTCGCGACCAGAATGACAACGCTACGTACGCTTCGACCAGGTGGGTCCCGACTGCCAGGCACTTCCTTGCATGAGAAGATGTAGCTGGTGGGTCCCAGCAGTCAGGGGGGAATCATTTTTTTGCCCGGACGCACTTCCTTGCGCGTGAAGATGTAGCTGGTGGGTCCCAGCAGTCAGGGGGAAACGTTTTTTTCGCGAAATATGGTGGCCTATCCGGTGGGCCCCCGCTGTCAGGTGGAGGAATAATTATTTTGCATGTAATAAGGAGGCACTTCCTTGCTGTGGCCGTGGACCCAGCTGTCAGCCTCTCCACGTACGGTCCACGTCCAATGGAAGCCGTTCCTTGACCACGTTGACCACGCCGCGCCGAGAGCACCAGGGCAGTGGACGACGGCGATGCCTAGGAAGGGGACGACGTGGAGCCGGGGAAGACGCGGTAGTGGATGCCCACGCGTAGAGGAGTATGAGGGTTCACTGGTTCGCTGCGGTGTGAGGCTGCCATCGCCGCAGAATAACAGGGGGTGTGGGTGAGTAGAGGGATGGCCTGGCCAGCGGTGGGAGTAGTAGGGGGCGGTGAGGCCTCCGCCGCATCGCAGCCGGCCATGGGAGGCAGGAGCACGAGGCACGACCGGCGCTGGTTTGGGCAGTTGGAGCAAGAAGACCAGAGGTTGAAGAAGCACTACGGCTATTGGATGGACATCGTACGGTCAGTAGGAGCTAGAATCGTGCATATTGACTAAGTTGAAAAAGCCCTCCGTCCCCGTCACTTAGTAGGCCCACAAGTCAGCCTGCCACTATACTGGGTCCCAGCTAGCAGGGGAGAATTCATTTTTTTGTGCGTAATAAGGAGGCACTTCCTTGCGTGCGAAGATATAGCCGGTGGGTCCAAGCTGTCAGCGGCGGTAACGTTTTTTTCACGAAATACAGAGGCCCTTTCGGTGGGTCCCAGATGTCAGGTGGAGGAATCATTATTTTGCGCGTAATAAGGAGGCATTTCCTTGCGTGTGGCCATGGACCCAGCTATCAGCCTCTCCACGTACAGTCCACTTCAGATGCATGTCGGTCGTTGACCATGTTGACTAGGACGCGTCGAGAGCACCAGGGCGGTGGACGACGACGAGGCCTAGGAAGGGAATGACACGGAGGCAGGGAAGACTCGGCAGTTGTTTCCCGCGTGGAGGGGAGTACGACTGTACGAGGGTTTACTGGTTCGTCTGCTGTCGCCGGAGAATAACAGCAGGTGTGGGTGAGTAGAGGGATGGCTAGGCCAGCGATGGGAGTACGATGGGGCCGTGAGGCCTGCGCAGCAACGCAGCCGGCCGCGGGGAGGAGGGAGCAGGCAGTCTCGCCGACGCTTGTTTGAGCGGCTGGAGCAGGAAGAGCAGAGATTGAAGAAGCATGATGGCCGTTGGATGAAAATCCAACAGTCACTGCTTATGCATCAACCTTTTTTTAGGAAAGCCTCAAATACGTGGAAAACAGGATACATCCCATCTGCCATTATTTCTAATAATTTACAACCCATTTGCTAATTCTTAAGGTTTTTATGGATCCCATATTCTTTTTGTTAGCATTACAACCCATATTGTGGCCATGGTTAAAAAGTTATACGAAATTTTGCATATTTCGGTGTAGTCCGAACTGTTTTTAATCCCGAAATTTTGAGTCACATTCAAACTGATTTGAAAAAATGTATATCAATATAAAATCCAACAAATTGTCCATGCATAAAAATCAATGCAATTTAAAATCTTGAAATGAAAAAAAGAATTTGAAACTAATTACCGGTTTGATGTGTTTTAAAAATGTACAGCCCATTTCTCATTACTGATAGGCCATTTTCCCAGCCAGCCGAATGAAGCTCTCCTTGTCTTGAAAGTTTTGCAGCCCAACAGGCCTGACAAAGCGACTTACTTGGCAAATCACAAAAAACTAGGCTGTGGCCGTGGACCCAGCTGTCAGCCTCTCCATGTACAGTACTCTTCCGATGGAAGTCGGTCGTTGACCACATTGACCACGCCGCACCGAGAGCACCAAGGCAGTGGACGACGGCGAGGCCTAGGAAGGGGACGACATGGAGCCGAGGAAGACGCGACAGTGGATGCCCATGCGGAGAGGAGTACGAGGGTTCACTAGTTCGGCTGCGGTGTGAAGCTGCCGTCGCCGCAGAATAACAGGGGGTGTGGGTGAGTGGAGGGATGGCCTGGCCAGCGGTGGGAGTAGTATGGGGGCGGTGAGGCCTCCGCGACAGCACAGCCGACCACGGGAGGCAGGAGTAGGCGACACAACCGGCGCTGCTTTGGGCGGCTGGAGCAAGAAGACCAGAGGTTGAAGAAGCACTATGGCCGTTGGATGGACATCGTGTAGTCACTGGAGCTAGAATCGTTCATATTGACTAAGTTGACAAAGCCCTCTGTCCCCGTCAACTTAGTAGGCCCACAAGTCAGCCACCCACTATGGTGGGTCCTAGCTAGCAGGGGGTATTCATTTTTGTGTGCGTCATAAGGAGGCACTTCCTTGCGTGCGAAGATATAGCTGGTGGGTCCGACCTATCAGCGGGGGGAACGTTTTTCTGTGAAATACAGAAGCCCTTCCCGTAGGTCCTAGCTGTCAAGTGGAGGAATCATTATTTTGCGCGTAATAAGGAGGCATTTCCTTGCGTGCGGCCATAGACCCAGCTGTCAGCCTCTCCACGTACAGTCCACTTCCGATGGATGTCGTTCATTTACCACGTTGACCAGGCCGCGCCGAGAGCACCAGGGCGGTGGACGATGGCGAGGCCTAGGAAGGGAACAACACGGAGGCAGGGAAGACTCGACAGTTGTTTCCCACGCGGAGGGGAGTACGACTGTACGAGGGTTTACTGGTTCGTCTGCCGTCGCTGGAGAATAACAACATGTGTGGGTGAGTAGAGGGATGGCTAGGCTAGCGATGGGAGTACGGTGGGGCGGTGAGGCCTTCGCGGCAGCATAGCCGGCCGCGGGAGGAGGGAGCAGGCAGTCTCACCGGCGCTTGTTTGAGCGGCTGGAGCAGGAAAAGAAGAGATTGAAGAAGCACGACAGCCATTGGATGGACATCCAACAGTCACTGCTCTCATGTGCATTTTTTCTAATAATGTACGTCCCATTTGCTAATTCTTAAGAATTTTTTTGGAGCCCATCTTCTTTTTGTTAGCATTACACCCCATATTTTGGCTACAGTTTAAAAGTATACGGATTTTTGCATATTTCGGTGCGGTCAACTGTTTTTAATCCCGAAATATCGATTCACATTCAAACTATTTTGAAAAATAATTTATATAAATATAAAATCCAAATAATTGTCCACGCATAAAAATCAATGGAATTTAAAATCTTGTAATAAAAAAAAATTGAAACTAATTCCCGGTTTGATGTGTTTTAAAAATGTACATCCCATTTCTGGGCAAACTGAATGAAACTCTCCTCGCCTTGAAAGATTTGCAGCCCAGCAGGGCTGATAAAGCAAGTAGGCCTCGTTTTGGTATTTCTTCTAAAAAATAGAACTGGGCTAGCCATTTTCAGCAAGAAAAAACACAACTGGGCTCATGATGTGGTAAACATAAATAAAACCCTGGCTAGACGGGACACAGCCCCCGCACAGCCCCGTTGTTACCCTGATCCGTCACTAAAACTAGTATAAATAACAACTGCTTGTTCCTAAAAAAACTACGCGACCTGCTGGGTCCCTGGTGTCAGCCACTCGTAGTGTAATTCTCTCGTTTATTGACTACGTTGACAATGGCCGGATGGCGTGAGCCCGAGATGTCCAACCATTAGGAGGAACCATATTTTTGGGCTTGTAATATAGAGGCACTTGCTTGCGTACTGCCATGACGCTGGTGGGTCCCTACTATCATCCTCTCCACGCATAGTCATATCCTTGTTCCTCTTGTTGTTGACGACGTTGACAACGCAAGAGGGCGGCGCACCGTGCACGGCGAGCAAACCAAGGCCGCAAGGCAGAGGACGACAGCGAGGCCTCAGATGGAACGAACAGGAGCCGTGGAAGATGTGCCGGCCCAGTCGCAGGCGGAGGGGAGTACGAGGGTTGACTGGTTCGGGTGCGGGTGCGTGTTGGGGTTGACGTCGCCGGAGAATAACAGGACGTGTGGGGGAATAGAGGGAGGAGCTGGCCAATGTTGGAGGGTATGTACGGTAGGGTGGCGGAGGTGCAGCCAGCCATGGGAGGCGGGAGCAGGCAGAGCCAACGGGGTGGTTTGGTTTGGGTGGCTGGAGGAAGAAGACAAGAGATAGAAGATACACGACAGATGTTGGATGTCAATCCAACGGCTGGTAGGCATGATCATTTGTTGACTGGCTAGTAAGTCGACTCCACCTTGGATAGGCTATTTCCTCGCGGGTCCCAAATGTCAGAATCCAAATCTGTCACGGTCATGCAACCCTTCCTATGAAAATTTACAGCCCATTTGATGTGCTAGTTGGAAACAAGTTTGTGAGTGCTGGTGGGGGATAATCACTTGGCTTCTGTAATGCAAAGTGAGCCCAAGCAGCCGGTGAGAGTGATGTTATTTCTGTTGGTTGGGATTTGTTAGTTGTTACAATATTTCACTCTAAATTAAACGACTGGCAAGCCATTTTCCTTGCTTCAAAGAAAATATGACAGTCACAACCGAGTTGAAAAGGGCAAGAACATCTAACTCCAGCTTACAAACTGTACAAAAGCACGAGGGTTAATTGTTCATCAGATTTACAAAAAAAACCAGGTTGAAAAGGGCAACAACATCTAACTCCAGCACTGTTTTTGGCAGTCACGGTCAAATGGATCGGTCAGGTCCATAGAATGAACATCCTGGGTCGTAAAATTTACTGGATTATGAACACAATATGTTGTAAATAGAAGCCCGACACGTTCAGAAGCTCTTTTTCCCACCCGAAACTCCTTTGTTGCTCTTCCACATACCCATCCGTCAAAACCATGCTGCTGATAAACTTAAGCCTGATGGACAATAGTAACCTCGCATTCAGCAGGAAGAATGTGACAAATCTAGTGTTTGCACAGTTGGCTACATATCGTTCTAGCATTATTGTCTTCAATAGAATCTCATGAGAAGTGAGAAAATCCCGATGCTTACGAATCCACCGATTGGTTATAACTTTCTTACCCCGTCCTGTTGCCTAAATAGACATGAAGATTGAAAACAGTTAAGGTCTAAAAAAAGGAGTGTCGAAAGAGCAACAACTGAACGGTTAATTCTAGTACACTATATGCGGGCTTCCAATGTGCGTGAAATTATCACCTTTATATACAACTTCTCCAGACATGGAAAGCATTGCAGCAAGCCAATAATCTTGTTCAGATCAAAACTATTCATTTGGATATATAAGATCTTGACAGAATCCAGCACCATTGATAGGCCATCCATGGAGAAACTCTTCATTGAGCATAGAACATAATATTAGTACAAAATGTGTACTCCAAGATGACATATAACTTATCGCAGAAATTTAAAATGCAGCTTATGGTTACAAGTGTAGATGATAATGTAAAGTACCTGAAGAACTGTGGAGCCAAACACCATATTGAAATGAGCACAGAGATCATGTATTACACCCAAGGTCTCCAGTTTAGGCGCAGAGAGGATGGTTATTTGCAACGGTGAATAACTAGAATCAATGATCAACCTTTGAAGTGAAGGGGCATCTTGGATGATGAGCTGCCTTCCATCAGAACAAATTCCAATTATTACAAGGTTAGGCGACTTCATTTGGAGACAACCGATTCTAACTGGGAAAACAAGCACCAAGCACTCCAGGGCAGGGCAACTGGAGTGGATGATGCTGTGCAATGAGGCCTCCGATATACGAACCCGCACAAGTGAAAGTTTCTTCAAAAATGGGAGTCGAAGGTTTAGTACCAAATTGTCTGGTAGGTTGCACAGCGCAAAGGTGGCGGTGTGGAGAGAGGAGGAAAACCGCGAGATGGACATCGCTGCTGAGGGCACACGCAGATGGCATTCGGTATCTGGTAGGTGATTTCCAGGGGAATAGTAGAACTCAAGCAGCTGTAGTTCTATGAATTCAGGGGATTTCAGCCAGGCGTCCACCGTGCATGGCATGGTATGCTTGCTCAGGTAGCATGACGAGATGCAGAGGCTTTGAACGGAGCCCTGGTGGGAGGAGATGATGGCTCTGGGGATTTCAAAATCATTGAAGAGAGATAGGTGACGACAATCAAGATTAAGGGGCACGTCGCGCCATAGAGGGCACCACCGAATTAAGAGGACTTGGGTGCGGCAGCAATCCTTGGCGGGCATAAGCGAGATGATCTCCCCAAGGACGGCGTCCGGGAGATCGCTGATGCGGTCCACCCGAGATTCTACGAGTTCCTGGGATCCGGTGGGGGTGGGGTCGCCGCTTCTCCCCGCGCTGCCGGGTGCGAGATCTACAACAGGCGTCGCCGCTGGCGGGAGCCTCATCTTCTTAGTGCTGGGGTCAGCCGACTCCATTTTCCTCGAGGGCGTCGCGTCGCGCTCACGGATTAGAGCAGAGTAATGAATGATGAGCCTAGTGCAAGTGAAGAAGAAGGGGAGCTGGGGTTTTTCTGTAGTAGTGAGGAAGAAGAGGAGGTGGGGTTTTCTGTAGGAGTGAGGTGAGAAATTTGGGGGTACGAGTGGAGCGAGCTGACGTGAGGTGGGTGGGAGTGAGGAGGAAGAAGAACACCTAGGTTTTTTTGGGGGGCGGTGTGTTGGGTGTGGGTAGCGCCTCTCATTCAGTAAATATATGGACTTTTGAATTGATTTTAATATTTACTAGGGTGGATGGGCTGTTTTGTCTTGGGCCCAGAGAAACAATTACTACTAGTACAGTGGAGACACTCTACAACTACCCAGAAAAACAATTACTACTAGTACAGTGGATACAATACCGCTTCTGGATCCTCCTAGGTCATCGAAACGTATCCCTCTACTGAATGCCATTATACTTTTGTTCGCCGACATGCGGGCCATGTAGCGCGGGGGCCCAAATGCCATCCACCAAATTAGAAGGCAGTATGCAAGCGGAGAGTCACCCCGGTCGTAGCGCGCCAATAACGAGTCGTCGTATCACAAAACCCCACCTCCCCACAGTCTAAGTTTGATGGACGAAGCAACCATCATTTCACTCTTCGCTGAATCCCCTTCTCCCTCACCGTCTTCAACAAAGGCAGCACTCGCATCTGCCACTGTTCTTCTCTCCCAACAAAGGGAAGGTAAGCGGATCCGTGATGTTGGTATATTTTCATTCAGAAAAATAAGAACTTTGCAAAGCAGTAACCGATCCCCACTCTCTTTTTTGTTTCATTGTCATTGAGATTGTATTTTCCTTTCAGTGGTCTCCTAGTATTCGTCAGTTTCATGATGGACCAAGGAGAACCAGGCAAAGATCTGCCGATATTGGAGCAGACGCGGGAGGCTGATCCCCACGAGACAAAGAGCTCCAAGAAGATGGAGGCAGCCACCGAGCCGACCCCAGATACGCTCACGGCCACTACTGAGATGGTCAACGCCCTATTTGAGGATACATCCCCCATGGCACTGTAGGAGCAGTTTTCCCCCTTCGAGGATGTGTCCCCCCGCTGAGCTGCCCAAGGTGATTTTCTTCTTTGTCGATCTCGATTGTGTTTTTTCATCTAAGTATGTGGTGATGAATAATGCAAAATTTTATTAGCTTCGATGCCATGCTATACATAGTGGTTTAAATAACTTGTGTTTCTTATACTGGAAAGTAATTCAGAATTTGTTTCTGTTTCAGTTAGAGCCCTGATGCAGACAAGGATTGTGTGGTTGTACATGTCACTCTCTATGAGGCGGATGACCTGAATATACGCACTGGGAAAACAGAGTTTTTAGGCTGTTGGATCCTGGAAGCCATTTGCGCTTATACCAATGAACGGTTGTATTCCAGCCTCACTGTTGTCAGGGATGTTGTCCAGGGTGTACTGAAGCACAAGAAGTTCAAAGCTACTCCTTCGTTTGTGAGGCATACTATTCTTGTCAAGCTTACACAGGAAGATGACGTGGCATGCCTCCACTAACAAGTTTATGAGTGGCAAGGCCACAAGGTTTTCTTCATGAAGGTTCACAAGATTGAGCTTCTCCTAGACGTCCTTGATGATGTTCATTGCAAGGTCGGTCTTGTGTCCATCCCAAATTAGATCGAGGCATGAAATACTTGCCCCAGCTAGTGTTTAATAGTAGTTTGGATTCTGTCTAATTATCCGAACCTTGCTGGTTATCGGGCCCTCTGGGGCTAGTACACTATTTGAATCCGTCTATGGGAACTGCTACTACTTTTGTGTGCCCGTGAATCATCGTAATTGTTGCCGAAACAGATGCGTTCTCACTAGTTTTATCATACGAGCAGTGTGTGTTTTGATGAAATAGAGTACTCGTTTGAGAACTGTGCGCCGACATATACATAAGTACTTGTAAACACTGTTGGTGCTACCCCACTTGTAAGCAGTTGGGTAAAACACGACACATTGGCTCAGCTCGCTTCAACACTAGGCTATCGACCAGCTAACAATCAACAATCTACTATCTAACATATAAGCAACCATGTATCTTGTTACAGTGGTTCATGCAGTTAACTGAGGCCACAATGTAAATTCCAAACGTTCACACGCTAGTCCAGCGTTCATGTGGAACACTCACATTAAACTCGGCTTCATAAAAAACTTGAAAAGCATAAGTTAAGCAATTTTATACATCTCAATGATTCATAGAACATAACAAACATATACTAGTTCACAGCAAAAGACAAAGTTGTGAGAAGGTTTACAAATCAGGAAAAAACAAGCAAGGCTTCTCTGAGCAAAGGGCCTCCCCGCAGGCTTAAATTTTCTGGAGTTCACTCTGGTTTTTTCTTGTTGCCACCATCCAGGGTTAGGTTCTCTCATTCCAGAATAACCAATTATAATTGTGTTCTCAGCTGGAATGCTGAACTGAACCATGTAGTGTACTGACCAGCTGAAATTCTTGTGCATTCCACTAAATTTAAGCACCGCTATTTGCAGAAATAAGCAGACCACAATGCCTCTTGTCCGCGCACCTGTCCAAAAAACCACCATGCAGCCGTGCCAGCTAGTCCTCGGTCCATGGATGAACTGGTAGAAAGTGCATTCCGGACTAGGATGCAGTTGTTTTCGCTCGTCCCTGCACTGCAATCAGGAAGTAAAACGTACGAATCAACTTCTTTTATATTGCGTTGGTCATTCTACCTAGTAACTACCAAGGTAGGAATACCTGGAAGACGGGTGGTTAGACGACAACAACGAGGGATAGCCATCTCATTTTGCGTAGTTCTACTAAAACTGAGGTGTGTGCTTTTGATTGCGTGGATAGAAACGATACGGAGACGGACATCCCAAAACGATATGGAGACAGACATCCCTGTGTGCGCAAATACGAAACACGGTTATTTAAAAGTGACAGATATTTGCAGTGGCATATGATTAAGAGCAACATCTATTGTGTTATAACTGGCACTAGATTGACAGTATGAAAGTGTCCTTATGTAAGTAGCATCACATCACATCAACACTGCCACTAGATTAACATACAGAACAATAGCATTAGTATTACTGTCATGAGAGTAGCACATGGTCAGTAAATGTGCAATCAAATTTGTGCAGTTCCACTGAGATGAAGCAATGTTAGCGGTGTGAGATTTAAGTGGTGAGGCAGATGTGGTTGCCGAGAGCGGCAAACACTCAG
Source organism: Triticum urartu (assembly GCF_003073215.2). Classification (NCBI taxonomy): domain Eukaryota; kingdom Viridiplantae; phylum Streptophyta; class Magnoliopsida; order Poales; family Poaceae; genus Triticum; species Triticum urartu. The sequence goes on along the minus strand of NC_053026.1, from coordinate 169,569,916 downwards.
ACAGCATGTCTGCATTTGTCCCATTTTTATCTCCTTAGCGATATTTTCCTATGTGAGCACAAGAAATCTAGACTTGCTCATTCTCATTTGCGTTGTCCCCCAACACCCGTCACTTTCTTTCCTTTTTCAACCAAGAGACTGGTTGGGTAGCCAGTATCTACTACTTTCCCCCGTTTCCTCTTAGAACCAAGTCCTAGATTCATGCTACAACTTTCCCACTTTCTTCCCTGTTTGAACCAACTCTTAGAGTCGACTATATGAACTAGCTTTACCTCTAATAATAGTAAAAGTCTAGGTGGCTTTGGAACAACGGACAGAAATAGAAAAATATCCACACGAAGCCAAGTGGGGAGCTGGGGCAGTAGAGCAAGGCAGGTTTCGAAGGAATATATACCTGAGGGTTGTCGGCATGTGGCAAAGACAGCGTCGGGAGGCCGCATCTTGGACACAATACCGCAGGGAGGAAGAAGGGGTCGGAGGCCCTCCGGAGCCGGCGCTCTCTCGGAGAGAACGACACGGCCGCCGATTGGGACGCGCGGCCAAGCGTTGGTCTCCTCCCTCGCCGCCGACGACAGCGTGAATGATGCACCTACACCCCTGCCCTAGTCGAGGTTGTCCGTCCAGATTTGTGACCAGACATGAGCTGAGAGAGAGTGTGGCCACCTATGTCTTGCTTAGATCTGGAGAGCATGATAGAGTGAACGAGAGGAACCCTAGTAAAGCAAGCGCTAAGGCTCCTGCTTATATATATAGTGGAGTGATTTTATTATACCAGCTTCAAAAAAATGCGCTCCTACGTGTACCCGCAAGTGGGTGTGAGAGAACTAGTGCGTGCGTGCACCGCTTCTCGTCGTGAGAGTACAATATACTATGCCCAAAGAACGTTCGCGACAAGAGTAATAGTATAAGTGTGTGACGTGTGAGCTAAAATAAAATGTGCGCGATGTCTTTTGTTTTTAGAAGTTCTGAGGGTAGGGTGTGAAGAGCACATATGTGTGTGACGTCTACCTGCAGATAGACGGTGGGTGCGAGAGGACTCGGGAGGGTGCGTGTGCGTGAGAGAGAGGGGGGCACGTATCAATGCAATGCATGTGTCCGTAAATCATTATCCGACAAACGTTCTCCACAAGCCTTTTCCTAACGAACGCCGTAAGAACCGTTAGATCGGCATCCGACAGTGTTAGTTTTGCCATGTCATTTAACAGAACAGCCACTCCTCCTACTCACAAATCTTCCACGTGAGTGTTAGCAACTGCCGTATGCTCCCTCCGTTCCAAAATGTAGTGCATATAGCTTTATTGAAAATTCGAACCTCGCAAACTTTTACTGAGTTTTCGTGTACCAAATTGCACATGTAGAATACCCTGTATGTATCATTTCATTCATCCTCGAGAGGTAACTATAAAGATGGGGAGGAGTCTACAAAGAAAGACCATCGTATCACCTACAGCAATTTCAACCATCCTTTGGTGTAGAGGAATATCATAGGAACTCTATATGATATGATTTTTATAGGATTTTTTCCTTTAGAGCCAATTGGTTCATAGGAATAGATTCATATACTCCACATTTCAAAGGAAATAAACATGATATCATTTCTATAGCTTTAGAGCCACTTGGTTCATATGAATGGATTCCTATACTCCCATAATTTCAAAGGAAAATAAACATTAGCGTATATTCAATAGAAAAGTTCCTATGATATGAACCAAATTACATCTCTTTTCTAATCCCTCCTCATAGGAATTGAGATGCATGTCATCTCTAGATTCAATAGAAAAGTTCCTATGCTGTCAACTAAATGACATCTCTTTTCCAGTCCCTACTCATAGGAATTGAGATACTCCATGTCATCTCTTTCCCTACAACTTCCATGTATACATCTTCTATTCCTAATTAGCTAGTACAACCCACTAGTAGCTTTTTTCCAAGACATGCAACTATGGCACAAGAACTATATAGTGTGCGAATAACTTGAAAGATGGTCGCTGTATGAAGCTAATCCGACAATGCAAAGATGGCAAATCCGAGCACTACTGGCCGTTGGATATCATCAACATTCCACCAGATCTGCCACATGTACAATTTAGAAGACTCCATGGTTGAACTTAAGCATAATGCACAAACCTCAAAACACAAGCACTTCTCCTTTGTTCTAGAATCTTCTGTATCATAATTGATTTTTTAAAATGAATTGCCATTATTTGTTTTTACTTTATGCTTTACAATGCACAACCCCATGAACCTTAACATTTTTATAAAACTAATTGATTTTGAATGAGATGAACTATAAGAACTAAACAAACATCTACATCATGCATATATGACTCAAAGCTTTACATGCTACAGTGTGTATTTATTCATAATTTGGTTTCGAAATCTCATGCGTTCAATGCATGTGTACCTTACTATTTTTGAGTAGAGTAGCAAATTTCACGCGGCCCCGGGTATATAAAATGCAGGGCCCATGCATCATTGCCTTTCGGTCGAACCTACGTCCACAATTTTTTGTACGTACTATATCTCCACTGGTCCCCGAACCTAAAATGCTGCCTCGTTCCCCTAAAACCAAGCGGCCCACACATATTTAAGGCATCGAATCGAACTCAATCCCTCTCCCGTTTACTACGATGTGGCCCCGCACGCCCTAGTAGTACTTCTACAAACCCTACCGCCGCACGCATCATCGATTTTCTTCAAGAGGACGAGGGAGAAGCCGATTTGTAGTGGAGGCGCTTTCAAAAAAAGATCTATAGTGGAGACCCCTACCCTAGGGTGCCCTAGGTAGCTGCCGCACGCATCATTGGTTTTCTCTTTTCTTTATGCTCTTGCGCCCTAGAGTGAAATGATGGTTGCTTCGTCCGTCCAGCTTAATGCGGGAAAGGTGGGGCTTTGTGTTTTGACCCCTCATCGCTCATTTTCTACTACTGCGGCGCTACGACCGGGGTGCCTCCAATTCCAACCGCTGTTCCGAACTGTAATTTGGTGCATCAGACGTGGAACAAGATGGTGGATGAGCCACATGTTGGCCAAAGGGGTCCTATTAAGTGTGTCGCCATTTCGTGTGCAGACTGACCCTGCTTGAGTCGCTACGCCAACACGACAGGTGCAGCCTACCACTTGGTTTTTCTCCTTGGTGAATCCCGACTATATTGATCTAAAAATATACGTACTGAACTACCCTCTCCGTCTCGTTTTTTAGACGTCTCGGTTTATAGGGCGTGCATGTAGTTCTAGGTCATTCGTTTGACTAACTAAATCTGAGTTACTATGTACAAAAAGTATATCATTGGATTATTAAGCGGATGTAGTTTCTAAACATATACTGTTCATCACATATATAGCCAGTTAAATTCTCAACCTAGAACGACGTGCATGCCATGTAAACCTATACGGAGGAAGTATAGTAGTAAAAATGATGTGATTTTACCGAGCAATCGGCGGGGGAGCATGGCCTGTCATGCGGTCCCACGTGTCATGATGTACCAAGGCGATGCGCATGCCCCTCTTGAGGCAGAAGCAATACTATGTGGTTTGAGATGATGGTGAACCGAAGTGTGAAATAATGGTTGCTTCGTCCGTCTGGGAAGGTGCGGGATTGTGATTTGACGTCTCATTGCTCATTACTACTACTACTGGGGCGGTACGACTGGGGTGCGTCCCCCTGCTGTTCTGCACTGTTATTTGGTGTTGACACGTCGACCCGGTTGCTATATGTCCTACGTGTCAGCGACAGGAAGTACAGAATTCATGAAAGCGAGCATCGACGGAGGAGTACAAGACACGACTTGGGTTTTTGCTGCTTCGCGCGATCCATCGATACAAACCCGGACTAAAAAAAGGCGAGGGCGGGTCTTTTCCTGCGGCAGGCAGGGGAGTTTGGCATAGTCTGTTCGAGGCAAGGAGGCAAGAAGGGAAACAAGCAAATAAAGGTTGAGCGACTTAGTTTTGGGAAAATCTGATTTTACGGAGTAGGTACCCACTAGGGTTTATAGGGCTCATCTACAAAACATTCGTCTTTCCGTTTTATAAGTCTCAATTCTACTACTAGTAGTAGTACCATCACATGTTGGATTTCGAGGTGCGTTAGATCACCCGATGCAAGCAGTGTCATGAGAAAACTCACCAATGCATGTAGAAGTTCATGGAAATTTAGTGGTCATTCATGCATTCGTTCTAATTAATGCCTCAGCAAACATAACTTCCTGAGAAAAACGAGCGTACTAATTACTTGTGCAAACTAGGAGTACGGAATTAATTCGACCACTCACCGTCTACCTTGGTTGGAGAGATTTTGAAATTGAGCCATAAACTGGAAAGGAGGGAGTAGTAACTTTTGTCTCGATTACTATTTGTGGCCTTGTATAGATGCAAAATGTATTTTTTATAGTGGCCTTGTATAAGAGGGTGCTTGGATCCAAGGGACTTATTTTAGTATGACTAAAAATAGTCTCTTTAAGAGGCTAAAGTTCCAAGCACCCCTGACTAAAGAGGGGCGAAAATTAGTCTTGTGACTAAATTTTTTTAGTCAGGGGTACCCCTACTAAAATGTGGATTAGTCCTCTCTCTCCTCATTTAACTCCTCTCCTTTAACACATGCGAGTTCTGGATTGGAGGGTTTGGAGGATAATAAATGCTCATTAACTTGATTTTAGTCTCTTTAGTATTTGGATCCAAGCATGGGTGAGGCTAGCAAGTTTTAGTCCCACTACTTTTAGTCATGAGACTAAAACGTATCCAAGCACCCTCTAAGTAAATGGAGGGAGTACTAAAGGACATATATATTCCAAACAATATGATAATCTCTCTAACCAAGGTAGGGACAAGGAGTAAACGGATGGAGTACTACTTCCTCCGTCTAGGTGTGTAAGTCATCTTACATTGTGCATCGCGACCAAGGCGGAGAGGAAAACGAGAAAACTTAATGTATTTTTGCTAATTAATAGCATTGCATGCAATGAACTAACCACTGCATGTTATGTTTGGTAGTCTCAAGTCATTGAAAGCACGCACGGCTACATATCTTATTGGTTGATATGCCACAAAACAAGAAACGAGGAGGGAGTTAATGTACGGTGCCTAAGTGTTTTGGGATTATTTGGTTTTCGTAAGGTGACTTACACACCTAGACGGAGGGAGTAGTAAAATTTTCTCCTCGTCCTGGGAGCCACCACGCGCGTGGGCGAGGGAGCGGGCGTAAGGTGCCGCGAGCCACCGCGCCTGTGGACGGGGGAGACGGCGTACTAAGAAAGCTTCTCCTCGTTCTGCGAGTTGACGGGACACATCAAAAGTACTCTAGTGTATAGAGCCTTGCCTCTAAGGTAGGCCCCACATGGTTTGCCTCTTTTTTAACATAACGCGTCAAGTCGCAATTTGTTTGTTCACCCGTGGTAGACGATCCTCCCTCCATCTAGTGGACAACCAGTACACGTGTCAAGTTACCACGTGGGCTGCCTTTTCATAGAGAAATGAGCTCCACCATGTACCCGCGCGGGTGTGGTTGGGAAAGAGATGAGAGTACGTGCGCCGTGCGTGCACCTCTTCTCTTCGTGCACGTCCCCCACCTACGTGGGTGTGTGTGAGAGGGACTATAGAGATACAAACCTAGACATAATGCGCCGTCCATCCCCATGCCTCCGCCCAGTCCGACCACAAGTCACCACCACGCCCCACTCCTCCTCACCTTATCTCTCATCTTTATCCCTCCATTTTTATATACAAGGCCACTATCAAAATTACAATTTGCAGATATACAAGGCCACTAACACTAATCAATGCAATATTAATGGTGTTTGCCTCGTAGTACTACTAGCAAAGGAGGACATTAATTATCCCTTGCATGCATGCGGGAGTGTGAGCATTGGCTTGATGTGCATGAAAGAGAAGAATGCACATTAATTTACACGGCAAACAGGGAAACAAGGTGGCTTGCAACATTGAGTTAGAAGACATTAATTTTTGCCTTGGTACCTGTAATATGGGTTTGTGGCCTTGTATACAAAAATGGAGTCCGATAAAATTCTCGAGATACCATTTATCCGATAAAATTCTCGAGCAATCTTTAGTTTTTACAAAATGGGATTACTCCTGCATGGGTCAATCACAACATGTGTTTTGTAAAAAATGCATCTTGATGTTCCGTGCAATGCACGGGCATCTTGCTAGTCCATGAAAACAACACATGGCAAAATTCCACGGCGAACGAGGGATTTGAATCTGTTGGGAGGGGCTGTTTGGATCTTGCCCGGGGTAGCCAAAATATTGGTGACCCTTTTGTCCACCGGTGCCTTTGCCACCGATGAACGAGAAATGGCTCGGGTTCTCATGCATCCTCTAGCGCGCACGTTGGAGACGAGCTCACACGAGCTGTGTTCTTTTTGTCCCACCACGCCGCCCGAGCCGCCTGCAGACCGACCGGCGACCCGCAAATTACGCCATCCAACTGTAGCCGCACACATTATGACAGCAAGTCAACCAACCGGATGAAATTCACACAAACACGACGATATTTCATATAAATAATGATGAAAATCATATAAGATACCGGATTTTCATACAAACATGACGGATTTCATTACATTCAAATGAACTATGCAGTGCTAGTTCTAGACAACACAGGTATATAATACCTGGCCTAAATGGTCACCCACCAATCGATTTGTGTTCCTCATGTCCGGCAGCACGATCACCGGACTGCCGGGATCCCCGGAGGTATATGCGGGGTCGACGAAGGTCCTCGCAAGAAAAGGATCCGGCAAGACACCTACTGTGTACGCCGGCGTCGCCTCCGTGGTGGCCTTCATGGGACCCAAGCAGCGGCGGCCTCCCGTGTTCTACTTCTCCTCGATGACGGAGGTGGACGCGGAGGCGCTCACCACCGACTCGTCGCTCTCCGCGCACCTGGCTTCTGTCGCTGCTTGCATGGCACGGCAGCCGACATGGGAGTCTCAGACACAGAAACGGGAGAAGCGGTACGAGGCGGAGGCATGGACGGCAGCAACGATGCCCGTGGGCCGCTCCTCATCATGCTGGCCTGGAGCGGCGAGTTGCTGAACCGCGCGCTGGCTTGGGGCGGCAACTAGCTCCGTCGGGCGAGGGGAGGGAGGTGGATCAGCAAGCTGCATAGCTCGTATCCGGCGGGCTCGGCGGGCCACCCAGCCGGCTTGGATGCGGAATAACTACTCTTCGTAAGCCATTGTAAGAGTGGACAAAATGGTGAAGGAGGAGATAGGGGAGCGGCGGAGGTGTGCGATTCTTGGCCGGCGTTTGGCCTCGTTTAAATAGGATATTAAATAGACGGCGTACGGGAGGAGCTCGGCCAGCGTTGTGTTTAATGCCGGCCCGGTCATGAACGGACGTGTGTCCAGAGTGGGTTTCTCGGCTTCCACACGGGCGGGTTTCATGGAGGCGTTTGAATGCGGCAAGGAGGCGTGTTCAGCCAGGCGTGCAGCGAGTGGCGCCCTCGACTCTGACGTAGGACAGTGCGCCGTTCGTCCACTGATGTGTGGGCTCTTTGGGTACATGTCCTGCATGTCAGTGACCCAATGCAGGCAGCACACAGCAGAGGAACCTTTGGTGGGCCAGGGCGGTCAGAAGCGGGCATTTCATAAACCGATGATTGTTCATTGAGTGTGACATCATTCTTTTCATGTAGATAAGCCTACTATGTTGATAGCCCGTTCGATATGTTGTGATTCATAAAGACCGCTACAAACATCAATGTTCTGCTTATCACAGATAAGATTGATTAATACCCATAACAATCCATGTCCTTAACAAAGGGTGCATGCACGTATAGGTTGAGCATGTGTCTAGCGTCGTGTGCTGTGTGCATGCAGGCGTGCGAGTGTTGCGTGCGTGCAAGGGTACGTTTCAGTGTTGCATGCATGTGTGCGTACGTGCGTGTGTTCGTGAGTGCATGTGTACGCGTCAGTGTTGCACGCCTGCATGCGTGCGTGTGTTCGTTATGTGTACGTGTCAGTGTTGCACGCCTACATGCGTGCATGTGTACGTGCGGGGTGAGGCTACACGTCAGTCGACTGCCTTTTTCATCTCTGGTCATTAGATTTTCCAGCCGTTGGATACGAAATCAAGGGCCTGCAGTTTATCATCAAACTCCACCCCCCTGAGCTGCCAGCCACCACCGGCCGAACCACCGCCCCCCGCCGCTGCTACCTCTTGAGCACTGTGTTGGTTTTCCCTTGAAGAGGAAAGGGTGATGCAGCAAAGTAGCATAAGTATTTCCCTCAGCTTTTGAGAACCAAGGTATCAATCCAGTAGGAGATCACGCTCGAGTCCACACACCTACACAAACAAATAAGAACCTCACAACCAACGCGATAAAGGGGTTGTCAATCCCTTCACAGTCACTTACGAGAGTGAGATCTGATAGATATGATAAGATAATATTTTTGGTATTTTTATGATAAAGAGAAATAAAGATGCAAAGTAAAATAAATGGCAAAGGAAATAATTAAGTGTTGGAAGATTAATATGATGGAAGATAGAACCAGGGGCCATAGGTTTCACTAGTGGCTTCTCTCCACAGCATAAGTATTACGGTGGGTAAACGAATTACTGTCGAGCAATTGATAGAATTGAGCATAGTTATGAGAATATCTAGGTATGATCATGTATATAGGCATCACGTCCGCGACAAGTAGACCGAAACGATTCTGCATCTACTACTATTACTCCACACATCGACCGCTATCTAGCATGCATCTAGAGTATTAAGTTCATAAGAACAGAGTAATGCTTTAAGTAAGATGACATGATGTAGAGGGATAAACTCATGCAATATCATATAAACCCCATCTTTTTATCCTCGATGGCAATAATATAATACGTGTCGGTTCCCTTTCTGTCACTGGGATCGAGCACCGCAAGATTGAACCCAAAGCAAATCACTTCTCCCATTGCAAGAAAGATCAATCTAGTAGGCCAAACCGAATTGATAATTCGAAGAGACTTGCAAAGATAAACCGATCATACATAAAAGAATTTAGAGGAGATTCAAATATTGTTCATAGATAAACTGGATCATAAACCCACAATTCATCGGATCTCGACAAACACACAGCAAAAGAAGATTACATCGAATAGATCTCCAAGAAAATCGAGGAGAACTTTGTATTGAGATCCAAAGAGAGAGAAGAAGCCATCTAGCTAATAACTATGGACCCGTAGGTCTGAAGTAAACTACTCACACATCACCGGAGAGGCCATGGAGTTGATGTAGAGGCCCTCCGTGATCAATGCCCCCTCCGGTGGAGCTCTGAAAAGGCCCCAAGATGGGATCTCTCGAGTACAGAAGGTTGCGGCGGTGGAATTAGGTTTTCGTGGTGCTCCCGGATGTTTGGGGGATACGTGGATATATATAGGAGGAAGAAGTACGTCGGTGGAGCATCGAGGGGCCCACGAGGGTGGAGGGCGTGCCCACGGGGGTAGGCGCGCCCCCTGCCTCGTGCCCTCCTCGATCGTTTCTTGACGCCCACTCCAAGTCTCCTGGATCATGTTTGTTGAGAAAATCACGTTCCCGAAGGTTTCATTCCGTTTGGACTCCATTTGATATTCCTTTTCTTCGAAACCCTAAAATAGGCAAAAAACAGCAATTTGGGCTGGGCCTCCTATTAGTAGGCTAGTCCCAAAAATGATATAAAAGTGTAAAATAAAGCCCATTAACATCCAAAATAGATAATATAATAGCATGGAGCAATCAAAAATTATAGATATGTTGGAGACGTATCAAGCATCCCCAAGCTTAATTCCTGCTCGTCCTCGAGTAGGTAAATGATAAAAGAAGAATTTTTGATGTGGAATGCTTTCTAACATATTTCTCAATGTGATTTTTCTTTATTGTTGCATGAATGTTCAGATCCGAAAGATTCAAGATAAAAGTTTAATATTGGCATAGAAATAATGATACTTCAAGCATACTAACTAAGCAATCACGTCTTCTCAAAATTACATGGATAAAGAAAGTTATCCCTACAAAATCATATAGTCTGGCTATGCTCTATCTTCACCACACAAAATATTTAAATCATGCACAACCCCGATGACAAGCCACACAATTGTTTCATACTTTTGATGTTCTCAAAAATTTTCAATCTTCACGCAATACATGAGCGTGAGCCATGGACATAGCACTATAGGTGGAATAGAATGGTGGTTGTGGAGAAGACAAAAAGGAGAAGATAGTCTCACATCAACTAGGCATATCAACGGGCTATGGAGATGCCCATCAATAGATATCAATGTGAGTGAGTAGGGATTGCCATGCAATGGATGCACTAGAGCTATAAGTGTATGAAAGCTCAACAAAAGAAACTAAGTGGGTGTGCATCCAACTCGCTTACTCACGAAGACCTAGGGCATTTTGAGGAAGCCCATCATTGGAATATACAAGCCAAGTTCTATAATGAAAAATTCCCACCAGTATATGAAAGTGATATCATAGGAGACTCTCTATCATGAAGATCACGGTGCTACTTTGAAGCACAAGTGTGGAAAAAGGACAGTAGCATTGTCCCTTCTCTCTTTTTCTCTCATTTTTTTGGCCTTCTTCTTTTTTATGGCCTTTCTCTTTTTTTTCGTCCGTAGTCTCATCCCGACTTGTGGGGGAATCATAATCTCCATCATCCTCTCCTCACTTGGGACAATGCTCTAATAATGATGATCATCACACTTTATTTACTTACAACTCAAGAATTACAATTCAATACTTAGAACAAAATATGACTCTATGTGAATGCCTCCGGCAGTGTACCGGGATGTGCAATGATGCATGAGTGACATGTATGAAGAATTATGAGCGGTGGCTTTGCCACAAATACGATGTCAACTACATGATCATGCAAGCAATATGAAAATGATGAAGTGTGTCATAATAATGGAATGGTGGAAAGTTGCATGGCTATATATCTCGGAATGGCTATGGAAATGCCATAATAGGTAGGTATGGTGGCTGTTTTGAGGAAGGTATATGGTGGGTTTAAGGTACCGGCGAAAATTGCACGATACTAGAGAGGCTAGCAATGGTGGAAGGGTGAGAGTGCGTATAATCCATGGACTCAACATTAGTCATAAAGAACTCACATACTTATTGTAGAAATCTATTAGTTATCAAAACAAAGTATTGCGCGCATGCTCCTAGGGGGATAGATTGGTAGCAAGAGACCATCGCTTGTCTCCGACTGCCACTCATAAGGAAGATAATCAATAAATAAATCATGCTCCGACTTCATCACATAACGGTTCACCATATGTGCATGCTACGGGAATCACAAACTTCAACACAATTATTTCTCAAATTCACAACTACTCAACTAGCATGACTCTAATATCACCATCTCCATATCTCAAAACAATTATCAAGTATCAAACTTCTCATAGTATTCAATGCACTTCTATGAAAGTTTTTTATATTAAAGCAAATTTCCATGTTGTTCTAAAGGACTCTCAAAGTAACATAAGTGAAGCATGAGAGGAAAATAGTTTCTATAAAACAAATCTACCGCCGTGCTCTAAAAGATATAAGTGAAGCACTAGAGCAAAAACTATATAGCTCAAAAGATATAAGTGAAGCACATAGAGTATTCTAATAAATTTCAAATCATGTGAGTCTCTCTCAAAAGGTGTGTACAGCAAGGATGATTGTGGTAAACTAAAAAGCAAAGAATCAAATCATACAGGACTCTCCAAGCAAAACACATATCATGTGGTGAATAAAAATATAGCTCTAAGTAAAGTTACCGATAGACGAAGACGAAAGAGGGGATGCCTTCTGGGGCATCCCCAAGCTTAGGCTTTTTGGTGTCCTTGAATTTTACCTTGGGGTGCCATGGGCATCCCCAAGCTTAGGCTCTTGCCACTCTTTGTTCCATAATCCATCAAATCTTTACCCAAAACTTGAAAACTTCACAACACAAAACTCAAAATAGAAAATCTCGTGAGCTCCGTTAGCGAAAGAAAACAAAACACCACTTCAAGGTACTGTAATGAACTCATTCTTTATTTATATTGGTGTTAAACCTACTGTATTCCAACTTCTCTATGGTTTATAAACTCTTTTACTAGCCATAGATTCATCAAAATTAGCAAACAACACAAGAAAAACAGAATCTGTCAAGAACAGAACAGTCTGTAGTAATCCGTAGCTAACGCAACTTCTAGAACCCCAAAAATTCTAAAATAAATTTCTGGACGTGAGGATTTTATCTATTAATCATCTGCAAAAAAGAATTAACTAAATATTACTTTCCAAATAAAAATGGCAGCAATTCTCGTGAGCACTAAAGTTTCTGTTTTTTACAGCAAGATCAAAAAGACTTTCCCCAAGTCTTCCCAACGGTTCTACTTGGCACAAACACTAATTAAACAAAAAAAGCACAACCAAAACAGAGGCTAGATAAATTATTTATTGAATAACAACAAGTAAAATATTGGGTTGTCTCCCAACAAGCGCTTTTCTTTAAAGCCTTATAGCTAGGCATGAGATTTCAACGATGCTCACATGAAAGACAAGAATTGAAGCAGAAAGAGAGCATCATAAGACACGTGACAAACACATCTAAGTCTAACATACTTCCTATGCATAGGCATATTATAGGCAAACAAATTATCAAGGCAAGCAAAAACTAGAATATGCAAGGAAGCGGAAAGAAACAGTAGCAATCTCAACATAACGAGAGGTAATTTAGTAACATGAAAATTTCTACAACCATATTTTCCTCATAATTACATGTAGGATCATAAGCAGATTAAACAGTATAGCTATCACAAAACATATTCTTAACACGATCCACATGTATGCAAAGTTGACACTCTTCCAAAATAGTGGGATTAACATTAACTAAAGTCATGACCTCTCCAAACCCACTTTTATCAAAAACTTCATAAGATTGAACATTCTCCAAATATGTGGGATCTAAACTTGACACTCTTCCAAAACCACTTTCAATATTATTGCAAACATTATAATCAATCTCATATTTATCATGGGGCTTAAATAAATTTTCAAGATCATAAGAAGAATCACCCCAATCATGATCATTACAACAAGTAGTAGACATAGCAAAACTAGCATCCCCAAGCTTAGGGTTTTGCATATTATAAGCACAATTGACATTAATAGAATTAGTACTATCATCATTGCAATCACGCTTTCTATTCAAAGATCCATCGTGAATCACTCCATAAAGTACTTCATCACAATTTTTAGATTCACAAATTTCAAGCAAAACTTCATAAAGATAATCTAGTGCACAAAACTCACTAGCAATTGGTTATCATAATTGGATCTCTTAAAAAGATTGGCAAGCAGATGAGGATCCATTGATCTTAGGTTCTCTGTTTAGCAATAAATAAACAACTATTCCAACCAAACGAACAAACGAGCCAAGTAAGACATCAAAGCAAATGGAAAGATCAATAGAAGAAGGGCGGACAAAATGACAAGGGTGAAGTGGGGGAGAGGAAAACGAGAGGCAAATGGAAAATAATGTAATGCGAGGGATAAGGGTTTGTGATGGGTACTTGGTATGTCTTGACTTGTGCGTAGACTCGGCAACAGTGCCAAAAATGGCTCATTGTTAGGAGTCAAATCTTGACTTTACTTGGCGCGAATCTCCCCGGCAACGGCGCCAGAAATCCTTCTTGATACCTCTTGAGCACTGAGTTGGTTTTCCCTTGAAGAGGAAAGGGTGATGCAGCAAAGTAGCGTAAGTATTTCCCTCAGTTTTTGAGAACCAAGGTATCAATCCAGTAGGAGATCACGCTCGAGTCCCACGCACCTACACAAACAAATAAGAACCTCGCAACCAACGCGATAAAGGGGTTGTCAATCCCTTCACGGTCACTTACGAGAGTGAGATCTGATAGATATGATAAGATAATATTTTTGGTATTTTTATGATAAAGAGAAATAAAGATGCAAAGTAAAATAAAAGGCAAAGGAAATAACTAAGTGTTGGAAGATAGACCCGGGGGCCATAGGTTTCACTAGTGGCTTCTCTCCAGAGCATAAGTATTATGATGGGTAAATGAATTACTGTCGAGCAATTGATAGAATTGAGCATAGTTCTGAGAATATCTAGGTATGATCATGTATATAGGCATCACGTCCGCGACAAGTAGACTGAAATGATTCTGCATCTACTACTATTACTCCACACATCGACCTCTATCCAGCATGCATCTAGAGTATTAAGTTCATAAGAACAGAGTAATGCTTTAAGTAAGATGACATGATGTAGAGGGATAAACTCATGCAATATGATATAAACCCCATCTTATTATCCTCGATGACAATAATACAATACGAGCTTTTTCTCCGGCGATCCCCACCCCACCGCCCAATCAACACCCCCACCGCCGGTGACTGCCAACCAAAGGTCTCACGACTTCGAGTACCCACCGACCACTAATTTATTACCATTTTTGTCCTTCATATATGCGCTGACGGGTGGGCCCTACGGTAATGTGCGCTACTAAATGTGGACCATTTGACTGGTCAATTGATCGTGTCATCAACAAATTATGGAGCTGTATGGTGAGCCAGTGACTGTATGATCACCCTAAAGTGTATTTTATTAACACAGTACAGACTCAAAGTACCATTTCTTTCTTTCATATACGGGTAGACAGGCGGGCCCCCTGGTTACGCGCCCCGATGGTGCAACACTAGTTGCGCCACATGGAACGTTTGACTGGTCAATTGATTGTGTCATCAACAAAATACAGAGTTGTACGGGTGAGCCAGTGACCGTATAATCATGACATGTATTTTTTTAACACGGTACATAAGCAAGGGCTCATATATACGTGCAAGCACTCACCGCTATAAGCGCACACACGCAAACCCTACCCCTATGAGCACCTTCGAGAGAGTGGGCCAGCATATGATCTTGAGATTTTACAAAGTCACCATAGGTGCCTCGTAGTCGAGTGGAACGTCTCCTCCCACTGAACGCACATCGCCAGAAAATACTGAAATTAACCCAGGATAAATGCGAGCACCGGGACTTTAACCCTGGTGGGCTCGAGAAACCACTGTCCTCCTAACCATTCAACCATATGTTGGTTAGCACGACAAAATGTATGTGGTGACGGTGATGAGCTTATTCTGAAGTCCAGTGCCATATCATGCTTTCGCTTCAAATACAACGACCGTAAGTGTCATCAACAAAATACGGAGCACGCATCAAATGCAAAGTCCGTCAGTGTCATCAAGAAAATACGGAGACGTATCGTGAGCTAGATACCGTATGATCACCATGAGAATGTATACGGTGACCGTAATGAGCATATTCTGAACTCCAGTGACCGTATAGTGCTTTAGCTTGAAATACAGTGACCGTCATGCGTGAATGTGTCATGGGCATGCATACTTTTAGAGGGCCTAGAGATAGTTTGTGCGCGTACATGAAAGTGGTGTAGAAAGAGGGGATGTCCGGTGAAGACAAGGAGAGATATGCCCTTCATTTCTCTTTCCCGTGACTAATATTTTAGGAGAATATATAAACATTCACAATGCAGAACAAATATTTTTGGATGCACCATGCAATTAACTTTCATGTATAACATTGTACTATTGTATGTCCTTATTTTCTTAGTGGCCGATTGCGTGTGTGGTGTGGTGGGCACATCATTTCTAGTTGCGGTGGGTCAACATAAGGACTCATGGGTTGGTTCCATCAAGCGCCACATAGGTTGGATCGAGATGCGTTATACGAAGACCCATGTGGAGGACTCGACGTACAACACGAAGCTAGCTACCAGAGTCGTGGAGGACTCTATCCCAACTGGTGATAAGCCGACTATATATGATTTGAAAACCTAGGCCCCGAGTATGTTATAGAAGCTTGGGGGCTAGCTCGTCGATAGTATACACACACGCACAATGCCTGGTATTCATGTGTACTTTGTACACACCCCTATCACTAATATACAGTACCAGGAGTAGGCTTTTTCCTCAACTGCAAGGGTCCGAACTAGGGTAAAACTTTGCCTCGTATTACCATCCAGCCTAACAGTCAGGGATATCCTACCAAATGATATGATGGAATCATATCTGCCAACTACTAAGAGAGAGGTGTGTCTGGGGGGCAATGTGTGCGAGAGAGGCCTAAAGATAATGTGCATGCGGGAGACACGTAGGCACATATATGTGTGTATAGAGGGCTAGTAGAGATCGTGCGTGTATGTATATGCATGTGAGAGAAATAGTGTTTTCCAACTGAGATTAGTGAAAAAAGTGGTACATAGTAGTCAGAAAGAGAGAGAGAGAGAGCATGTGCGTGAGACTCCCCGACACCCCGAGAGAGATTGTGAGCATGTGTGAAAGAGAAATGCCGATGCATATAAAGTGTGTGCACTTATGTGGTAGATAGAGAGAGATATAGCACGTTTGTGAGAACGGGCCGAGGCATAGTGCATCTACGTGTAAAAGGCGGTTCTACGCATTAAATTAAAATATAAATGACATTATTATTTTTGTATGAGATCATGAATTTTGCAAATTGCGTATGGGCGAAAATCGGTCTATCAGACACCCATACTCTATTGAATTCTAGCATGTGCATGTGTTTATTTCATATTATCGATCCATAGAGTGAGAGCGGTTTGAAATACAGGCAATGGATGCTTTTGCAATTCATATATAAACATTAATTAGTGCACTCCATGTTGTTAGTGTGAAGCACTTTATACATTTGTCACTTGCATGGATACATTCCAAATTGCTATCTACGAAATAGAATACATGTCGAATTCAACATAAAGGGGGTTTTGAAGATTCGAATTCATAGGAAGTGCATTCATCTATTTGAACCCGAGATAATGGCATTTGTAAATCAGATGTAAAAGGGGGCATCAATCTTTGTTGTGCATTTAAACATGCTATATATTCATACGCATGTCTAACTTTTTTTGCAACCAAAGAGATTATATCTGGAACCATGCATGAACTGAGGTAAGTTGCATATTTTTTAATATATACTCGTGTACAATGTATATTCAAATGTACCACCTCCATTCCAAAATAATCGTCGCTTTAGGATTTTCAAGAGTAAAGATTTGTGAAGTTTGACAAATCCTGAATGTTCAATTCAAGAGAACCGAAAACGTTAATACTTCTGCTCCCAAATATTGAACGAAGCGCCAAATAGGCCTCTGGTCACCCGAAACCGCGCGAGACTAATTTTTGGTGGTAGGCAATTACTGTCCTGACTCTGGCCTGTGTAGCCTATTGTCCCGATGTCCACCGGGGTAGGTTTGTAACTTCACCAAGACGCCAGTCTCAACCGCCTCCGAGAAGCATTCATACACCGTGGGCGCCTAAACACCCATGCGCTTGGCCAAAATCTACCCCGCCCACATTTGGGACACCTGAGATTACTGTCCTACCCCCAACCCGCAATATGTCCGAAATTTTAGATGGGGGCAAAGTTTGTAACTTTCCCCAAATTTCAAACAAGTGCGTCCCAAACCAAAACATTGTTCCCCCTTAGTTCCCCACCTCCCTCCGTTTCCCCATTCATACTCCATGGGCGCCAAAACGCCCTCCCCACCAGTCGCGAAACCCTAGCCTTCTCCGTCCTCCACCCCATAGCGCCCAATCCACCGCCACCCTCCTCCATCACGCCGGAGCCGGTACGCCGACGTCGTCGTCCAACGCAACCGCAACCGCATCGCCCTCAAGGACTTAGCAGCTGAAGCCGATGTAGAGCTGCCTCCACGATGCCGACGCCGACGTGCGCCATACCAGAACTACTTCGACCACGCCGTCCTGCGCCTCACTGCTGCCGCTCCACTGTCGCAACCATCCACCGCACCGAATCTGTTCCCGCTATGACGTCGTTCGCCGCCTCGGATCTGCTTCCCCGCCGCCGACAGACGGCCACCGCACCACACTCAACAACTTGGCCATGGGTTTGTCCAAGGCTGCACCATCCTCCACAACTTCTCGTTTCCAGCGAACCACAAGAAGATCGTTGGAAAAACAGAAGGAGGACACAACACTGCCAGCAGAAAGAAGTACTCCTCTTCCCTTATTCGTGCAAACCTTACGTCTCTGCTCACACCGTATTCATCCCACGAAAGAAACTAGTTGAGCGCTTCTTACTGCATCTTCTTCATGATAATAAATGCACAAGGTTTCCTCCCTTTACTATTTCACCTTCGCTAGAGGTCAGTAGCCTGCCTGGATTTCAATTCAGGGTCAGTCGAACCACAATTAAAAGAAGTAGCACCCGCTTAGGCGCGTGGAGCACCTAGTCCGCCTGTTCACCGGGGAAGTGGCGCATCGATGTCTATCATAGGGGTGTGGGGCCTAGGAGCTGCTTGCACCTGATCTGGAGGTCGGCGGGGCTTGAATGGATTGCCGGGGGGCGGTGCCAAGCACGGCGGTGCGGTGAGGTCGAGGGGAGGGCGCAGGTAGGGGACTGGGCCGGTGGTCGCTGCTGTTTCAAGGAAGATTGTCAACACTGACTGGCTGGAGGTTGATGAAGGCGATCTGCCCGTTCTTTGTACATCGTACGGTGCAGAAAAAATGGACTGACCTATTTCTTTTCAGTCGAATGTTATTTTCATAGAATCCTGTAGTAATTTAGTGTGCCATGCATGTTGCAGATCTATCATATGTCTCCCGTCATTTATTTCTCACTGACCTGCTATCTGCTACCTTTACACTGTACTAATTGTGCACACACTTCACCCATACTCACACTATTGTTTTTATGCATGGGTATTTTAGACTCTGACGCAGTGTTGATAAATGCTGAAAAGAAAAGACAGAAGTCGCTCCAGTGTAATTCGAAGATAAGCACTAAGCGTTTCAGCGCTCTAAAGGATGCAGTGTCAGCAGTTGGAGATAGTAAACGTACCTCTGCAGTTGATGATCTCAATTGCCACACACAACCAACCCAGGTGCTTGCTTTAACTTCGCGCTGTCAAATGTGGTTGCATGTTGCATATGGTGTCTAGCTTGTATTGCTTCCAATTTGGTTAAATTGCATCTGCTTACTTTACACATTATACCTTTGATAATGACATGCCTTCCTATTTTTGATACATACTCCCTCCGTTCGGAATTACTCGTCCAAGAAATGAATGTATCTAGATGTATTTTAGTTGTTGATACATCCATTTTTGTGACAAGTAATTCCGAATGAAGGGAGTACTAAATATGTCTATTAACCATGTTCATACATCAGACTAATGCTCTTTTATATCCCTCGTCAGTCACTTATGATGAGACAGTCACCCGGGTGGGTTACTGTGAGACGCCATACTCGTTTAAAGAGTGCAATGTCATCCTCCCCACATGATTCTCAAGAAACAGCAACGCTAAATGAAGATAGTCAACATATCTCTCTAGTTGATGACCGCAATTCCCCCACACCACCATCACAGGTGCTTGCTCTAACTTCGCAGTGTGATATGTGGTTGCATGTTGCATACGGTGTCTAGCTTGTAATGCTTCTAATTAGGGTAAATTGCATCTCCTTAGTTTACACATTATACCTGTGAATATGACATGCCTTCCTATTTTTGGTACACACTACATCTATGTGTTAACCTTGTTCTTACATGAAACTACCTCTCTTCTGTATCCTGCATCAATCACTTACGATGAGTCACCTTTATTCGTTGCATATTGCATATTATTTCTAGCTTGTTGCCATGTATTGCTTCTAATTTGGTCAAATACATTTGTTAGGGCACCCTTTTAATTTGGCAGAGTGATATTGGTTTCATATTTCATATGGTTTCTAGCTTGCATTGATTCTAACAAGTTCAAGCACCTTGTGCTTAGTTTACACTTTATACATCATACATGTCAATATGTCACGTTGTCCTGTTTTTCATACATACTCCATCCTCCTATCATCGGTTGCCTTACATGAAAGTAGTGTTCGTCAGTATCATGCATCAATGAGTTCTGAAGAGCAAATTTTATTCCTTTTTCTTGTGGGTTTGACTTGACAAGGCAAAATCAAGAAAGAGGAAGGAAAAGAGTAAGGAAGGCGATGATGGTGGTCCTCTGCAGCAACGTAAACGGATCATCTGTATCGATTCTCCTTGTACTGATAGTGCATTACAAGGTCCAAGTCTCCGCTCCCCTACTCCACCATCCAAGGTGCTTGCTCCAACTTGGTAGTGTGATATCTGGTTGCATGTTGCATATGGTGTCTAGCTTGTATTGCTCCTAATTAGTGTAAACTGCATCTGCTTAGCTTACACATGATATGTGTGAATATGACACGCTTTCCTGTTTTTGGTACATACTATATATGTCTATCACACCATGTTCTTACATGAAACTACTCTTCTTGTGTATCCTGCATCAGTCACTTATGATGGAACACCTTTAAGTTGGCAGTGTGATATTGGTTTGTGTCTTGAATATGATTTCTAGCATGTATTGCTTCTAGTTTGATGAACGCCACCTATGACGAGACAATTTTAACTTGGCAGAGTGATATTGATTGCACCTTTCATATGGTGTCTAGTTTGCAGTGCTTCTAATTTGTTGAAGTGCCTTCTGCTTAGTTACCACATCATAGGTGTGAATATGTCAAGCCATCCATTTTTCGTACATATTCCATCCTCGTATCATGACTTTGCCTTTCATCAGAGTTGTGTTCGTCAGTATCATGCATGAATGAGTTCTGAAGAGCGAATTATATTCCTTTTTCTTGTCGGTTTGACCTCACAATGCAAAATCAATAAAGCTGAAGGAAATTGGCAAGGCATTGGATGATGGTGGTCCTTCCGAGCAACTGAAACGGAGGTTCTCTACAGATTCTACTCCGCCATCCTCCCAACAAGATTCGCAAGACAACACAAGGCTAGACAATCAACGTAGCTGTGTAGATGATGAGCACATCTCCCCTACTCCACCATCATAGGTGCTTGCTCTAACTTGGCACTATTATATGTGGTTGCATGTTGCGTATGATGTCTAGCTTGTATTGCTTCTAACTTTGTTGAATTGCATCTGCTTACTTTACACATAATGCCTGTGAATATGACATGTGTTCCTATTTCTAGAACATACGTGTACATGATGAGCACATCTCCCCTACTGCACCATCACAGGTGCTTGCTCTAACTTGGAACTGTTATATGTGGTTGCGTTTTCCGTATGATGTCTAGTTTGTATTGCTTCTGATTATGTTGAATTGCATCTGCGTAGCTTACAACTTATACCTGCAACGATGACTTACCCATAAGACACATTTAACTTAGGACTGTGATGTAGGTTGCATCTTGCATTGTCTTCTAGCTTGTACTGCTTCTAATTTCCTGAAATGGCACTTACGACGAGACACTTTTTACCTGATAGAGTGATATTGGTTGCATGTTCATATGGTGCCTAGCTTTCATTTCTTCTAATTTTTTTGAAATGCCTTCCGCTTACTGTTTTTTCATACATATTCCATCCTCCTATCATACGTGTGAATATGAAACGTTGTCTTTTTTGTATATATTCCATCCTCCTATCCCGCGCTTGCCTTACATCAAAGTAGTGTTCGTCTGTATCATGCATCAACCAGTTATGCAGAGCTAATTTTATTCATCTTCTTGTGATTTTGACTTCATAAGGCAATATTAGAAAATAGGAAGGAAAAGAGTAAGTTAGGGGATGTTGGTGGTCCTCCGCACCGACGCAAACAGAGACTCTCTAGATTTGCCACTGCTACTGCTAATGAAGTTGAAGTCCCAAGTCTAGATGACGAGTTCATCTCCTGTACTCCACCATCGCAGGTGCTTGCTCTAAGTTGACAGTGTGATAATTGGTTTCATGTTGCATATGTTATCTAGCCTGTATTTCTTCTATTTTGATTAAATTGCACCAGCTGAGTTCATACATTATACATGTGCATATGACATGGCGTTCTATGTCTCGAATACACTGCATCTATCTATCATACCATGTTCTTACATAAAAGTACTGCTGTTGTGTATCCCGCATCAGTCACTCATGATTGGACACTTTTAACATGGCAGTTTGATAGTGGTTGCATCTTGCATTGATTTCTATGTTGTACTGCTTCTAATTTTTTTGAATTGCCACTTATGACAAGACACTTTTAACTTGGGAGAGTAATATTGGTTGCATCTTTCATATGGTGTCTAGCTTGCATTACTTCTATTTTCCTAAAAATCCTTCTACTTAGTTTACACATCGTAGCTGTGAATATGTCATGCCGTCCTGTTTTTCTTACATATTCCATCCTCATACGGCTGTCTTACATCAAAGTATTGCTTGTCTGTATCATGCATCAATGAGTTCTCAAGAGCGATTTTATTCTTTTGTGTTGTGGGTACGGCTTGACATGGCAAAGTCAAAAAAGAGCAAGGAAAATAATATAGTAGGGAGTGGTGTTACTCGTCGGGTGAAACATAAAAGGATCTGCCGTCTAGATT
This sequence comes from Triticum urartu, assembly GCF_003073215.2. Lineage (NCBI taxonomy): Eukaryota > Viridiplantae > Streptophyta > Magnoliopsida > Poales > Poaceae > Triticum > Triticum urartu. The sequence continues at coordinate 169,547,479 of NC_053026.1, read as the reverse complement.
CTGCTGGTACTTATAGTGCAGTAGAAGGTCCAAGTCCACTGGCTAAATCTACAAACACAGTATCACCTGCTCCACCAGCTGCAGCATCCGCTTCAACTGTACCAGCATCTCAATGAGTTACTCGTTCGTTTGCTCCGGAACTAGCCAGTTCCCAAGCTGCCCTCACAGCTAACACTATTTCCGAAGCACTGCTGACACAATAGGACTTGGCAAGATCAGACGAACCTCATGAGCATCAACACCAAGATGGTACCTGACCGGGTCAAGTTGCAGTTGCATGCTCCTTTATATATACTCTCACAGTTTGATGTACACTAACACTTTCCATATTCGTTGTTGAACTAGCACCATGACGCAAGCGGAAACAGACATTAGGGATAATGCTTGACAGATTAAGAAAATCTAAAGGAGGAAGAATGGAGATCCATTTTGAGGCAGGTTTAAAAAGGCCACGTGATGCTATAGAGTCAGCCAAGTTAGTATCAGAGGCAGCCGTTGTCGTTAGGTGTCATGCACGTATCCTCCCAACATGGATCCAGTACAGGAATGAGAAAGACAATACCTAGTTTAACACCTTCCTTGACCATTTATCCGTAAGTAATGTTATTCATCGCAATTAGTAATATTGTCTTGCTCTGTCCCATACTTTCTAGCTTCCTCCTAATAAGACTCACATTCTTTTTTCAACAGATGAGGTTCAAGTTGGATCCGAAAGATGATGCAACTAAACAAGCATGCACTCATGTTTTTCAGTCTGCTCTGCGATAGTATCGGTACCACCTTAGAAAATCTCACTTTGAAGGCAAGTCTAACAATGAAATCGCCCAAACATCTCCAGTGGAATATATTACAGATGAAGACTGGACAACCCTCCTTAAACACTGGTCTGATCCAAAGTATCAGGTAGGCTATAAGTATTTGATCAGACAACATATTGAACTTGTATTTATGTATGTGCCTTACAAGTGTATCTTCTTCTAGGCTAACTGTTTGAAGAACAAGACCAACCATTCTAAAGTGAAATTCCAATAGACAACATGATCTTGTAGCTATATTGCACACTGTGAGGCTCTTGTAAATAGCTGCTACCTCCTTTTTTCTGTGCCATATTATCATATCTATATTGACTTGTTCCAAATACGGAGGAAAGCCTGTGCAGACCAAAAAGAACCTGAACCGAATGCAGTGCAAATCTTCAAGGATTGCCACACCAGCAAGATGAAGGGCATGAGCACACCAGTTCAAGCCGTTGTTGTAAGTCCTTACTCCTCCTGCCTTTGAACTGATTGGTACTGTGATGTGTTCATTTAACTACTTGGTTTGCAGCCAATGTCAGTTACTCTGTTCACTTTTATACACAGTTGTCTTAACATATCATTTCACCTTACATGGTTTAAAAGAGATGCGAGATATTCTTTTGGTCTTGATCTGTATTCTAGTTGTTATGTTCACGTGCGCACACAATGATAAAATAGCCTGTTTGCCCATGATGTGAATGATGTCATACTATGTTCATCCTACTTTAAACCATGTCTCTTTATCCTTAGATGTCAACGAATATGAGGAAATAGACAATACAGTAGGCATGCTACATGGACATATGTTCCAAAAGTGATTTTATTATGTAGTTGCCACTACAATACATGCTAATGTATTACAGTAGTTCACCAAATAAGTTATGTATAAACGTGTAACCTACTTTGTTTGTTTTTGTCTCATTAGTAACTTATCTGGTACACTAATCTACAAGTTGAAACTTTCAGGAAGCTATGGAAAAAATGATTGAACAGCCACAACCACCTGAAGGTGATGAGGCTACCACAGGCACAATGTCACCTCTTGATGGAGTGCGTCAGTATCTCTCCACTAACAGTGCAAAAAGCACCTTCCTGCGTAATTCTGGGTTGGTTGTCAAGGTAACCTCGTCCAAATCGCCCACTGAACAAAATCTTCCTGCTAGACAAAGTAATATATCTGTGCTCCAGACACAAGTCCAATCCCTAATGGAAGTCATTTTGGAAACAAGAATAGTGGTTGACAAATGTCGTCAAGATATGAATGGTTTTGAAACCAGACAATCAGACATTTGCTTCGTTGTTCAAGAGCAATGGCGGAAAAAAGGTGAAGAGTGTGTTGCTCCATCAGATTCTACAGCCTGAAACATTAGCACTCAGGTCAAATGATCTGTGCTTCTATACATCTGATGGTGCTTTTATCTGCAAGGACTGTAAACTTTATGCCAACAGGCCTTTTGTTGTGATACAGCATTTATGATGCTGCCAAAGGCTGCAATAATTACGATGCTATTTTTGTATAGTGTAGGTTTATCTTAGTAATGTATTCAGCCGAAAGCTTCGTAGGAGCCCAGCATGCCAACATTCGTCGGGCCCATTCCAATTGGGATAAAAACGATTATGGACCGAAACTTGCATGTAGCCCACTAAAAATATCTGGGCCTAAATCAGCATAAGATTTCATATTTTTCTGGTAGGCATGTGCCCATAGTGGGCCTTTAATAGGCTTAAACATAATTTGGGCCCTTAGTAACAATAGGCCATTTACAGGTGTAAATATCTCGAGCCCATAAAAAACATGGGCCTTTAAAAGACCGAAAGTGAGATTGGGCCCATTTACGATGCAGATCTTTCACAGGCCGAAATTCGGACGGGCCGTAAATGCACCGACCTAATACACGGGCCTTTAACAGGCCGGAAGTTTGGTTGGGCTAGATTATTGTCATTTTTATATGGGCCGTTAATGGGCCCGATGTGACGTTGGGCCACATATGGCCCATGTATTTCGTCCGCCTTAACAGGCCGAAAATCACAACAGGCCAAAAGTGGCCCAAATCTATAATGGGCCTCTAACAGGCCGAATGCCAGACATGGCCGAATAGGACCCAAATCCTTCACGGTCGTTTATGGGCCGAAAGTTTCAATGGCCTGTAAATGGGCCCAAATGAAGCAGGACCTTTAACATGCCAGAAATACACCGGGCCGTAATTCGGCCCATACACTTAGCGGACTGTTAACGGGCCAGAAGTGACCATGGGCCGCGATGATGATAAGTTTAGGACAGGCCGTTGACAGGCCAATTTCACACTAGCCGTACGGGCCTTAACTGAGAATGTTGGGCCTTTAGCTGGGCCGGCCTATTATGGTCCGCAAAATCTTGCGGGCCTTTAGCTGGGTCGGCCCATTATGGCCCGCAAAATCTCGCGGGCCTTTTGCTGGGTTGGCCCATTATGATACACAAAATCTCGTGGGCCTTTTGCTGGGCTGGCCCATTATGGACCACAAAATCTTGTGGGCCTTTAGTTGGGCCGACCCATTTAAACTTTATGGGCCACTTTTGGGCCGGCCCATGTGTCAACATATCATAGGCGCATCTCTCCCATTGGATGAGCGACACCTGTGCCAACGCGGAGCTGGCACGTGTTTCCGTTAGCCAATCAAAATTTTACACGTGGAAAATCCCCATTGGTTCAGGCTGTTAATGGGTTATCAGATCCAAAACCGGACCCGATAGCTTAACGGCGTCCCGTTACGGTGGATGCCACGTGTCGGTCACCCTTGACGAAAGCACTTCTGTGACGCGAAATTTATCGTCATGGAAGTGGACACTTCCGTGATGCTAATTTTGGTAATGTCATGGAACACTTCTACGACAGCACAGGATGACTATCTTCATTCTGTCATAAATTTGTCATGGATGTACATGCATGATAGAAAATGTGATCAACCGTGACAAACACGTATCATCACGGAAGTGTGTTTTTTTGTAGTGGGTAATTGATAACCCACAAGTATAGGGGATCACAACAATTTTCGAGGGTAGAGTATTCAACCCAAATTTATTGATTCGACACAAGGGGAGCCAAAGAATATTCTCAAGTATTAGCAGCTAAGTTGTCAATTCAACCACACCTGGAAACTGAATATCCGCAGCAAAATGTTTAGCACTCCCTCCATTCCAAAATATAGTGCGCCCGCGTTTCCCGAGGTTCAACTTTGACCATAAATTTAACCAACGAGACCAACTGCGTCGGGAGAAAAAAATATATAATTGAAAACTTACGAATTCACTGGTATAATTTTTGCTCCCGTCGCAATCAGTCTTGATAGTTAAATTTACTGTCAAAGTTGAAGCACGAGGATAGAGGAAGCACTACATTGTGGAATGGAGGGAGTAGCAAAGTAATATGATAGTAGTGGTAATGGTGGCAAAAGGTAACGGTAGCAAAAGTAATATTTTTGGGTTTTGTAGTGATTGTAACAGTAGCAGCGGAAAAGTAGATAAGCGAAGAACAATATATGAAAAGCTCGTAGGCTTGGATCAGTGATGGAGAATTATGCCGGATGCGATCGATCATGTAATAGTCATAACCTAGGGTGACACATAACTAGCTCCAGTTCATCAGTGTAATGTAGGCATGTATTCCGAGTATAGTCATACGTGCTTATGGAAAAGAACTTGCATGACATATTTTGTCCTACCCCCCCGTGGCAGCGGGGTCTATTGGAAACTAAGGGATATTAAGGCCTCCTTTTAATAGAGTACCGAACCAAAGCATTAACACATAGGGAATACATGAACTCCTCAAACTACGGTCATCACCGGGAGTGGTCCCAATTATTGTCACTTCGGTGTTGCCGGATCATAACACATAGTAGGTGACTATAGACTTGCAAGATAGGATCAAGAACTCTCATATATTGATGAAAACATAATAGGTTCAGATCTGAAATCACGGCACTCGGGCCCTAGTGACAAGCATTAAGCATAGCAAAGTCATAGCAACATCAATCTCAGAACATAGTGGATACTAGGGATCAAACCCTAACAAAACTAACTTGATTACATGATAAATCTCATCCAACCCATCACTGTCTAGCAAGCCTACAATGGAATTACTCATGCACAGCGGTGAGCATCATGAAATTGGTGATGAAGGATGGCTGATGATGACGATGGCAACGGATTCCCCTCTCCGGAGCCCCGAACGGACTCCAGATCAGCCCTCCCGAGAGAGTTTAGGGCTTGGCGGTGGCTCCGTATCGTAAAACGCGATGAATCCTTCTCCCTGATTTTTTCTCCCCGAAAGTGAATATATGGAGTCAAGGTTGAGGTCGATGGAGCGTCAGGGGGCCCACGAGGTAGGGGGGCGCGCCCCCACCCTCGTGGACAGGTGGTGCCCCCCTGACATGGATCTTTCTTCCAGTATTTTTTATATATTCCAAAATAATTCTCCGTTGATTTTCAGGTCATTCCGAGAACTTTTATTTCCGCACAAAAATAACACCATGGCAATTCTGCTGAAAACAGCGTCAGTCCGGGTTAGTTCCATTCTAATCATCATTGTTCAAGAATTCACCCGATTAATCAGTTAATGGGCCAGTTAATCACTACTCGTAGCATGGCCGAATCGAATAACACCTATTCGTCACGTTAACTTGTCAGGCCAATTAATTGGCCAGTTAGACCGATTAATGAGTTGTCATGCCGATTAATCCGTGCTGGCTCATTAACGGGTGGGCAAACAAAGCCCAAAATTTTGGCACATAACCCCTTCCGGCCCCATGCCTCTCCTTAATATATAGGATTAATAATTTTACCTCCTCTCTATGCTTTTCATATGTGTATGGAAGCATATTTTGGTATACTACATAGCTGGGAGCATGAGAGTATGGTATAATACATTAAAAAAACTAGATATATGTTGGCAAGTTTCTATTCAATCTACCGATTAATGGTCGACAGATTAATCCGGTTAATAGGCCGATTCACCGATTAATCACAACTCCTAAACTGACCGAGCAGCTACCAGTTAACGATTTCTTGAACATTTCTAATCATGCAAGTTAGAGTCCAAAACAAGGGCAAAAGTGTTTGGAAAAGTATATACGACGAAGACGTATCAACTCCCCCAAGCTTAAACCTTTGCTTGTCCTTAAGCAATTTAGTTGATAAACTGAAAGTGATAAAGAAAACTTTTACAAACTCTGTTTACTCTTGTTGTTGTAACTATGTAAAGCCAGCATTCAAGTTTTCAGCAAAGATTATGAACTAACCATATTCACAATAACATTTAGGTCTCATGTTTACTCATATCAACGGCATAATCAACTAGCGAGCAATAATAGTAAATCTCGTATGACAACACTTTCTCAAAATTTTCTACGTGTCACCAAGATCAATCTAGGAGATACTAGCAACGAGAGAGAGGGAGTGCATCTTCATACCCTTGAAGATCGCTAAGCGGAAGCGTAACAAGAACGTGGTTGGTGCAGTCGTACACGCAGCTATTCAGATCGCGGTCGATTTCGATCTAAGCATCGAACAATGGCGCCTCCGCGTTCAACACACGTACAACCGGGAACTTCTCCTCCTTCTTGATCCAGCAAGGGGAGAGGAGAAGTTGAGGGAGAACTCCGACAGCACGACGACGTGGTGGTGATGGAGCTCGTGGTTCTCTGGCAGGGCTTCGCCAAGCGCTACGGAGGAGGTGTAGGAGAAGGGAGGGGCTGCACCAGGCAAGGGGGTGCGGCTTCCCTCTCTCTCCCTCACTATATACAGGGGAAGGGGGGAGGAGGAGGCGCCCTAGGGTTTCCCTAGGGTAGGGGCGGCGGCCACAGGGGAAACCCTAGATGGGTTTGGGCGCCCCACCCCTAGGAAACTTGCCCCCCAAGCCGGGAGGGGTGGCTGCCCTAGGGGAGGCTCCCCCATCTCTCCAGGTTACGTGAGATGGGGTGGGGGCACTCAGCCCCTTAGTGGGCTGATGTGCCCCCTCCCCTTGGCCCATAAGGCCCCCAACGCTTGCCGGGGCCTCCGAAACCCATTTCGGACACGCTGGTCGTCACCCGGTACCCCCGGAACAATTCCGGACTCCAATACCCTTCGTCCAATATATCGATCTTCACCTCCAGACCATTCCAGAACTCCTCATCATGTCCGGGATCTCATCCGGGACTCCGAACAACCTTCGGTAACCACATACTATTTCCCATAACAACTCTAGCATCACCGAACCTTAAGTGTGTAGACCCTACGGGTTCGGGAACCATGTAGACATGACCGAGACATCTCTCCGGCCAATAACCAATAGCGGGATCTGGATACCCATATTGGCTCCCACATGTTCCACGATGATCTCATCGGATGAACCACGATGTCGGCGGTTCAATCAATCCCGTATACAACTCCCTTTGTCTATCGGTATGTTACTTGCCCGAGATTCGATCGTCGGTATCCCCATACCTCATTCAATCTCATTAGAGGCAAGTCTCTTTACTCGTTTTGTAACGCATGATCCCGTGACCTACTCCTCTAGTCACATTGAGCTCATTATGATGATGCATTATCGAGTGGGCCCAGAGATACCTCTCCGTCATACGGAGTGACAAATCCCAGTCTCGATTCGTGCCAACCCAACAAACACTTTCGGAGATACCTGTAATGCACCTTGATAGCCACCTAGTTACGTTGTGACATTTGGTACATCCAAAGCATTCCTACGGTATCCGGGAGTTGCACAATCTCATGGTCTAAGGAAATGATACTTGACATTAGAAAAGCTTTAGCAAACGAACTTCACAATCTTGTGCTACGCTTAAGATTGGGTCTTGTCCATCACATCATTCTCTAATGATGTGATCCCCTTATCAATGACATCCAATGTCCATGGTCAGGAAACCTTGACCATCTATTGATCAACGAGCTAGTCAACTAGAGGCTTACTAGGGACATATTACGATCTATGTATTCACACATGTATTACGGTTTTCGGTTAATACAATTATAGCATGAACAATAGACAATTATCATGAACAAGGAAATATAATAATAACCATTTTATTATTGCCTCTAGGGCATATTTCCAACAGTCTCCCACTTGCACTAGAGTCAATAATCTAGCTCACATCGCCATGTGATTAACACTCATAGTTCACATCGCCATGTGACTAATACCCAAAGAGTTTACTAGAGTCAATAATCTAGTTCACATCACCATGTGATTAACACTCAATGAGTTCTAGGGTTTGATCATGTTATGCTTACGGGAGAGGTGTCAGTCAATGGGTCTGCAACATTCAGATCCGTGTGTTCTTTGCAAATCTCGATTTCATATTGTAGATGTTGCTACTATGCTCCACTTGGAGCTATTCCAAATGGTTGCTCCACTATACGTGTCCGGTTTGCTACTCAGAGTCATCCAGATAGGTGTTAAAGCTTGCATCGACCTAACCCTTTACGCCGAACTCTTTATCACCTCTATAACCGATAAACATTTCCTTATTCCTAAGGAAAATTTTGACCACTGTCCAATGATCCACTCCTGGATCACTCTAGTACCCCCTTGCCAGACACGTGGCAAGGCACATCGCGGTACACAGTGTGTCATATCGTATAGAGCCTATGGCTAAGGCAAAGGGGACAACTTTCGTCCTTTCTCTTTCTTCTACCGTGGTCGAGCTTCAAGTCTTAACTTCACACCTCACATCTCATGCAAGAACTCCTTCTTTGAATGACCCATCTTTAACTCCTTCAAGTGTTGGAAATATGCCCTAGAGGCAATAATAAAATGGTTATTATTATATTTCTTTGTTCATGATAATTGTCTATTGTTCATGCTATAATTGTGTTATCCGGAAATCGTAATACATGTGTGAATACATAGACCACAACATGTCCCTGGTGAGCCTCTAGTTGACTAGCTCGTTGATCAAAAGATAGTCATGGTTTCCTAACTATGGACATTGGATGTCATTGATAACGGGATCACATCATTAGGAGAATGATGTGATGCACACGACCCAATCCTAAGCATAGCTCAAAGATCGTGTAGTTCGTTTGCTAGAGCTTTTCCGAATGTCAAGTATCATTTCCTTAGACCATGAGATTGTGCAACTCCCAGATACCATAGGAGTACTTTGGGTGTGCCAAACATCACAACGTAACTAGGTGACTATAAAGGTGCACTACGGGTATCTCCGAAAGTGTCTGTTGGGTTGGCACGAATCAAGACTGGGATTTGTCACTCCGTATGATGGAGAGGTATCTCTGGGCCCACTCGGTAATGCATTATCATAATGAGCTCAATGTGACCAAGTGGTTGATCACGGGATCATGCATTACGGTACGAGTAAAGTGACTTGCTGGTAACGAGATGGAACAAGGTATTGGGATACCGACGATCGGGTCTCGGGCAAGTAACGTACCGATTGACAAAGGGAATTGTATACGGGATTGATTGAATCCTCGACATCGTGGTTCATCCGATGAGATCATCGAGGAGCATGTGGGAGCCAACATGGGTATCCAGATCCCGCTGTTGGTTATTGACCGGAGAGTTGTCTCGGTCATGTCTGCGTGTCTCCCAAACCCGTAGGGTCTACACACTTAAGGTTCGGTGACGCTAGGGTTGTTGAGATATTAGTATACGGTAACCCGAAAGTTGTTCAGAGTCCCGGATGAGATCCCGGACGTCACGAGGAGTTCCGGAATGGTCTGGAGGTGAAGATTTATATATAGGAAGTCAAGTTTCGGCCATCGGGAAAGTTTCGGGGGTAATCAGTATTGTACAGGGACCACCGGAAGGGTCCCGGGGGTCCACCGGGTGGGGCCACCTATCCCGGAGGGCCCCATGAGCTGAAGTGGGAGGGGAACCAGCCCCTGGTGGGCTAGTGCACCCCCCATGGGCCTCCCCCTGCGCCTAGGGTTGGAAACCCTAGGGGTGGGGGCGCCCCACTTGGCTTGGGGGGCAAGCCAACCCCCTTGGCCGCCGCCCCTCTTCGAGATCTCATCTCCTAGGGCCGGAGCCCCCCTAGGGGTCCTATATATAGTGGGGGGGAGGGAGGGAAACCGCACCCTAGCCCCTGGCGCCTCCCTCTCCCTCCTGTGACACCTCTCCCTCTCGCTAAGCTTGGCGAAGCCCTGCCGAGATCGCCGTTGCTTCCACCACCACGCCGTCGTGCTGCTGGATCTCCATAAACCTCTCCTACCCCCTTGCTGGATCAAGTTGGAGGAGACGTCTTCCCAACCGTACATGTGTTGAACGCGGAGGTGTCGTCCGTTCGGCGCTAGGTCATCGGTGATTTGGATCACGACGAGTACGACTCCATCAACCCCATTCTCTTAAACGCTTCCGCTCGCGATCTACAAGGGTATGTAGATGCACTCCCCTCTCCCTCGTTGCTAGATGACTCCATAGATTGATCTTGGTGATGCGTAGAAAATTTTAAAATTCTGCTACGTTCCCCAACAGTGGCATCATGAGCTAGGTCTATGCGTAGTTTCTATGCACGAGTAGAACACAAAGCAGTTGTGGGCGTCGATATTGTCAATTTACTTGTCGTTACTAGTCTTATCTTGATTCGGCGGCATCGTGGGATGAAGCGGCCCGGACCGACCTTACACGTACGCTTACGTGAGACTGGTTCCACCGACTGACATGCACTAGTTGCATAAGGTGGCTAGCGGGTGTCTGTCTGTCCCACTTTAGTTGGATCGGATTCGATGAAAAGGGTCCTTATGAAGGGTAAATAGAAATTGGCATATCACGTTGTGGTTTTGGCGTAGGTAAGAAACGTTCTTGCTAGAAACCTATAGCAGCCACGTAAAAACTTGCAACAACAATTAGAGGACGTCTAACTTGTTTTTGCAGCATGTGCCGTGTGATGTGATATGGCCAAAAGGATGTGATGAATGATATATATGTGATGTATGAGATTGATCATGTTCTTGTAATAGGAATCACGACTTGCATGTCGATGAGTATGACAACCGGCAGGAGCCATAGGAGTTGTCTTAATTTATTTATGACCTCCGTGTCAACATAAACGTCATGTAATTACTTTACTTTATTGCTAAAGCGTTAGCCATAGTAGTAGAAGTAATAGATGACGAGACAACTTCAAGAAGACACGATGATGGCGATCATGATGATGGAGATCATGGTGTCATGCCGGTGACAACGATGATCATGGAGCCCCGAAGATGGAGATCAAAAGGAGCAAATGATATTGGCCATATCATGTCACTATTTGATTGCATGTGATGTTTATCATGTTTTACATCTTATTTGCTTAGAACGACAGTAGCTTAAATAAGATGATCCCTCGTAATAATTTCAAGAAAGTGTTCCCCCTAACTGTGCACCATTGCGAAGGTTCGTTGTTTCGAAGCACCACGTGATGATCGGGTGTGATAGATTCTAACGTTCGAATACAACGGGTGTAAGCCAGATTTACACACGCAATACACTTAGGTTGACTTGACGAGCCTAGCATGTACAGACATGGCCTCGGAACACGGAAGGCCGAAAGGTCGAGCATGAGTCGTATAGAAGATACGATCAACATGAAGATGTTCACCGATGTTGACTAGTTCGTCTCACGTGATGATTGGACACGGCCTAGTTGACTCGGATCATGTTTCACTTAGATGACTAGAGGGATGTCTATCTGAGTGGGAGTTCATTGAATAATTTGATTAGATGAACTTAATTATCATGAACTTAGTCTAAAATCTTTACACTATGTCTTGTAGATCAAATGGCCCAAGCTAATGTTGCCCTCAACTTCAACGCGTTCCTAGAGAAAACCAAGCTGAAAGACGATGGCAGCAACTATACGGACTGGGTTCGGAACCTGAGGATCATCCTCATAGCTGCCAAGAAAGATTATGTCCTAGAAGCACCACTAGGTGACGCACCCATCCCAGAGAACCAAGATGTTATGAACGCTTGGCAGTCACGTGCTGATGATTACTCCCTCGTTCAGTGCGGCATGCTTTACAGCTTAGAACCGGGGCTCCAAAAGCGTTTTGAGCAACACGGAGCATATGAGATGTTCGAAGAGCTGAAAATGGTTTTCCAAGCTCATGCCCGGGTCGAGAGATATGAAGTCTCCGACAAGTTCTTCAGTTGTAAGATGGAGGAAAATAGTTCTGTCAGTGAGCACATACTCAAAATGTCTGGGTTACATAACCGCTTGACTCAGCTGGGAGTTAATCTCCCGGATGACGCGGTCATTGACAGAATCCTTCAGTCGCTTCCACTGAGCTACAAGAGCTTTGTGATGAACTTCAATATGCAGGGGATGGAAAAGACCATTCCTGAGGTATATTCAATGCTGAAATCAGCGGAGGTGGAAATCAAAAAGGAACATCAAGTGTTGATGGTGAATAAAACCACTAAGTTCAAGAAAGGCAAGGGTAAAAAGAACTTCAAGAAGGATGGCAAGGGAGTTGCCGCGCTCGATAAGCAAGCTGCTGGGAAGAAGTCAAAGAATGGACCCAAGCCTGAGACTGAGTGTTTTATTGCAAGGGACGTGGTCACTGGAAGCGGAACTGCCCCAAATACTTAGCGGACAAGAAGGCCGGCAACACTAAAGGTATATGTGATATACATGTAATTGATGTGTACCTTACCAGTACTCATAGTAGCTCTTGGGTATTTGATACCGGTGCGGTTGCTCACATTTGTAACTCAAAGCAGGAGCTGCGGAATAAGCGGAGACTGGCGAAGGACGAGGTGACGATGCGCGTCGGGAATGGTTCCAAGGTCGATGTGATCACCGTTGGCACGCTACCTCTACATTTACCTACGGGATTAGTTTTAAACCTCAATAATTGTTATTTAGTGCCAGCTTTGAGCATGAACATTGTATCAGGATCTCGTTTAATTTGAGATGGCTACGCATTTAAATCCGAGAATAATGGTTGTTCTATTTATATGAGAGATATGTTTTATGGTCATGCTCCGCTAGTGAATGGTTTATTCTTAATGAATCTCAAGCATAATGTTACACATATTCATAGTTTGAATACCAAAAGATGTAAGGTTGATAATGATAGTCCCACATACTTGTGGCACTGCCGCCTTGGTCACATAGGTGTCAAACGCATGAAGAAGCTCCATGCAGATGGATTTTGGAGTCTCTTGATTACGAATCATTTGACATGTGCGAACCATGCCTCATGGGTAAAATGACCAAGACTCCGTTCTCAGGAACAATGGAGCGAGCAACCAACTTATTGGAAATCATACATACTGATGTGTGCGGTCCAATGAGTGTTGAGGCTCGCGGTGGCTATCGTTATGTTCTCACCCTCACTGATGACTTGAGTAGATATGGGTATGTCTACTTAATGAAACACAAGTCTGAGACCTTTGAAAAGTTCAAGGAATTTCAGAGTGAAGTTGAGAATCAACGTGACAGAAAAATCAAGTTCTTGCGATCAGATCGTGGGGGAGAATACTTGAGTCACAAATTTGGCACACACTTAAGGAAATGTGGAATAGTTTCACAACTCACGCCGCCTAGAACACCTCAGCGTAATGGTGTGTCCGAACGTCGTAATCGCACTCTATTGGATATGGTGCGATCTATGATGTCTCTTACCGATCTACCGCTGTCATTTTGGGGCTATGCTTTAGAGACTGCCGCATTCACTTTAAATAGAGCTCCGTCGAAATCCGTTGAGACGACACCGTATGAATTGTGGTTTGGGAAGAAACCTAAGCTGTCGTTTCTAAAAGTTTGGGGATGCGATACTTATGTCAAGAAACTTCAACCTGAAAAGCTCGAACCCAAATCGGAAAAATGCGTCTTCATAGGATACCCTAAAGAAACTATTAGGTATACCTTCTACCTCAGATCCGAAGGCAAGATCTTTGTTGCCAAGAATGGATCCTTTCTAGAGAAAGAGTTTCTCTCGAAAGAAGTAAGTGGGAGGAAAGTAGAACTTGATGAAGTATTACCTCTTAAACCGGTAAGTGGCGCGACTCAGGAAAATGTTCCTGAGGTGCCTGCACCGACTAGAGAGGAAGTTAATGATGATGATCATGAAACTTCAGATCAAGTTGCTACTGAACTTCATAGGTCCACCAGGACGCGTTCCGCACCAGAGTGGTACGGCAACCCTATCTTGGAAATCATGTTGTTAGACAATGGTGAACCTACGAACTATGAAGAAGCGATGGTAGGCCCGGATTCCGACAAATGGCTGGAAGCCATGAAATCCGAGATAGGATCCATGTATGAAAACGAAGTATGGACTTTGACTGACTTGCCCGTTGAACGGCGAGCCATAGAAAATAAATGGATCTTTAAGAAGAAGACAGACGTGGATGGTAATGTGACCATCTATAAAGCTCGGCTTGTCGCTAAGGGTTATCGACAAGTTCAAGGGGTTGACTACGATGAGACTTTCTCACCCGTAGCGAAGCTGAAGTCCGTCCGAATCATGTTAGCAATTGTCGCATTCTATGATTATGAGATATGGCAAATGGACGTCAAAACGGCATTCCTTAATGGTTTCCTTAAGGAAGAATTGTATATGATACAGCCGGAAGGTTTTGTCGATCCTAAGAATGCTGACAAGGTGTGCAAGCTCCAACGCTCGATTTATGGGCTGGTGCAAGCATCTCGGAGTTGGAACATTCGTTTTGATGAGATGATCAAAGCGTTTGGGTTTACGCAGACTTATGGAGAAGCCTGCATTTACAATAAAGTGAGTGGGAGCTCTGTAGCATTTCTCATACTGTATGTGGATGACATACTATTGATGGGAAATGATATAGAATTCTTGGAAAGCATAAAGGCCTACTTGAACAAGTGTTTTTCAATGAAGGACCTTGGAGAAGCTGCTTATATATTAGGCATCAAGATCTATAGAGATAGATGGAGACGCCTCATTGGTCTTTCACAAAGTACGTACCTTGACAAGATATTGAAGAAGTTCAAAATGGATCAGCCAAAGAAGGGGTTCTTGCCTGTATTGCAAGGTACGAGATTGAGCACGGCTCAATGCCCGACCACGGCAGAAGATAGAGAAAAGATGAGTGTCGTCCCCTATGCCTCGGCCATAGGGTCTATCATGTATGCTATGCTGTGTACCAGACCTGATGTAAACCTTGCCGTAAGTTTGGTAGGAAGGTACCAAAGTAATCCCGGCATGGAACACTGGACAGCGGTCAAGAATATCCTGAAGTACCTGAAGAGGACTAAGGATAGGTTTCTCGTTTATGGAGGTGACGAAGAGCTCATCGTAAAGGGTTACGTCGATGCTAGCTTCGACACAGATCTGGATGACTCTAAGTCACAAACCGGATATGTGTATATTTTGAATGGTGGGGCAGTAAGCTGGTGCAGTTGCAAGCAAAGCATTGTGGCGGGATCTACATGTGAAGCGGAGTACATGGCAGCCTCGGAGGCAGCACAAGAAGCAATCTGGGTGAAGGAGTTCATTACCGACCTAGGAGTCATTCCCAATGCGTCGGGCCCGATGACTCTCTTCTGTGACAACACTGGAGCTATTGCCCTTGCCAAGGAGCCCAGGTTTCACAGGAAGACCAGGCATATCAAGCGTCGCTTTAACTCCATTCGTGAAAGTGTTCAAAATGGAGACATAGATATTTGTAAAGTACATACGGACCTGAATGTGGCAGATCCGTTGACTAAACCTCTCCCTAGAGCAAAACATGATCAACACCAGAACTCTATGGGTGTTCGATTCATCACGATGTAACTAGATTATTGACTCTAGTGCAAGTGGGAGACTGTTGGAAATATGCCCTAGAGGCAATAATAAAATGGTTATTATTATATTTCTTTGTTCATGATAATTGTCTATTGTTCATGCTATAATTGTGTTATCCGGAAATCGTAGTACATGTGTGAATACATAGACCACAACACGTCCCTAGTGAGCCTTTAGTTGACTAGCTCGTTGATCAAAAGATAGTCATGGTTTCCTGACTATGGACATTGGATGTCATTGATAACGGGATCACATCATTAGGAGAATGATGTGATGGACAAGACCCAACCCTAAGCATAGCTCAAAGATCGTGTAGTTCGTTTGCTAGAGCTTTTCCGAATGTCAAGTATCATTTCCTTAGACCATGAGATTGTGCAACTCCCGGATACTGTAGGAGTGCTTTGGGTGTGCCAAACGTCACAACGTAACTGTGTGACTATAAAGGTGCACTACGGGTATCTCCGAAAGTGTCTGTTGGGTTGGCACGAATCAAGACTGGGATTTGTCACTCCGTATGACGGAGAGGTATCTCTAGGCCCACTCGGTAATGCATCATCATAATGAGCTCAATGTGACCAAGTGGTTGATCACGGGATCATGTATTACGATATGAGTAAAGTGACTTGCCGGTAACGAGATTGAACGAGGTATTGGGATACCGACGATCGGGTCTCGGGCAAGTAACGTACCGATTGACAAAGGGAATTGTATACGGGATTGATTGAATCCTCGACATCGTGGTTCATCCGATGAGATCATCGAGGAGCATGTGGGAGCCAACATGGGTATCCAGATCCCGTTGTTGGTTATTGACCGGAGAGTCGTCTCGGTCATGTCTGCGTGTCTCCCGAACCCGTAGGGTCTACACACTTAAGGTTCAGTGACGCTAGGGTTGTTGAGATATTAGTATATGGTAACTCGAAAGTTGTTTGGAGCCCCGGATGAGATCCGGACGTCACGAGGAGTTCCGGAATGGTCCGGAGGTGAAGTTTATATATAGGAAGTCAAGTTTCGGCCATCGGGAAAGTCTCGGGGGTAATCGGTATTGTACCGGGACCACCAGAAGGGTCCCGGGGTCCACCGGGTGGGGCCACCTATCCCGGAGGGCCCCATGAGCTGAAGTGGGAGGGGAACCAGCCCCTGGTGGGCTGGTGCGCCCCCCATGGGCCTCCCCCTGCGCCTAGGGTTGGAAACCCTAGGGGTGGGGGCGCCCCACTTGGCTTGGGGGGCAAGCCAACCCCCTTGGCCGCCGCCCCCCCTTCGAGATCTCATCTCCTAGGGCCGGCGCCCCCCTAGGGGTCCTATATATATGGGGGGGAGGGAGGGCAGCCGCACCCTAGCCCCTGGCGCCTCCCTCTCCCTCCCGTGACACCTCTCCCTCTCGCTAAGCTTGGCGAAGCCCTGCCGAGATCGCCGTTGCTTCCACCACCACGTCGTCGTGCTGCTGGTTCTCCATCAACCTCTCCTTCCCCTTGCTGGATCAAGTTGGAGGAGACGTCTTCCCAACCATACGTGTGTTGAACGCGGAGGTGCCGTCCGTTCGACGCTAGGTCATCGGTGATTTGGATCACGACGAGTATGACTCCATCAACCCCGTTCTCTTGAATGCTTCCGCTCGCGGTCTACAAGGGTATGTAGATGCACTCCCCTCTCCCTCGTTGCTAGATGACTCCATAGATTGATCTTGGTGATGCGTAGAAAATTTTAAAATTCTACTATGTTCCCCAATATCAAGATCATGTCAAGGTATGTGCTCTGTGAAAGTCTTAATAGGCGTCTTGATCTATTTCTATAGATCTTGATACCCAACATGTAAGCAGTTTTACACAGGTCTTCCTTTGAAAAACTCCATTCAAACAACCCTTTATGCTTTCTAGAAATTCTACATCATTTCCGATCAACAATATGTCATCAATATATACCTATCAGAAATGTTGTAGTGCTCCCACTCACTTTCTTGCAAATACAAGTTTCTTGCAAACTTTGTATAAACCCAAATGCTTTGATTGCCTCATCAAAGCGTATGTTCCAACTCCGAGATGCTTGCTCCAATCCATAGAAGGATTGCTGGAGTTTGCATACCTTTTAGCATCCTTAGGATCGACAAAAACTTTTGGTTGTATCACATACAACCTTTCCTCACGGAGACCGTCAAGGAAACTTTGTTTTGACATCCATCTGCCAGATTTCGTAAATGAAAAATGCAGCAACTGCTAACACAATTTTAACAGACTTTAGCATCGCTATGATTGAGAAAAGTCTGATCATAGACAACTCCTTGAACTTGTCGGAAACTTCCTTGAGACAAGTCGAGCTTCATAAATGGTGACATTACCATCAGCGTCTGTCTTCTTATTAAAGATCCATTTATTCTCAATGGCTTGCCGATCATCGGGAAAGTCCACCAAAGTCCATACTTTGTTCTCATATATGGATCCTATCTCGGATTTCATGGCTTCCAACCATTTGTTGGAATCCGGGCCCACCATCGCTTCTTCATAGCTCATAGGTTCATAATTGTCCAACAACATGACCTTTAAGATAGGGTTACCACTCAGAAGTTGTACACACCCTTGTCGACCTACGATGTTTGATAGTAATTTGATCTGAAGCTTCGTGATCATCATCATTAGCTTTCTCCTCAACTGACTTAAGTGCCACAAAAACATCTTTCTGTGATGCGCTATTCTCTGGTTGAAGTGAAGGTTCAACAACCTCATCAAGTTCTATCTTCCTCCCACTCAATTCTTTCAAGAGAAACTCTTTCTCGAGAAAGGACCTGTTCTTAGCAACAAACTGCCCTTGGATCTGAGATAGAAGGTATACCCAATTGTCTTGTTTGGGTATTCTATGAAGATACAATTTTCCGCTTTGGGTTCGAGCTTTTCCGATCGAAGCCTATCGACATAAGCATCGTAGCCCCAAACCTTAAGAAACTACAACTTTGGTTTCTTGCCAAACCATAGTTCATACGGTGTCGTCTCCAAGGACATAGATGGTGCATAACCCCCAAAAATAGCGGTAGATTGGTAAGAGACATCATACACCATATCCAATAAGGTTCGATTACGACGTTCGGACACACCATCATGCTATGGTGTTCCAGGCGGCGTCAACTGTGAAACGATTCCACCTTGTCTTTAGTGATTGCCAAACTCATAACTCAGATACTTTCCCTTTGATCAAATCGAAGGAACTTGATCTTCTTGTTACGATGATTCTCAACTTAACTCTGAAATTGCTTGAACTTTTCAAACAGTTCAGACTTATGCTTCATTAAGTAAATATACCCATATCTACTCAATTCACCGGTGAAGGTGAGAAAATAACGATATCCACCGCGTGCGTCAACACTCATCGGACCGCACACATCAGCATGTATGATTTCCAAGAAGTCACTTGCCCGTTCCATTGTTCCAAAGAACGGTGTTTTAGTCATCTTGCCAAAGAGGCATGGTTCGCATGTGTCAAATGATTCAAAATCAAGTGACTTCAAAAGTCCATTAGCATGGAGGTTCTTTCACGCGCTTTACACCAATATGACCTAAGCGGCAGTGCCACATGAAAGTGGTAGTATCATTATCAACTCTACATCTTTTGGAATCAATGTTATGAACATGTGTATAACTACGACCGGGATTCAATAAACCATTCACATCGGGTGCATGATCATAGAAGGTATTATTCATGTAATCAGAATAACCATTATTCTCTGACTTAAATGAATAACCATATTGCAATAAACATGATCTAATCATGTTCATGCTCAACGCAGACACCAATGCAATCAACATTTATCTAGGTTCAACACTAATCCTGAAGGTAGAGGGAGTGTGCAATGGTGATCACATCAACCTTGGAAACACTTCCAACACACATCGTCACCTCGCCCTTAGCTAGTCTCCGTTAATTCCGTGGCTTTTGTTTCGAGTTACCAATATTAGCAATTGAACCGGTATCTAATACCCAGGTGCTACTAGGAGTACTAGTAAGGTACACATTAATAACACACATATATCAAATATACTTTTGTTGAAGTTGACAGCCTTCTTATCTACCAAATATTTGAGGCAGTTCCGCTACCACTGACCGTTCCCCTAATTGAAGCACTTTATCTCGGGTTTGGGTTCTTGGGTTTCTTCACTGGAGCGGCAACTGGCTTTCCATTCAAGAAGTTTCCCTTCTTGCCCTTGCCGTTCTTTGAAATCAGTGCTCTTGTTAACCATCAACACTTGACGCTCCTTCTTGATTTCTACCTTTACAGCCTTAAGCACAACGAACAGCTCCGGGATTATCTTCCCTTGCATGTTATAGTTCATCACGAAACTCTAGTAGCTTGGTGATAGCGACTGGAGAACTTTTGTCAATCACTATCTTATCTGGAAGATTAACTCCCACTTGATTCAAGTGATTGAAGTACCCAGACATTCTGAGCACATGCTCACTGGCTGAGCTATTCTCCTCCATCTTGTAGGCAAAGGTCTTGTCAGAGGTCTCAACCTCTCAACACGGGCATGAGCCTGAAATACCAATTTCAGCTCTTCGAACATCTCATATGTTCTATGGCGTTCAAAACGCTTTTGGAGCCCCGACTCTAAGCCATAAAGCATGGCGCACTAAACTATCAGGTAGTCATCAGTACGTGTCTACCAGATGTTCACAACATCCACAGACGACGCCAGAGGGGTTGGCACACCGAGCGGTGCATCAAGGACAGAACCTTTTGTGTAGCAGTGAGGACAATCCTCAGACTATGGCCCTAGTCCGCACAATTGCTTACAATATCTTTCAACTTAGTCTTTCTCTAGGAACGTATTAAAACAAAGAGCTAAAGCGCAAGCTATTAGTCCACAACATAATTTGCAAAGACAATTTAGACTATGTTCATGATAATTAAAGTTCATCTAATCAAATTATTCAATGAACTCCCACTTAGATAGACATCCCTCTAGTCATCTAAGTGATACATGATCCGAATCGACTAGGCCATGTCCGATCATCACGTGAGACGGACTAGTCATAAACGGTGAACATCTCCATGTTGATTGTATCTACTATACGACTCATGTTCGACCTTTCGGTCTCTCGTGTTCCGAGGCCATGTCTGTACATGCTAGGCTCGTCAAGTCAACCTAAGTGTTATGCATGTGCAAATCTGGCTTACACCCGTTGTATTCGAACGTTAGAATCTATCACACCCGATCATCACGTGGTGCTTCGAAACAATGAGCCTTCGCAACGGTGCACAGTTAGGGGGGAAACTTTCTTGAAATTTAAGTGAGGGATCATCTTATTTATGCTACCGTCGTTCTAAGCAAATAAGATGTAAACATGACAAACATCACATGCAAATCATAAAGTGACATGATATGGCCAATATCATCTTGCGTCTTTGATCTCCATATTCGAGGCGCTGCATGAACACCATCGTCACCGGCATGACACCATGATCTCCATCATCACGTCTTCATGGAGTTGCCTCGCCAACTATTACTTCTACTACTATGGCTAACAGTTAGCAGTAAAGTAAAGTAATTACATGGCGTTTTCATTGACACGCAGGTCATAAATAAATTAAGACAACTCCTATGGCTCCCGCCGGTTGTCATACTCATCAACATGCAAGTCGTGATTCCTATTACAAGAACATGATCAATCTCATACATCACATATATCATTCATCACATCCTTTTAGCCATATCACATCACATAGCATACCCTGCAAAAACAAGTTAGACGTCCTCTAATTGTTGTTGGATGTTTTACGTGGCTTCTATGGGTTTCTAGCAAGAACGTTTCTTACCTACGCAAAACCACAATGGTGATATGCCAATTGCTATTTACCCTTCATAAGGACCCTTTTCATCGAATCCGATCCGACTAAAGTGGGAGAGACAGACACCCGCCAGCCACCTTATGCATCAAGTGCATGTTAGTCGGTGGAACCAGTCTCACGTAAGCGTACGTGTAAGGTCGGTCCGGGCCGCTTCATCCCACAATGCTGTCGGATCAAGATAAGACTAGTAACGGTAAGCAAATTGAACAAATCATCGCCCACAACTGCTTTGTGTTCTACTCGTGCATAGAATCTACGCATAGGCCTAGCTCATGATGCCACCATTGGGGAACGTAGCAATAATTCAAAAAAAATTCCTACGTGTCACCAAGATCAAAATAGGAGATACTAGCAACGCGAGAGAGGGAGTGCATCTTCATACCCTTGAAGATCGCTAAGCGGAAGCGTTACAAGAACGTGGTTGGTGGAGTCGTACATGCAGCGATTCAGATCACGGTCCATTCCGATATAAGCGTCAAACAACGGCGCCTCCGCCTCAACACACGTACAGCCCGGGAATGTCTCCTCCTTCTTGATCTAGCAAGGGGAGAGGAGAAGTTGGGGGAGAACTCCGACAGCACGACGGCATGGTGGTGATGGAGCTCGTGGTTCTCCGGCAGGGCTTCGCCAAGCGCGACGGAGGAGGAGGTGTAGGAGAAGGGAGGGGCTGCGCCAGGCAAGGGGGTGAGGTTGCCTCCCTCCCTCACTATATATAGGGGGAAGGGGGGAGGAGGAGGCGCCCTAGGGTTTCCCTAGGGTAGGGGCGGCAGCCACAGGGGAAACCCTAGATGGGTTTGGGTGCCCCCACCCCTAGGAAACTTGCCCCCAAGCCGGGAGGGGTGGCTGCCCTAGGGGAGGCACCCCCATCTCTCCAGGCTACGTGAGATGGGGTGGGAGGGGCACTCAGCCCCTTAGTGGGCTGATGTGCCCCCCTCTCCTTGGCCCATAAGGCCCCCAACGCTCGCCGGGGCCTCCGAAACCCCTTTCGCACACGTTGGTCGTCACCCGGTACCCCCGGAACAATTCCGAACTCCAAGTGTGACGCCCCCGATTCAATCGTACACTAATCATACACGCAAACGTGTACGATCAAGATCAGGGACTCACGGGAAGATATCACAACACAACTCTACAAATAAAATAAGTCATACAAGCATCATATTACAAGCCAAGGGCCTCGAGGGCTCGAATACAAGAGCTCGATCATAGACGAGTCAGCGGAAGCAACAATATCTGAGTACAGACATAAGTTAAACAAGTTTGCCTTAAGAAGGCTAGCACAAACTGGGATACAAATCGAAAGAGGCGCAGGCCTCCTGCCTGGGATCCTCCTAAACTACTCCTGGTCGTCGTCAGCGGCCTGCACGTAGTAGTAGGCACCTCTAGAGTAGCAGGAGTCGTCGTCAATGGTGGCGTCTTGCTCCTGGACTCCAACGTCTGGTCGCAGCAATCAGGTATAGAAAGGGGGAAAAGGGGGAGCAAAGCAACCGTGAGTTCTCATCCAAAGTACTCGCAAGCAAGGAGCTACACTACATATGTATGCATTGGTATAAAATGGAAAAAGGGGGTATCATATGTGGACTGAACTGCAGAATGCCGAAAAAAGAGGGTGATAGTTAGTCCTATCGAAGTCTACGCTTCTGGCCACCTCCATCTTGCAGCATGTAGAAGAGAGTAGATGGTAAGTTCACCAAGTAACATCGCATAGCATAATCCTACCTGGTGATCCTCCCCTCGTCGCCCTGTTAGAGAGCGATCACCGGTTGTATCTGGCACTTGGAAAGGTGTGTTCTATTAAGTATCCGGTTCTAGTTGTCATAAGGTCAAGGTACAACTCCAAGTCGTCCTATTATCGAGGGACACGGCTATTCAAATAGATAAACTTCCCTGCAGGGGTGCACCACATTTCCCAACACACGCGATCCCCTTTGGCCGGACACACTTTCCTGGATCATGCCCGGCCTCGGAAGATTAACACGTCGCAGCCCACCTAGTCACAACAGAGAGGTCAGCACGCCGGTCTAAATCCTATGGCATAGGGGTCTGGGCCCATCGCCCATTGCACACCTGCACATTGCGTACGCGGCCGGCAAGCAGACCTAGCCTCCCTTATACAAGAGCAGGCGTTCCAGTCCAACCCGGCGCGTGCCGCCGAGTCACTGACGTCAAGAAGGCTTCGGCTGATACCACGACGTCGAGTGCCCAAAACTGTTCCCGCATAGTTGGTTAGTGCGTGTAGGCCAGTGGCCAGACTCAGATCAAATACCCAGATCTCGTTAAGCATGTTATTTGAATTAACCGCGGACGTTGACTAGGGCCAGACCCACCTCTCTCCTAGGTGGTCTCAACCTAACCTGTCCCTCTGCCACAAAGGTTCACTCAGAGGGCCGTCAGGACAAACGTTCTTTCGGACACAATCCGTGAATCACTCGCGGGTACTCTAAGAGCCGACCCGACTTTAGTCACCACATGTATCATGTATAAAGTATATACCCATGATCACCTCCCGAGTGATCACGGCCCGATAGTATAGCATGGCAGACGGACAAGAATGTACGGCTACTCATGGAATACTAGCATCCTATAGTAAGCATTTAGGATTGCAGGTAAAGGTAGCAACAGTAGTAGCAAGGACAGGCTATGCATCAGAATAGAATTAACGGAAAGCAGTAACATGCTACACTACTCTAATGCAAGCAGTAGAGAGAAGAATAGGCGATATCGGGTTGATCAAAGGGGGGCTTGCCTGGTTGCTCTGGCAAAGAGGGCTCGTCAATAATGTAGTCGATCGGGGCACCAGCAGTGGCGTCAGTCTCGTAATCTACCGGAGAGAAGAGAGGGAAGAAACAATGAATACAATGCAAACAGATGCATATCGATGCAAGACATGACAAGTAACGGTGCCAGGTTTGCCCTAGCGCAGTAGGAGGTGATACCGGTGAAGGGGGAAACATCCAGGAAAGTATCCCCGGTGTTTTCCGTTTTCGGACAGATGAACCGGAGGGGGGAAAGTTGCGCGTTCACTATGCTAGGAGTGTGTGGCTGACAAACGAACCACATATTTCGATTCGTCTCGTCGTTCTAAGCAACTTTCATGTACAAAGTTTTTTCATCCGAGTTATAGTTTATTTCATATGCATTTCCAAAGTTTTAATGAATTTTTGAAATTAATAATAATTCGAGTTGACCATGTCAGTTTGAGTGATCAAAGGGATAAGGTGTGGCCCACATGACATATGATATACATATACATATAATTAAAAACTATCCTAATCAAATGAAGCCAACATGTCATCTGCACATTAGGCAATTTAGTGTACTAATATAATCCTAGAACTATCCTATCTTTAATAAAATAAGCCGGCCAGAGACACAACCGGTTGTGCATGCTGTGCACACATGCACGGCCATGGCAAAGCAGCAGCAGCAAAAGCACATCAGGAGGAAGTAGGGCAGAGCGGCATCAGCAAGCAGCAAAAGTGGCAGAAGTGGTGCTAGATGCAGCGGTAGCGGGCAGAGCAAGCAGCGGCAATAGTAGATAGCCAGAGCGACTAGCAGCATCAGCGCAGCTGCGGCAAGAGGAGCATCAGCTGCATGAAGTACCAACAAACAGCAGCAGCGAGCGAGTGTCGGATGTAGCAGCGGTGACGCTGGCAGGGCCGAGGGCGCACGGGCATGCGCCGGGACAGCCAGAGCATCTAGTAGGCGGCGACAGGAGTAGGGGGCGCGTGGAACTCGGGCAGAAGGCGAGCGCGCCCGCGTGTGGCCGCGGGGTAGGGTGCGGCCGCCGCGTGCAAGGGCGTAGAGAGCGTGTCGAGCAGCAAGATGGGACACTCAGCTATGATGGTGGATCGAGCGGGAAAACGAGGGGAATCTGCGCGGCTTAGCGAGAGGGCGGTCGGGGACGTGCTTGTGACGGCCGGGGTGGCGCGGTGGTGTAGATCGACGACGAGATGCCGCGGCCGTGGCGGAAAAATCGGCTCGATCCCGAGCATACGGTGTGGCTTGGCTCGGGTTCTTCGGTGGGGACGAAGGAGACGACCGCGGGGATGCTTCTGGACACCTTGGTGCAGCAAGGGGAGGCCGGCGGCCACGATGACGACTATGGCACAGCGCCGGAAGCTTCGGCTCCTCTTCCAGATCGAGTGTGAGGGACAAACGAGGGAACTAGGGCTCTAGGGTTTATCCTGGGGCTTGGGGATGGCCTTATACGGCGTGGGGAAACAACGGATGGTCGCCGCATGCGGCATCCATGCCATGAACGACGCACGAGCGTCCACGACGGCCTGGCTGAATAGGGGGTTGAAGAAGGTGCCGCGGTGGGCTGGCTGTACACTGTACACTTGTGGCCCAAGTGTACAGTGGGCCTTTTCCCCCTTTATTATTGCTTTTTTCCTTTTGTTTTCTTTTTTGTTTCTCTTCTCGCACTCTTTTATATTTAGTTTGTGTAGTAAAAGAATTTAGTTGCTTATGAAACTTAGCACATAAATATTAGGCCATGTAATGACCTAGTATAAAAAGTTTCAAATATGATTGAATAGTACAAGTATTTATTTATTTTTTAAAGGTTCAATTAAATGTTGTTAGCCTCTGTTTTAATTATTTTAGAGGCATATAAAGATTCCCTGAAATATTTGTTGATTTGTTAATTATTTAGTGAATTGTTTTTCAACCTCCTGAACATTTTAATTCACTGTTTTGCAAAAATATTATTTGACTTGTTATTTGCATTTGAATTTGACTTGATTTGAAACAAGTGAAGTTTCGAAAAGATTCAATTATGATGACCTAGCATCATTAGCCAGAGGATTACTATAGCTTAATTATCCGGGCGTCACAATTCTCCTCCACTACAAGAAATCTCGTCCCGAGTTTTAAGAGGTGGAGTAAGGGGAAAGGTTTGGTTATGAAATGCTAGCGAATCTTCTTGGTCTTTGTTGCTCTTCTCGAAGAGGTCGATCCATTACATTGATGTCTTCATCCCTCTGCTTCAGGCCATCATGATGAAGTCATCATCCTTTCTTTGGGAACTCCATCATACTTATGAAAGAATAAATGGTGGATATTCCGGGAGAACGGACCTCTACAAGGTCGAAACATTGTGGGAGGTGTCAGGAAGTAACTCACGGATTGAAACTTAAGAAAATATCGAGAGTAAAGTAAGGAGGTATCATGGGAAGTTTCGAGTGGGCGGGCAATCGTTCGATGCCTGAAACAAAGTGTGAAAGGGTCTAGAGCAAAGAGAATAAGTATTGCCTCTCATACCAGAATAGATCACTAGGAAGGTGACTCATGAATTACTTACAAAGCCAAGCGCGAGGAATAAATTTGGAAACAGGGGGTACAGGTGAGTAAAGTTTCGATCCTGTAACCTGTGGGTTATGGGCCCATCATGTGGGTTAAAAGTAGGAAGGGCGGTGACATCTTGCACGATCATGTAAGCAAGGCATGTCAGAGCAGAGTCTGTCGGTTATGTCGGCAACAACATCGGTACCAAGGGCGAGGGACGAAGAGAACCATTTTCCTGCTCGTTGAACGAGGCGGACCAATAGGCATAGTTCTCGTCCATTGGTGGTTACCGGAATGTCATCAACAAAAGTAACAGGGTCTTTCTGACAGAGTGGTACAACGAGGTGATTACATAAGCAGGGAAGTATTACTGCTTATATAATATAGATCACAAGAAGGTTTAAACAAACTAATGGAAAGAAAAAGTGATTATCAGTTTTTAAACAGAACAATGGAAAGGAAAATGTGTTTAAACACATATTTCAAGGGTATATCCTTCCCAAGGACAAGCAGAGCATGATATCCATTACAGGATATAATGTAGAACAGTCTTTAGGTAAGGTGAGAGAAATTTCATGACATTACCCATACAACGGTGTTTGGATAATTTGAGTAGGAAACATTTAGCATTGGGCTTCAAATGTTCTTGCATCGAGATAGCATTGACATGGTCATCAGGTGAAGATCGGATATTGGAAACACAAAGGATCCATCAGGAATAACTTGTAGAATAAGTCTTACGATTTCCTCATGGAAGAATGGATAACCTTACTGAAAAGGAATCTATAACAATAGGGCCTCCGGTCAGGTGTGCTAGGCACGATATCACCTTACCGGGTCATATTTAAATACCAATGTTATAACTCTTGGAAATATGTCCCAACCATCATATCTGATCGAGATTCAGATCTGATTAGTGCCAGGATACCTCAGACTCGGGATGCCTGAAAAGAAAAGGTGCAACACAAATTGACGAGATGACATTGTAACGTTCTCGGGAGATGAACTATGGAAGCGAGTTCCAAAACAAGAGTTCATCATTAAACCAAGGAAAGGATGAGGAGGTGGCTGATGGACTCAGCGACAATTCATCCAGATTTCCAAAAAGATAGATCTCCACAATTATGTGAACAAGGTGGTAACAGCTGTCATATCAAATGATATAATGATGTATGCTGGAGGAAAAACATACATAATTAAACATTGGTTGAAAGGTGCACCCGAAATATGGGCTGGGTTGCACGATCAATGTTAGAATGGTGACTCGATAATGAAGCTATCGTCCATTCACTTTGAAACAATAGGGTTGCTAGAGATATTAAATTCTCACAATAGAGTTCACTCAACACGGGGGGGGGGGGAGAACGGTGATGGCGAGAAGCATCACTGCATCAAGAATTTCTTAAGAGGTGGTGAAATTCTCATGACATTCTCGACATAAAAGATGGTAATATTCTAAGGTAAAGAAGAACAAATGCTGGATAGCAAAGAACTCAAGGTATAACACAAAACACGATCAAGTTCATGTTGGAGGGATGGCAATAAAGTGGCCGATGATAACACAAATCATCGAGGGCAAGGATGGTATTCCTCATCACGAATTCGATTGATATCCTGGAAGAGCTCAGAATGTTGATGATGATCATGACACAATTGTTCAGAGATTTCATGAAGATGTAATCCATCGGCAATGACATCAAGTCAAAGGAATGATGAAGCGAAAGGTTATTGGAACCATGGGTATGACACAAACTCGAAATCCAGCTTGCTGTTCAAGGTGAAATGATATGATGAGGAAAATGGACGTAAGCTTAGTTCATCGTCAAAAATTGTGCTCCGGGAATAAGGACCAGGTGACACAGTTAAAATTAGCACGATAATGATATAGCCGATCAGGCTAGGAATTACATGAAGGATTATTAAACTCATAAGCAACGAAAATTACTTAGGGTTATCGAACCGGAATGCGGAATCGGTTCACATATCTGTGTTCTCGGTTGACGACAACCCAGAACCCAGGAAGTTGGAATCGGTGAGAAATAACAATTGATGAAGAACCCATAAAAGGTTATGCATTTCCATGATATTCTTGAGATACCCGAGTGTAATACTCGATGGTAGATCAACGTAATGGTTGGACAGGTGCAATGATCTGTAGAAGATAAGTACTTCAACTTGTCCGAGAAATGGTATTTAAAGGAGAACATGGTCGGAACCACGATTGCAAAAGGCCAAATCCCAGATATAAGATGAACTTATACCAAGGGAATATTTAATTGAAGAGAAGCTTTAATGATACGATCTACATCGTGTCCATGGGCATGAGCACAAAGTTCAAGGCCGACTCCCACTTCTCCAATGCATAACCTTTCATTCACTTCTCACTTCCGAAGAAGTTGTAGTGTTGAAATTTTATCTGGTAAAATACCAGAAGAGTATGACTCGTGGAAACTTTTGAGTTCACACATATTAAGGAAGGCATAGGTTCGACCCATCGGGGTATTGTGGAAACATATACCACAAGCTTGAATAGTAAATATCACCAGCTCAAAAGCAGAACATGGTTGACAAAGGCATAGGATATAACTTGCCCAAGGGCAGAAGACACAATTTACCAAAGGCATTATGTATCGGGGGAGAAACTCTCAAGGTTATTGGATATGAAGGACGTTGTCAGATGATAACCAAGCAATTGGTCTTACGGACCACAAGGAACCTGATGTGAGTATTGGTAATCAGAATGAAAAAGAATGCAAAGGTATCAGATTATAGAAACAACTGCCTGATTCAAAGATCAAATGCAAAGGAATTATCATTTCCAAATCAAGGGATCGGAAGCCAATGGTCTGATTAAGAATGGATAAGTTGAATAGACTTAGGGGTACAATCGATGGCAATTCGATTGGTCGAGATCCAGCCCATGTTTAAAATGACGCCTGAGCCGGAAAGATAATTTTAAAAGGATCAACCAATGATTGCGTGCATTCACACTCATGTTGAATCAATAGGATCAAAATGACGGTGTCAAAGGAGACTAATGAATGCTGCTAGACCTATGGGAAGCATCCATAATGCATGTAGACAAGTATAAGCAGAGCAATAGTTTTAAAGAGGATTCTTGAAAGATCGAATAGTATTTCAAAGTATCATATGAGACATATGAACAACTGGGGATGGATGAATACTCGATAAGTGCGAGTAATTATTTGTAGGGGTATTCATGTGGTTAAGAACTGCAAGGGCAGTGGGCACAAATATTTTGGGAACAATGGAGAGAATTTCGGGGTATCGTGTAATAACAATATTAACTGGGAATAAAAGTAAGAATGAAAGGTGTAGGTATTTATCCATATGGATATTTTGGGGGTGGGGGATGGCAAAAGCAATGGGCACAAAGTCTCGAGAGAACAACGGAGAGTATCTTCAGATCCTTCGGTACAACAGGCGATCATCTGTAACAAGGGGCTCTCCGGGTGGATGTGATCACGAGACCCTAATGTTAGAGTTAGTAAAAATCATTTCACTCGAATAGAAGAGAGATCAGAACCCCAGAGTATAGACGAAGAATAAAAGATCCGAATACCACCCAATGGCGATGTGGGCCCATGGGCCGCACAGCCAAGTTAGTAAAACAATTTTCATCAACTAGACTCAACTTCGGCCAAGGAGTGTGGAAGGGGGATTTCTACAGGCAGTCGGCTCTGATACCAACTTGTGACACCCCCGATTCAATCGTACACTAATCATAGATGCAAACGTGTACTATCAAGATCGGGGACTCACGGGAAGATATCACAACACAACTCTACAAATAAAATAAGTCATACAAGCATCATATTACAAGCCAAGGGCCTCGAGGGCTCGAATACAAGAGCTCGATCATAGACGAGTCAGCGGAAGCAACAATATCTGAGTACAGACATAAGTTAAACAAGTTTGCCTTAAGAAGGCTAGCACAAACTGGGATACAAATCGAAAGAGGCGCAGGCCTCCTGCCTGGGATCCTCCTAAACTACTCCTGGTCGTCGTCAGCGGCTTGCACGTAGTAGTAGGCACCTCTAGAGTAGCAGGAGTCGTCGTCAATGGTGGCGTCTTGCTCCTGGACTCCAACGTCTGGTCGCAGCAATCGGGTATAGAAAGGGGGAAAAGGGGGAGCAAAGCAACCGTGAGTTCTCATCCAAAGTACTCGCAAGCAAGGAGCTACACTACATATGTATGCATTGGTATAAAATGGAAAAAGGGGGTATCATATGTGGACTGAACTGCAGAATGCCGAAAAAAGAGGGTGATAGTTAGTCCTATCGAAGTCTACGCTTCTGGCCACCTCCATCTTGCAGCATGTAGAAGAGAGTAGATGGTAAGTTCACCAAGTAACATCGCATAGCATAATCCTACCCGGTGATCCTCCCCTCGTCGCCCTGTTAGAGAGCGATCACCGGTTGTATCTGGCACTTGGAAAGGTGTGTTTTATTAAGTATCCGGTTCTAGTTGTCATAAGGTCAAGACATAACTCCAAGTCGTCCTGTTACCGAGGGACACGGCTATTCGAATAGATAAACTTCCCTGCAGGGGTGCACCACATTTCCCAACACGCTCGATTCCCTTTGGCCGGACACACCTTCCTGGATCATGCCCGGCCTCAGAAGATCAACACGTCGCAACCCCACCTAGGCACAACAGAGATGTTAGCACGCCGGTCTAAATCCTATGGCGTAGGGGTCTGGGCCCATCGCCCATTGCACACCTGCACGATGCGTACGCGGCCGGCAAGCAGACCTAGCCTCCCTTATACAAGAGCAGGCATTCTAGTCCAACCTGGCGCGCGCCGCCC
This sequence comes from Triticum urartu, assembly GCF_003073215.2. Classification (NCBI taxonomy): domain Eukaryota; kingdom Viridiplantae; phylum Streptophyta; class Magnoliopsida; order Poales; family Poaceae; genus Triticum; species Triticum urartu. Next base: position 169,515,980 of record NC_053026.1, on the reverse strand, counting down.
AGTCGCTGACGTCAAGAAGGCTTCGGCTGATACCACGACGTCGAGTGCCCATAACTGTTCCCGCGTAGTTGGTTAGTGCGTATAGGCCAGTGGCCAGACTCAGATCAAATACCCAGATCTCGTTAAGCGTGTTAATTGAATTAACCGCGGACGCCGACCAGGGCCAGGCCCACCTCTCTCCTAGGTGGTCTCAACCTACCCTGTCCCTCCGTCACAAAGGTTCACTCAGAGGGCCATCGGGACAAACATCCTTTCGGACCCAATCCGTGAATCACTCGCGGGTACTCTACGAGCCGACCCGACTTTAGTCACCACATGTATCATGTATAAAATATATACCCGTGATCACCTCCCGAGTGATCACGGCCCGATAGTATAGCATGGCAGATGGACAAGAATGTAGGGCCACTGATGGAATACTAGCATCCTATACTAAGCATTTAGGATTGCAGGTAAAGGTAACAATAGTAGTAGCAAGGACATGCTATGCATCCGAATAGAATTAACGGAAAGCAGTAACATGCTACACTACTCTAATGCAAGCAGTAGAGAGAAGAATAGGCGATATTGGGTTGATCAAAGGGGGGGGGGCTTGCCTGGTTGCTCTGGCAAAGAGGGCTCGTCAATAACGTAGTCGATCGGGGCACCAGCAGTGGCGTCAGTCTCGTAGTCTACCGGAGATAAGAGGGGGAAGAAACAATGAATACAATGCAAACAGATGCATATCGATGCAAGACATGACAAGTAACGGTGCCAGGTGTGCCCTAACGCAGTAGGAGGTGATACCGACGAAGGGGGAAACATTCGGGAAAGTATCCCGGTGTTTCGCGTTTTTGGACAGATGAACCGGAGGGGAAAGTTGTGCGTTCACTATGCTAGGGGTGTGACAAACGGACGCGCGTATTTGGATTCGTCTCGTTGTTCTGAGCAACTCTCATGTACAAAGTTTTTTCATCCGAGTTACAATTTATTTTATATGCATTTCCAAAGTTTTAATGAATTTTTGAAATTAATAATAATTCGAGTTGACTAGGTCAGTTTGACTGGTCAAAGGGATAAGGTGTGGCCCACATGACATATGATATACCTATACATATAATTAAAAACTATCCTAATCAAATGAAGCCAACATGTCATCCACACATGAGGAAATTTAGTGTACTAATATAATCCTAAAACTATCCTATCTCTAATAAAATAAGCCGACCAGAGACACAGCCGGTTGTGCATGCTGTGCACACATGCACGGCCATGGCAAAGTAGCAGCAGCAAAAGCACAACAGGAGGAAGTAGGGCAGAGCGGCATCAGCAAGCAGCAAAAGCGGCAGCAGTGGTGCTAGATGTAGCGGTAGCGGGCAGAGCATGCAGCGGCAAGCAACGCAGCGACAACAGTAGATAGCCGGAGCGACTAGCAGCATCCGGGGCAAGAGGAGCATCGGCTGCATGAAGTACCAACATACAGCAGCAGTGAGCGAGCGCCGGATGCAGCGGCGGTGACGCTGGCAGGGCCGAGGGCGCACGGGCATGCGCCGGGACGGCCAGAGCATCTGCAGGCGGCTGCAGGAGTAGGGGGCACGCGGAACTCGGGCAGAAGGCGAGCGCGCTCGCGTGTGGCCGCGGGGCAGGGCGCGGCCGCCGCGTGCAGGCTCGCAGAGAGCGTGTCGAGCAACAAGATGGAACACTCGGCTACGGCGGTGGATCGAGCAGGAAAACGGGGGGAATCGGCGCGGCTCACCGAGAGGGCGGTCGGGGACGTGCTTGTGACGGCCGGGGTGGCACGGTGGTGTAGATCGACGACGAGATGCCGCGGCCGTGGCGGAAAAATCGGCTCGATCCCGAGCGTACGGTGCGGCTTGGCTCGGGTTCTTTGGTGGGGACGAAGGAGACAACCGCGGGGAGGCTTATGGACACCTTGGTACAGCAAGGGGATGCCGGCGACCACAATGACGACTATGGCGCAGCGCCGGAAGCTTCGGCTCCTCTTCCAGATCGAGTGTGAGGGACAAATGAGGGAACTGGGGGTCTAGGGTTTGTCCTGGGGCTTGGGGATGGCCTTATACGGCATGGGGAAACGGCGGATGGTCGCCGCGCGCGGCATCCATGCCATGAATGACGCACGAGCATCAACGACACCCTGGGTGAACAGGGGGTTGAAGAAGGTGCCGGGGTGGGCTGGCTGTACACTGTACACTTGTGGCCTAAGTGTACAGTGGGCCTTTTCCCCCTTTATTATTGCTTTTTTTCCTTTTGTTTTCTTTTTTGTTTCTCTTCTTGCACTCTTTTATATTTAGTCTGTGTAGTAAAAGAATTTAGTTTCTTATGAAACTTAGCACATAAATATTAGGCCATGTAATGACCTAGTATAAAAAGTTTCAAATATGATTGAATAGTACAAGTATTTGTTTATTTTTAAATGGTTAAATTAAATGTTGTTAGCCTCTGTTTTAATTATTTTAGAGGCATATAAAGATTCCTAGAAATATTTGTTGATTTGTTAATTAGTTAGTGAATTGTTTTTCAACCTCCTGAACATTTTAATTCACCGTTTTGCAAAAATATTATTTGACTTGTTATTTGCATTTGAATTTGACTCGATTTGAAACAAGTGAAGTTTCGAAAAGATTCAATTATGATGACCTGGCATCATTAGCCAGAGGATTACTATAGCTTAATTATCCGGGCGTCACACCAATACCCTCCGTCCAATATATAGATCTTCACCTCCGGACCATCCTGGAACTCCTCGTCACGTACGGGATCTCATCCGGGACTCCGAACAACCTTAGGTAACCACATACTATTTCCCATAACAACTCTAGCGTCACCGAACCTTAAGTGTGTAGACCCTACGGGTTCGGGAACCATGCAGACATGACCGAGACATCTCTCCGGCCAATAACCAATAGCGGGATCTGGATACCCATATTGGCTCCCACATGTTCCACAATGATCTCATCGGATGAACCATGATGTCGGGGATTCAATCAATCCCGTATACAATTCCCTTTGTCTATCGGTATGTTACTTGCCCGAGATTCGATCGTCGGTATCCCCATACCTCGTTCAATCTCGTTACCGACAAGTCTCTTTACTCATTCCGTAACGCATGATCCCGTGACCAACTCCTTTAGTCACATTGAGCTCATTATGATGATGCATTACCGAGTGGGCCCAAAGATACCTCTCCGTCATACGGAGTGACAAATCCTAGTCTTGATTCATGCCAACCCAACAGACACTTTCGAAGATACCTGTAATGCACCTTTATAGCCACCCAGTTACGTTGTGACGTTTGGTACACCCAAAGCATTCCTACGGTATCCGGGAGTTGCACAATCTCATGGTCTAAGGAAATGATACTTGACATTAGAAAAGCTTTAGCAAACGAACTTCACGATCTTGTGCTACGCTTAAGATTGGGTCTTGTCCATCACATCATTCTCAAATGATGTGATCCCGTTATCAATGACATCCAATGTCCATGGTCAGGAAACCTTGACCATCTATTGATCAATGAGCTAGTCAACTAGAGGCTTACTAGGGACATATTACGATCTATGTATTCACACATGTATTACGGTTTCCGGTTAATACAATTATAGCATGAACAATAGACAATTATCATGAACAAGGAAATATAATAATAACCATTTTATTATTGCCCCTAGGGCATATTTCCAAGAAATTATGCCGGATGCGATCGATCATGTAACAGTCATAACCTAGGGTGACATAGAACTAGCTCCAGTTCATTAATGTAATGTAGGCATGTATTCCGAATATAGTCATACATGCTTATGGAAAAGAACTTGCATGGCATCTTTTGTCCTACCCTCCCGTGGTAGCGAGGTCCTATTGGAAACTAAGGGATATTAAGGCCTCCTTTTATTAGAGTACCGGACCAAAGCATTAACACATAGTGAATACATGAACTCCTCAAACTACGGTCATTACCAGGAATGGTCCAGATTATTGTCACTTCGGGGTTGCCGGATCATAACACATAGTAGGTGACTATAGACTTGCAAGATAGGATCAAGAACTCTCATATATTGATGAAAACATAATAGGTTCAGTTCTGAAATCATGGCACTCGGGCCCTAGTGACAAGCATTAAGCATAGCAAAGTCATAGCAACATCAATCTCAGAACATAGTGGATAGTAGGGATCAAACCCTAACAAAACTAACTCGATTACATGATAAATCTCATCCAACCCATCACCGTCCAGCAAGCCTACGATGGAATTACTCACGCACGACGGTGTGCATCATGAAATTGGTGATGGAGGATGGTTAATGATGATGATGGCGACGGATTCCCCTCTTCGGAGCCCCAAACGGACTCCAGATCAGCCCTCCCGAGAGAGTTTAGGGCTTGGCGGCGGCTCCGTATCGTAAAACGCGATGAATCCTTCTCCCTTTTTTCTCCCCGAAAGTGAATATATGGAGTCAAGGTTGAGGTCGATGGAGCGTTAGGGGGCCCATGAGGCAGGGGGGCGCGCCCCCACCCTCGTGGTCAGGTGGTGGCCCCCCTGACGTGGATCTTTCTTCCAGTATTTTTTATATATTCCAAAATAATTCTCCTTTGATTTTCAGGTCATTCCGAGAACTTTTATTTCTGCACAAAAATAACACCATGGCAATTCTGCTGAAAACAGCGCCAGTCCTGGTTAGTTCCATTCAAATCATGCAAGTTAGAGTCCAAAACAAGGGCAAAAGTGTTTGGAAAAGTAGATACGATGAAGACGTATCAGTAATGCACATCACTATAAGCCTTGCAAGCAATGTAACTAATGAGTTAGTTGAGGGATGATACATTACAGAACGAGTAAAGAGACTTGCCGGTTACGAGATTGAACTAGGTATGATGATACCGATGATCGAATCTCGGGCAAGTAACATACTGATGACAAAGGGAACAATGTATTTTTATGCAGTTTGACTGATAAAGATCTTCGTAGAATATGTAGGAACCAATATGAGCATCCAGGTTCCGCTATTGGTTATTGACCAGAGATGAGTCTCGGTCATGTCTACATAGTTCTCGAACCCGTAGGGTCCGCACGCTTAACGTTCGTTGACGATATGTATTGTGAGTTATGTGATTTGATGTACCGAAGATTGTTCAGTGTCCTGGATGTGATCACAGACATGACGAGGAGTCTCAAAATGTTCAATACATGAAGATTGATATATTGGAAGGTTATGTTTGGACACCGAAAAGGTTTCAGATAGGTTCAGGCATTTTCCGGAGTACCGGGGGGTTAATGGGCCTTCATGGGCTTTAGTGGAAGAGAGGAGGAGGCGGCCAAGAGGAGGGGCGCGCCCCCCAAGCCCAATCCGAATTGGGGAGGGGGGCCGACGCCCCTTTACTTCTTCCCCTCTCCCGTTTCCTTCCTCTCCTAGTTGGACTAGGAAAGGGGGGAACCTACTCCTAGTAGGAGTAGGATTCCCCCCCTTGGGGCGCGCCCTATGAGGCCGGCCGGCCCCCTCCTCCACTCCTTTATATACGGGGGAGGGGGCACCCCATAGACACAAGTTGTTTTCTTAGCCGTGTGCGGTGCCCCCTCCACAGATTTCCACCTCGGTCATATTGTCGTAGTGCTTAGGCGAAGCCCTGCGTCGGTAACTTCATCATCACCGTCAACACGCCGTCGTGCTGACGGAACTCTTCGTCGGCCTCAGCTGGATCTAGAGTTCGAGGGACGTCACTGAGCTGAATGTGTGCAGATCACGGAGGTGCCGTGCGTTCGGTACTTGGTCGATTGGATCGCGAAGACGTTCGACTACATCAACCGCGTTACTTAACGCTTCCGCTTTTGGTCCACGAGGGTACGTGGACACACTCTCCCTGCTCGTTGCTATGCTTCTCCTAGATAGATCTTGCGTGATCACAGGCAAAATTTTGAAATACTACATTCCCCAACATCACCGTCACCGGAGACGCCCCTGCTTCCCTCGCCACCACTGCCTCCCTCGCCACCACCGGAGCCATCTTCTGTAAGCCCCCACCCCTCCTCTCTCTCATACATAACAAAAACATTGGCCAGAGAACCAGCTAGCTAGGTTAACTAGTTTAATTAGGTTAATTATCTAGGTTAGTGCAAAAATTTCGTTAAGGCTTTGATAGAGAACTAGTTAGGTTAACTAGCTTAATTAGGTTAATTATCTAGGTTAGTGCAAAAATTTAGTTAGGGCTTTAACACAGAACTAGCTAGGTTAACTAGTTTAATTAGGTTAATTATCTAGGTTAACTAGCTAGGTTAACTATCTAGGTTAACTATCTAGGTTAACTAGCTAGGTTAATTAGGTTTGTTAGGTTAACAAGCTAGGTTAACTAGGATGGCTAGGTTAGAGCAAAAATTTATTTTAGAGCATTAGGTCAGAAGGGTTAGAGAAAATGGACTTCCTTTGCAATTTAATTGGGTTCTGTCCTAGGCAAAGAAGGGTTAGAGAAAATAATGTGTGTGTGTGATTTGCAAAGGTTTTGTCCTAGGCAGAGAAGTGTTTAGTGGGGTCATTTTGCAAAGGTTTTTGATTGTTGAAACGACCACTATTTTTCAAGGAAAAGAATTTTGGCAAGTTTTATTTTAAAGTTGATCCCTTCCTAGACATTTAGCTTTAAACAAAAAACAAAAGCATTTAGTTAAAAATAAAAAATAGTAGCTATGGCATTTAGCTATAAACAAAAAACAAAATTAATGTTATATGATATATGTCATTGATGTTCATTTGCATATTCCATTATTGTTGATTATATCTTTTCATTGAAGTGGTCATGTTATATCTTTTCATTGAAGTGGTTCGATTGTGCCCAGGTGGCCTTTTTTTGTTTCCAGGGAATATGAAGCCAAGTGGACTATGTTTTTCCGGAATGTTGATTCATCCGTTCTGGCAAATTTTAGGTGCTCGATTTGTCCACTTTTTAGCAAAGGTCATGCTGAAATTTTCCGTGAATCTCAGCGTGACTTGTGCTACAAACTAGGACATATCGAGTGCCCGGGATTTGCCGCACCGGGAAGGAATCAACGTTCCTGCAAAACATTGGCCTTTTTAATGTCATTATTCATTTTATTAGGTCTAGAATTAATTGACTAGATTTAACCATAGGAAACATGGCTAGCTACGATGAAGGACATGGTTCTGGTGATTGTGACGACGCCTACCTAGCGGCAAACGAATTTTTGAGCCTTATCGATGATCAATGGTTGTTGATGCTGGGCCCACCTGTCACATCCGAGACCAACATAGAGACCGACACCGAGATTGGCGTTGAGACACAGACCGGCACTGAGACTGGCGAAGCCGGTACAGAACCGAAACCGAAGAGGAGACGTCGATGCCCAAACCAGCTCAGCACTACTAGAGTGGTGGTCACGGAGGTGGACGACGGCAATTTTGAGCCAAAAGAGTCTGTGGAAGCGCGAGCGTGTTACGACAACCAAATAGGATGCATCATACGGACAACCGCCACCATGAATGATGAGAAACTAGGGAAGATAGAAAATATGAGGCCCTCCCTCCTAACGAAGCTGCACTAGGTATTCTTGTTCCCGGGCCGGGATGAAAAGAAATATACTGATCCAGATAAAGACCCGACAATGAAGAAGATAAACAAACACACCATGAGCAAGTTTAGCGACGCGTTGGCTGCCTAGGAAGTAAGGGTGAAAGCAAGGATTATCGACAAAAAGGAACCCTACTCCGAGTTTGTAAAGGATAATCCGACAATTACAGAAGAGTAGTTTGAAATATTCAAGGCGGCTTGCGATGCCGAAGCTGCCAAAGAAAAGTCGGAGTACATGAAGGATATTCAATAGAGGAACATGGGGTGCCACCACCTTGTAAGCCATGGTTATGCGGGGAAGAGGTCCATATGGGCTAAGGAGGACGCGGGACGCGAAAGTCTGGGCATCCCAGAACCCTCGGCGGAGTTCACCATCCTGCAGGAGCGTGACGTCCTCAGGGCCCGATATCTTTCGGACCCAGTGAAGAAGGTTTTTGAGATGGACGCGGTCACAGCGGAGTTCATGACACTGCTGGTAATTTTAGTTTCTGATCGATTCAACTACACGTTTAGTCAAATTTGTAAACGATCCTTGTTCCTTTTGCAGAGAGAGCAGCACAGGATTGAGGCCAAAAGCGACTCACCATTTGAGGCGTTTGCGAGGCCTAAGTGGGATACCCCATTCAACCGGGCCTTAAACATATGGAAACGACTCCCGGTGGACATTCTGCCGTCGTATGGACGCGTGCAAGGCGTCAGAGATGGCGCCACATGGCAGAAGTACTACCGTGAGACCACGGAGGAGAGAAAGGAAAGACGAAGGTTAAGTGAACAAAACATCGACAAGAAGGTTGAGATTGCGGTTGAGAAGAAATTAGGTGAGACAGTCAAAGCAGCGGTAGCTGCCGCAAAATGGGAGATGGCATCTATGTGTGGTGTCTTGGTTCCGGCTATCGTCAGTTGGAGCAGGCAAAATCCAAATAAAGATGCAGCAGACTTTCCCCTTGCTGACTTCTTCGGGAGCAGCTCGATTGTGTTGCACCAGCACCTGCTCCTGCACCGGCTCCCGCAGCTGCTCATAGCAGCCTGTCCTCCATCTTGGACGTGCTCGGCGGTGCTTCATCTTTGGCTGAGCTTGACGCCCTCACGGTACCTATCACATTGGCCCTCTTCAATAAATGTATAACCTCCCATTTCCGTTGCCTTTCGCATGTCTCACGTCACAGACACGTCTTTGCAGGCCGACATAACCCCATGCACCATATTGTACACCATCAGCGGCCAGAAGGTGGACGTGGGGAAGGTGACGATAATGAAGCCGAAGGAACAATTGTTCCATAGCTGGCTGATCCCCCCTGACGTCTTCAAGGTTTCCATGGCCAATGTCAAACCGGGCCACGAGAATTTGGCTCCTACGGTACTACTAGGGGGAGATGACGATGAGACCCCGCTGTGGCTTGGTGATTGCAAGAGGTGGGTGTGGCCAAAGAGTCTGCTTCGTCTGGAGGCGGCCAGGAGCACACCCACGACCACGCAGCCTCAACAAGGTATGAACATCAACACCCCACCTACCCAATTAGCATCGCCTGTCATGCCGGGTGATAGCAGACGGGGTGAGGAAGAGGCTCCATTAGTCGCTAATGACGTCGCCGCCATCAAAGAAGCAATGCATGATATCGATGCCATAGATGAGGATGAGGATGACGATGACACTCTACAATATCTCAATACTGGCGCCTATGACAACGGAGGATTGATGGATTAGCAGTATGAGTACTCAGAGTTTGAGTGTCATGAGTCGGTGCCTGAATTGCGGCCTCTAGAGGCTGAACGTATTATAGACGACCTTCCAGTACCAAAGAAGCATAGGAAGAGAGAGGAAAGGCAATAATAAAGTTGCTGCTATGATCCATCCGCCTCCGCAGCCTCGGGTTCAAGACCGTATACCTGTCCCCGGTGCGGCGAAACTCCATATCCCCGGTGAACCAATCCTACCTAAGGCATCGGTAGAGGCCATACACGGTGATCTAAGGAGACTTCATGATGATGTGATGTGGAGAGAGAAAAACCTAATCGCCTCGGAAAATCCAGGATACCCACTCTACATGGTTAACGTGCTGCGGCAAAGGTCGTACGTCGACACATTCCACGCAGAGAAGTTCTTCCTTTGATTCGATTACATCGTTGACATGTTTCACTTGAAGAAGCTGGATTTTATGTTTGTCCGCCTTTATGCCTTGTACATGAACTACATCATCGGGATTGAGCAGATACCTTATATCTATGTCGCTGACCCGTACTTCATGCACGAGGGCTTCTTGGCAGTCTGCGCAGAGCACTGTGAATACGCGAGGGACTACATCGTCGATTTCATGGTCGCCAATAAGGACAAGGAGATGATTCTCGTGCCTTATCATCCCATGTAAGTCATCCGCGCGGATATCCTTCCTTCGATTTCAATCATTCATTTGCACGGTGGAGGCTAATTAATTTGAGGTGTAGTTATTTTTCACAGCCACGGGTGCGCCGTCCTCATCATCCTTTACCCCTGATACTCCCACACTCTTTACTTGAACTCGTCGAAGAATATGAACAAAAAGTATTACACCCACATCAAGTCTGTTCTCAACAATGCTATCTTTTACTAGGGCGTACGGGGTGGAGAGAACAAGACCAAGAAGGCAAGGAATGGCAGGCCCGCCTTCGGCCATAAGACCTACTTCTGCTGCATCCAGCAACCGAGTGATACTCTTAGTGATGGATTCTATGTCCTACACCACATGCTGGAGTACAGACGGGATCAACAGAACCTTCTCATGTCACCTACATCCGGCGATGCCCATATTCCGCAATGGGCAAAGAATGTAGGAGATAGCCCGGATCATCGACTCCGAGCTGAGTTCTATCACATCCAGCGTGAACTTGCCCAAATCATCATGATGGAGGTCCTCGAAAAAACAAGGATGTTCTACGAGGAAAAGCAAATGTCGCGGGAAGACGTCCGAACACACGTAGTTGCTCAGCGTCTCGACCTGAAGCCTTTCACTAAGCTTGGGGACTATCTCCCTAACTTGGATGGATGGCGCGACATGTTGGAGTGATTGTCGATATATGACAATGTGTACGTCTAGTCCATACTTTCTGAATGACGAAACTTTGAGTTATGCACGACGAAACTTCATTTGTGATGTAATTAAACCGTCCTCCTCAACTAGCGAAGATCACTCTAGTTTGGGCATTTTGGGTACGATGAACTTTGTTATTTATGCTTATGATATGCTGCTTCTATTTTTGCCAAGTCTGTCTCTTTCTGTTGCTCATCTATATATGTTGCATATCATCGACTTGTGTGATGATGCAGGTGCATATATCATTGATGACAAAGAAGTGCTACGCCAGGAGTATACGACGAGTGGCCGGAGTGTCTGGCCCAGGTGTACCGGTTTCGGAGCGACAGCCAACAGTTAGTTTAGGTTCACACTAGTGCGAGAGAGGGATACGAACCGACGCCTCAAGAAGTACTACATTATGTATGATGAGACATGTCATGTAACTTCTATAGCTATATCATGATTGTGATGTGATGACATGATTTGTGTTGGATGATATGACGAGACTATTGTGTGTATGATACAACAAGCATATTGCATGTTTATGATATAAAACCTATACAAAAACATCACAAATACACAGAAAAAAAGATATGAGAAAATACAGCAGTAGCGCTCTTTAGCGCTGGACATAAAAACGCTATTGCTAAAGCACTTAGTAGTAGAGCTGGTATGGGAAGCGCTACTGCTAAGTAGGTATAGCAGTAACACGCGCTACTACTAAACGTTAGCTGTAGCACCCGCGCTACTGATACACCAAATACCCGCGCTACTGCTAGGCTTTTCCCTAGTAGTGCATGCAGGATACGAGGTGTCACAATGATTTGATGAGGTAAGGTAATCGTTGAGTAATGTTTTCAAATGCTAATGGATGGAATTTCTAATGTATGGCTAGAACAACAAGTCGGTGATGATATCGTGACGTCTTATTTGAGAACTGTAGACATGGTTTGCCACGCTGGATCTTGTGAAGATTATGTCTATTCTTTGTTTAAGACTAATTGTACACATTCATGTTGCAAATATTTCTTTGGGTTCTGTTTTGAAGGGTATAGTAATGTAGAAATGGCTGAATTTTACAAACTGTAGCACTTCTTCTGAGCTATCAATTAGTTCAAAAGCTACCTAACATGCTGATAACTTGCTAAATTAGGCATATAATATTATAATTTCAGTTTCATCTGAGAATTTCTCTTTAAGACAATGGCAGTGAACATTTGTTTCCGACAATGACAGTGGATATCGTATATTTTGCTCTCTAAAAATGAATTATTGTGGTGTTGTTCACCTATCAATGTGCCATGTTTCCTATCTAAGAATATGCCACATTTGTTAAATAAACCAACTCATTAAAGTGATGGACAGCTAAATACTTCTTATAGAACTGAAATAATATATAGGCAACCAAACATCCTTCCCTTTCAAAAAAAGCCAAGCAAACATCTGGGTAACTTCCTGGCGCGGCGGAGCGCCCTTGCCCACTAGTACATATTATGAACCCTCAACTCATACAATTTTGAAGACAACATGAACTGGATATATAATGCATTGCTATTCTTCAAAGTATGGTATATTTAGTTGGATAGAATGACTTTTTGTCAAGGAAGAAACGACCTTAACTCCCTCATGATAAGCATGTGGTTGATCTGAGTGCAAGTCATATGCACCAGCATACTTGGCCGTGCCATGTTTTGTTAGATCCATTCTTAAGAAAATGCATTATTCTTAAAGGCGGCCCCCTCACTACAGCTTGACCACGTTATCCCCGCCAATGTCGATTAGCTCTGCCTTGGTGGCGACGGGCTCCTGGACCACCTCAAGCAGGCGCCTGCTGCGGCGGCCAACATGTGAGGTATGCTCTTTGGCACCAGCTCTTCATTCTCAACATCCGGTTGTGTCTGTTCCTCATATTGTCTCCAAATACCGGTGCGAAAAGGCTTTATTCTAGATCTGCTCACTATGGTTCTCCAAATACAATACATTCAATAATATTGTAGTTTTTGTGGGCTTGTTCTTTATAAGAAAAGAATTGTACACATAGCACTATAGTTAGAAGCAGGTCTACAAAGGCATGGCTTCAAAATTCCATATACATGTTTTGTTCCTTTTCCTTTCCATATCTATGGTTTCCATATTAATTTATGTTTTCCCCTCAAGGGAGGACATGTGTATTTGAGAGAGAGAGTTATGGAAAAGAGGGTGCTGGACTAAGAGGAAGGAGTGGAATCACATGATGTGCATTGCATTTCTGTCAGTGTGCAATCCAGTTATATACGAATAAGGGTATATACAATAATAAGCTCCCTATCTGTTGAACGTCACAATTACTACAAAGACACAAGTCATTTCTGACAATTGAAGATCAAACAAACAATACTGCAGAATTATGCCAATATAAGTTTTTGATGTACATGGAACTTGTCACTTTTACCGTCATCTTTCATTTTGGAGACATGGCTAACTCTTTTCTCCACTATTTGGCATCTTCTCATGTTCATCTTGACAGTCTGGTTTTTTATGATCTTGTTTTCTATTTGCAGGGGAAAATTATATTTCAATGATACAAATGGCTGATGTTGGTTTTGGTATATGTGGTCAAGAAGGTTGTCAAGTAGTGATGGCCTCAGATATGTTATGGGGCAGTTTTTTTAATAGATCACTTCTTGCGCACAAGCACTGGAACCATCGGTCTATGACATACATGATTCTCTATAACTTCTACCAGAATGCTTTCTTTGTGTTAATGCTCTTCCGGTACGTATTCCCTCCTCTGTGTGTTTCTCATATGATGTAAGCTAAGTATATATGTGTTACCTTTGTTACTTGTCACCTATAATTTGACTATGCAAATGTATGAATACGGAAGCATCACCCTGCACTCCCTTTTGGTCTTTTTGGACCTCTTGTAAGGTACACTGGTCTAATTAAGTTCTTAATGAATTGATTTAGGCACACTACATATTCTGTAACCCTTGTGCTGGTAGATTAGAGTACTGCTTTCTGTTCCATTATCTACACATCAGTTCCCACAACATTGATTGGTATTCTAGAGGACTTACTCATAATAGTCATAATACTCTTCTTTATTGTCTGAGACTGTTGAGGCAAAGCTTCAAAATGAGGGCTACAACATGACACTATTCTGAAACATAATGGTAGATACCTTGTAACAAAGCCTTGTCCTTTCCTGTGTACATTTCTTCACATATAATATTAGTACGATGGACATTTGGAGTATGGAATTCTTGATACGTCACCATTTGACAAAAAGAATTAGAATATGTGATATCGACCATGTAGGCCTTTTAATACTTAGCACTTACATATTCATACGTGTTTTCTCTCACTAATATTTGAATGCATGTACCTTTGCGTTTTACAGGTTCACCTGATTATTGGAGTTAACCTGATTATTTTCACAAGCTATGTCAGATGTTCATGTTTAGTTCTATTTCATGTAGCAGTCTTGTTTGTTAGTAATGTTAGATGTTTCTGTTTACATGTACATTCATTATTTTTCCCGTCTGAATCCCCTTAATTAGTAAGGTGATCTCACAAGCTTGGGTCCTAAACCACAAGAACTCAAGAAAGTCATCATACATTCCTTCTGCAGGACACTAGAAACCTTAGATATAAGTTCCCGTGGTGGCTGCTACGTCTTGAGCTTGCGTTGGTTTTCCCCGAAGAGGAAGGGATGATGCAGCAGAGTAGCGTAAGTATTTCCCTTAGTTTTTGAGAACCAAGGTATCAATCCAGTAGGAGGCCACGCTCAAGTCCCTCGTACCTGCACAAAACGATAGCTACTCGCAACCAACGCGATTAGGGGTTGTCAAGCCCTTCATGGTCACTTACGAGAGTGAGATCTGATAGATAGAATATTTTTGGTATTCTTGGTATAAAGATGCAAAGTAAAAAGTAAAGGCAAAGTAAATAGCAAAACAATATTAAAGTGATGGAGATTGATATGATGAGAATAGACCCGGGGGCCATAGGTTTCACTAGTGGCTTCTCTCAAGAGCATAAGTATTCTACGGTGGGTGAACAAATTACTGTTGAGCAATTGATAGAATTGAGCATAATTATGAGAATATCTAGGCATGATCATGTATATAGGCATCACATCCGTGACAAGTAGACCGAAACGATTCTGCATCTACTACTATTACTCCACTCATCGACCGCTATCCAGCATGCATCTAGAGTATTAAGTTAAGCAAGATGACATGATGTAGAGAGATAAATTCATGCAATATGAAATAAACCCCATCTTGTTATCCTCGATGGCAACGATACAATACGTGCCTTGCTGCCCCTTCTGTCACTGGGTAAGGACACCGCAAGATTGAACCCAAAGCTAAGCACTTCTCCCATGGCAAGAACTATCAATCTAGTTGGCCAAACCAAACGGATAATTCGAAGAGACTTGCAAAGATAACCAATCATGCATAAAAGAATTCAGAGAAGATTCAAATATTATTCATAGATAGACTTGATCATAAACCCACAATTCATCGGTCTCAACAAACACACCGCAAAAAGAAGATTACATCGAATAGATCTCCACGAGAGAGGGGGAGAACTTTGTATTGAGATTCAAAGAGAGAGAAGAAGCCATCTAGATACTAACTATGGGCCCGAAGGTTTGAGGTAAACTACTCACACTTCATCGGAGAGGCTATGGTGATGTAGCAGCCCTCCGTGATGACGGCCCTCTTCCGGCGGAGCTCCGGAACAGGCCCCAAGATGGGATCTCGTGGATACAGAAAGTTGCGGCGGTGGAATTAGGTTTTTGGCTCCTGTTCTGATCGTTTGGTGGTACGTGTGTATATATAGGAGGAAGAAGTACGCCGGAGGAGCAACGAGGGGCCCACAAGGCAGGGGGCGCGCCCTAGGGGGGGCGCCCCCACCCTCATGATCGCCTCTTTTGTTCCTTGGAGCAGGGTCCAAGTCTCCTGAATCACGTTCGGTGAGAAAATCATGTTCCCAAAGATTTTATTCCGTTTGGACTCCGTTTGATATTTTGTTTCTCCGAAACATTGAAATAGGCAAAAAACAACAATTCTGGGCTGGGCCTCCGGTTAATAGGTTAGTCCCAAAAATAATATAAAAGTGGAAAATAAAGCCCAATATAGTCCAAAGCAGTAGATAATATAGCATGGAGCAATCAAAAATTATAGATATGTTGGAGACGTATCAGGCATCCCCAAGCTTTATTCCTGCTCGTCCTCGAGTGGGTAAATGATAAAAAGAGAATTTTTGATGCGGAGTGCTACTTGGCATAATTTCAATGCAAATCTTCTTAATTGTGGTATGAATATTCAGATTAGAAAGGTTCAAGACAAAGGTTTATATTGACATAAAAATAATGATACTTCAAGCATACTAACAAAGAAATTATGTCTTCTCAAAATAACATGGCCAAAGAAAGTTATCCCTACAAAATCATATAGTCTGGCTATGCTCCATCTTCCCCACACAAAGTATTTAAATCATGCACAACCCCGATGACAAGCCAAGCAATTGTTTCATACTCTAACTTTTTCAAAACTTTTTCAATCTTCACGCAATACATGAGCGTGAGCCATGGATATAGCACTATAGGTGGAATAGAATGGTGGTTGTGGAGAAGACAAAAAGGAGATAGTCTCACATCAACTAGGCGTATCAACGGGCTATGGAGATGCCCATCAATAGATATCAATGTGAGTGAGTAGGGATTGCCATGCAACGGATGCACTAGAGCTATAAATGTATGAAAGCTCAACAAAAGAAACTAGTGGGTGTGCATCCAACTTGGTTGCTCACGAAGACCTAGGACAATTTGAGGAAGCCCATCATTGGAATATACAAGCCAAGTTCTATAATGTAAAATTCCCACTAGTATATGAAAGTGACAACATATGAGACTCTCTATATGAAGAACATGGTTCTACTTTGAAGCACAATATATGAGACTCGCTATATCAAGGTGCTACTTTGAAGCACAAGTGTGGAAAAAGAGACACTAGCATTGCCCCTTTTTTTGGGCCTTCTTTTTTTTTCTTTGGCCTTTCTCTTTTTTTGGGACAATGCTCTATTGAATGATGATCATCACACTTCTATTTATTTACAACTCAATGATTACAACTCAATACTAAAACAAAGTATGACTCTATATGAATGCCTCCGACGGTGTACCGGGATATGCAATGAATCAAGAGTGACAAGTATGAAAATTATGAAAGGTGGCTTTGCCACAAATACTATGTCAACTACATGATCATGCTAAGCAATATGAAAGTGATGGATGTGTCATGATGAACTAGATGATGGAAAGTTGCATGGCAATATATCTCGGAATGGCTATGGAAATGCCATAATAGGTAGGTATGGTGGCTGTTTTGAGGAAGGTATATGGTAGGTGTATGATACCGGCGAAAGGTGCGCGGTATTAGAGAGGCTAGCAACGGTGGAAGGGTGAGAGTGCGTATGATCCATGGACTCAACATTAGTCATAAAGAACTCATATACTTATTGCAAAAATCTAGAAGTTATCAAAGCAAGGTACTACACGCATGCTCCTAGGGGGATAGATTGGTAGGAAAAGACCATCGCTCATCCCCGACCGCCACTCATAAGGAAGACAATCAATAAATAAATCATGCTCCGACTTCATCACATAACGGTTCAACATACGTGCATGCTACGGGAATCACAAACTTCAACACAAGTATTCTTTAAATTCACAACTACTCAACTAGCATGACTTTAATATTATCACCTCCATATCTCAAAACAATTATCATGCTTCAATATTTTCTTAGTATTCAACACACTCAAAAGAAAGTTTCACAAATCTTGAATACCAAGCATATTATTATTAAGCAAATTACCATGCTATTAAGAGACTCTCAAAATAATTTAAGTGAAGCATGAGAGATCAATAGTTTCTTTAAAACAAATCCACCACCGTGCTCTAAAAGATCTAAGTGAAGCACATAGAGCAAAATTAATTAGCTCAAAAGATATAAGTGAAGCATATATAGCAAAATTATAACACTCAAAAGATATAAGTGAAGAACATAGAGCAAATCTACTTAGCTCAAAAGATATAAGTGAAGCACATAGAGCAAAACTACTTGGCTCAAAAGATATAAGTGAAGCACATAGAGTATTCTATCAAATTTTAATTCATGTATGGCTCTCTCAAAAGGTGTGTACATCAAGGATGATTGTGGCATACTAACAAACAAAGACACAAATAATACAAGACGCTCCAAGCAAAACACATATCATGTTGGTGAATAAAAATATAGCTCCAAGTAAAGTTACCGATGGAAGTGGACGAAAGAGGGGATGCCTTCTGGGGCATCCCCAAGCTTTGACTTTTTGGTGCCTTGGATTATCTTGGGGGTGCCATGGGCATACCCAAGCTTAGTCTCTTGCCACTCCTTGTTCCATAATCCATCAAATTCTTACCCAAAACTTGAAAACTTCACAACACAAAACTCAAAATAGAAAACTCGTGAGCTCCGTTAGCGAAAGGAAAACAAAATACCACTTCAAGGTACTGTAATGAACTCATTATTTATTTATATTGGTGTTAAACATACTGTATTCCAACTTCTCTA
Organism: Triticum urartu; assembly: GCF_003073215.2. Classification (NCBI taxonomy): domain Eukaryota; kingdom Viridiplantae; phylum Streptophyta; class Magnoliopsida; order Poales; family Poaceae; genus Triticum; species Triticum urartu. Next base: position 169,497,751 of record NC_053026.1, on the reverse strand, counting down.
TGGATTATAAACTATTTTACTAGCCATAGATTCATCAAAATAAGCAAACAACACACGAAAAACAGAATCTGTCAAAAACAGAACAGTCTGTAGTAATCTATAGCTAGCGCAAGATCTGGAACCCCAAAAATTCTAAAATAAATTTCTGGACGTGAGGAATTTATCTATTAATCATATGGAAAAATAATTAACTAAATATCACTCTTCAAATAAAAATGACAGCAGTTCTCGTGAGCGCTAAAGTTTCTGTTTTTTACAGCAAGTTCAACAAGACTTTGCCCAAGTCTTCCCAACGGTTCTACTTGGCACAAACACTAATTAAACACAAAAAACACAACCAAAACAGAGGCTAGATAATTTATTTATTACTAAACAGGAGCAAATAGCAAGGAATAAAAATAAAATTGGGTTGCCTCCCAACAAGCGCTATCGTTTAACGCCCCTAGCTAGGCATAACGAGCAAGAATAGATCTAGGTATTGCCATCTTTGGTAGGCAATCCATAAGTGGATCTCATGATAGTTTCATATGGTAATTTTATTTTCTTTCTTGGAAAGTGTGCCATGCCCTTTTTTAGTGGAAATTGAAATCTAATATTCCCTTCCTTCATATGAATAATCGCACCAACCGTTCTAAGGAAAGGTCTACCAAGAATAATAGGGCAAGAAGGATTGCAATCTATATCAAGAACAATGAAATATACGGGCACATAATTCCTATTTGCAACAATAAGAACATCATTAATTCTTCCCATAGGTTTCTTAATAGTGGAATTCGCAAGATGCAAGTTTAGAGAGCAATCATCAAAATTACAGAAATCTTGTAAATCACACAAAGTTTTGGGAATAGTAGAGACACTAGCACCCAAATCACACAAAGCATAAAGCTCATGATCTTTAAATTTAATTTTAATAGTTGGTTCCCACTCATCATAGTGGAATTCGCAAGATGCAAGTTTAGAGAGCAATCATCAAAATTACGGAAATCTTGTAAATCACACAAAGTTTTGGGAATAGTAGAGACACTAGCACCCAAATCACACAAAGCATAAAGCTCATGATCTTTAAATATAATTTTAATAGTTGGTTCCCACTCATCATAGAGTTTTCTAGGGATAGAAACTTTCAACTAAAGTTTTTCTTCATAAGATTGCATCAAGGCATCAACAATATGTTCGGTGAAGGCTTTATTTCGACTATAAGCATGTGGATAATTTAGCACGGATTGCAACAAGGAAATACAATCAATTAAAGAGCAACTTTCATAATTAAATTCCTTGAAATCCAATATAGTGGGTTTAGCAACATCTAGATTTTTATTTCTTTCAATCCCACTTTCGTTAATTTCATCATTAAGATCTAAATACTCCGAATTTTTAGAACGCCTTCTAGGTAAAGGAAGATCATATTAAGTTTCATCAAGATTCATATTGCAAAATAAAGATTTAATTGGAGACACATCAATAACTTTTAGATCTTGATCATTATTTTCATAGGAATTGGAAGAACACGCTTTAATAAAGGCATCTTTGGAAGCACGCATCCTAGCGGTTCTTTCTTTACACTCATCAATTGAAATTCTCATGGCTTTAAGAGACTCATTGATATCATGCTTAGGTGGAATAGATCTAAGTTTCAAAGCATCAACATCAAGAGCAATTCTATCAACCTTTCTAGCCAAATCATCAATCTTAAGCAATTTTTCTTCAATCATAGCATTAAAATTCTTTTGCAAAGAAATAAATTCTTTAATATTAGATTAAAAATCAGAGGGCATCTTATTATAATTTCCATAAGAGTTGTTGTAGGAATTCCCATAATTATTAGAAGGATTACTAGGATATGGCCTAGGATTAAAATTCCCTCTATAAGCGTTGTTACCAAAATTATTCCTACCAACAAAATTCACATCCATAGATTCATTGTTATTCTCAATCAAAGTAGACAAAGGCATATCATTAGGATTAGAAGAAACACTCTTAGTAGCAAATAATTTCATAAGTTCATCCATCTTTCCACTCAACACATTAATTTCTTCTATTGCATGCACTTTTTTATTAGATGATCTTTCAGTGTGCCATTGAGAATAATTAACCATAATATTATCTAGGAGTTTAGTAGCATCTCCTAAAGTGATTTCCATAAAATTACCTCCAGCGAACGAATCTAAAAGATTTCTAGAAGCAAAATTCAATCCGGCATAAAAATTCTGTATAATCATCCACAAATTCAAACCATGAGTAGGGCAATTACGTATCATTAATTTCATTCTCTCCCAAGCTTGTGCAACATGTTCATGATCAAGTTGTTTAAAGTTCATAATATCGTTTCTAAGAGAGATGATCTTAGCGGGAGGAAAATACTTCGAGATAAAAGCATCTTTGCACTTGTTCCATGAATCAATACTATTCTTAGGCAAAGACGAAAACCAAGCTTTAGCACGATCTCTAAGTGAAAAAGGAAATAGCTTCAATTTAACGACATCGTTATTGACATCTTTTTTCTTTTGCATATCACATAAATCAACGAAGCTATTCAGATGAGTAGCGGCATCTTCACTGGGAAGGCCGGCGAATTGATCTTTCATAACAAGATTCAACAAAGCAGTATTAATTTCACAAGATTCAGCATCGGTAAGAGGAGAAATCGGAGAGCTAAGGAAATCATTATTATTGGTATTGGTGAAGTCACACAATTTAGTAGTATCTTGAGCCATTGCGACAAACAAGCAATCTAACACACGAGTAAACAAGAGCAAACGGGCAAAAGAGGCAAATAGAGAGGGAGGATAGAGAGAGAGAGGGCGAATAAAACGGCAAGGGTGAATTGGGGGGAGAGGAAAACGAGAGGCAAATGGCAAATAATGTAATGCGAGAGATAGGGATTGTGATGGGTACTTGGTATATTGAATTTTGCGCAGACTCCCCAGCAACGGCGCCAGAAATCCTTCTTGCTACGTCTTGAGCTTGCGTTGGTTTTCCCCGAAGAGGAAGGGATGATGCAGCATAGTAGCGTAAGTATTTCCCTCAGTTTTTGAGAACCAAGGTATCAATCCAGTAGGAGGCCACGCTCAAGTCCCTCGTACCTGCACAAAACGATAGCTACTCACAACCAACGCGATTAGGGGTTGTCAAGCCCTTCACGGTCACTTACGAGAGTGAGATCTGATAGATAGAATATTTTTGGTATTTTTGGTATAAAGATGCAAAGTAAAAAAGTAAAGGCAAAGTAAATAGCAAAACAATATTAAAGTGATGGAGATTGATATGATGAGAATAGACCCGGGGACCATAGGTTTCACTAGTGGCTTCTCTCAAGAGCATAAGTATTCTATGATGGGTGAACAAATTACTGTTGAGCAATTGATAGAATTGAGCATAATTATGAGAGTATCTAGGCATGATCATGTATATAGGCATCACGTCCGTGACAAGTAGACCAAAACGATTCTGCATCTACTACTATTACTCCACTCATCGACCGCTATCCAGCATGCATCTAGAGTATTAAGTTAAAAACAGAGTAATACCTTAAGCAAGATGACATGATGTAGAGAGATAAATTCATGCAATATGAAATAAACCCCATCTTGTTATCCTCGATGGCAACGATACAATACGTGCCTTGCTGCCCCTTCTGTCACTGGGTAAGGACACCGCAAGATCGAACCCAAAGCTAAGCACTTATCCCATGGCAAGAACTACCAATCTAGTTGGCCAAACCAAACGGATAATTCGAAGAGACTTGCAAAGATAACCAATCATGCATAAAAGAATTCAGAGAAGATTCAAATATTATTCATAGTTAGACTTGATCATAAACCCACAATTCATCGGTCTCAACAAACACACCACAAAAAGAAGATTACATCGAATAGATCTCCACGAGAGAGGGGGGGAACTTTGTATTGAGATTCAAAGAGAGAGAAGAAGCCATCTAGATACTAACTATGGACCCGAAGGTCTGAGGTAAACTACTCACACTTCATCGGAGAGGCTATGGTGATGTAGAAGCCCTCCGTGATGACGGCCCTCTTCCGGCGGAGCTCTGGAACATGCCCCAAGATGGGATCTCATGGATACAGAAAGTTGCGGCGGTGGAATTAGGTTTTTGGCTCTTGTTCTGATCGTTTGGGGGTACATGTGTATATATAGGAGGAAGAAGTACGCCG